>NW_004443970.1:12111450-12112172 GCF_000243295.1 Trichechus manatus latirostris
TTTTCTTTTCTGAAAATTGAAAAAAATTAAAGAAGGAAGATTTGGAGAAATAGATGAAATCAAGGAGCTCCAGTCAACGGAACCCTAGAGAGTTTTCATGGATTTATATTAGTATTAGAAAAGTGTCTATGCAGATATCTACACAATTTTGAGTATAACTTCCATGTTGTTATGGTTCCCTAAAAACTATTTATAGACTCATCCCAGGGTACCCTGAATCCCAGGTTAACAGTCACTGAATTGGGATTTCTAAAGTCTGTATATTCTGCAATGTATAAATATGTTTTACCCAATCATGCTTTTTCTAGTTCCTTTTCCTCTGCTGACCTGCCCTACATCAGGATTCAATCTTGAGTCCTCTCATCTTGTCATGCTATAGCCTCTCAGTAAGGGACTGCAACCAATCCCATGATTCTAAATGCCTCAAAAAATTGTTGTCTCCAAATTTGTATCTCCAGCCTAGACTTTTCTTCCCATCTCCAGTTGCCTGCCTAACACGTACACTTGAAGAAAAATCTCACAAGAACCTCAAACTTTACATGTCTCCCACAAATATGCTCCTCCTTCTCATTAAATATGAAACTTACTTCCATTCACCCAGCTGGTCATGTCAGAAATCTAGGTGTTTTCCTCATTTTTTTCTTCTCCTTTAACATTCCTCTACCAATATCAGCAAGTTTTATTGATTCTACCCTCAAATTATAACTCAAATCTGCCCACTT
>NW_004443970.1:12113442-12115527 GCF_000243295.1 Trichechus manatus latirostris
GCCCATAATTGGCTAACTTGAGGTTCTGGGAAGTAAAAAGCCCTGCTTGCTAACTTTTAAGTGATATGCTCTGTGCAAGTTTGAACATCATTTTATCACAGATTATAGGAATTTTAGATGTTCAACTCTCAGTATTGTTAATGAGAGTTAAAACGTAGCTGCCTGCATCCTATTCTAAAAACATACCAAGATCTATACCCAATTCTCTATCACCCCAAAAAGTGTACCTGATTCTTCCAGAAGGTTAGTATACAACCTCAGAAACTTTTTTTTTGGCTGGTTCAATTAGATAAATTTAATTTTGTAAGGTAATTGCTACTGCATGTTCATAGACAAACGTATACAAGCTAACCACATAAAAGGTATGAACATCAATTTTAAATTATAGGAAAAAAAACAAATAGTACCTCAATTAGTCTCTATGTCAAACAACTTGCAATTACTTTTCACTGCCAGACATGATGTTAAAGCATGAACTTTGTCATTTAGACTTCACTAATATTTAGCAGGAGCCCTGGTGGCACAGTTGTTAAGAGAACAGCTACAGCGTGCTATGGCTGCTAAGCAAAAAGTCAGCAGTTCAAATCCACCAGCCACTCCTTGGAAACCCTATGAAGCAGTTCTACTCTGTCCTATAGGGCCTCCATGAGTCGTAATCGACTCAATGGCAATGGGAATAGTTTGCAGGGGGCATGTGGCAAATTTCCATATAACTCCATAAAAAGTAGCAATGTAAAATGATCACTCACCTAATGGTGAAAGCTTTGATACTTCACTAGTCTCTAAAAGGCTGCAGTGTGGTAATAGAGAATCACTTTGCAGTAAGGCCAGTAAATCTGAGAATGCATATGTTGCTGTATGTCAGCTTCATGTGGTTCCTAAAAAAGAATTTCTTGGAAATGTTTTCCATGGATATAGATAATAAAGACCAGGGAAAACATATCATTCATCAACTGTAACACACCAAAGCATGCCTTCCCATGCTATTCTTGAGGGAATAACGCATGAAAAGAAAATAATTCATTCGAATCCATTGAGTTTAGCACGCGATTTCAAAGCACCAAATGACTGGTCAACAGACATTCAATTGGCATACTTCAAATACCTTGGAAACCCAACCCTATGGCATCTCTATGAGTCAGAATTGACTCAATGGCAGTGGGTTTGGATGGGTTATCTATCTATCTATCTGTCTAATCGGTTCTTTCTCTGGGGAACCGTGACTGATACAGACATATTCAACATTCAACAACTATGTGTCAGGTACTCTTGCTGGTGATAGTATCGAGTGTTGGGGAACTCAATCTAATAGAATAGGCAGAGAATGTCAGACAATATCTAGCAACATGAACTAGGCAGCTTTATCTGTTAGGCACTACAGATACAATGGCTGAGGTCAACAACTTTTTCAAAAGCCCAAGAAAATATTTGAGTCTTGAATATACAATGTCTATTTACTGGCTCCAAAATATGAAATCAAAACTGCAAAGTCAAAATTCATGAAGGTTTAATCAGATGTCTATAAACATTGTATTATGTCAACTCCATTCATTGTTAAATTCAGCATTCATAAACACTTCATTACTCTTTAAAATAATTTGTAGGTTAGATTTTCTTAGTTCACAACAAAATACCTGAGTACGCATGATGACTGCTGAGAAATCATAGCCAACTCTAAATTAAATGTTATGTGTAGCCAAATAATTTCAAAACCCATTATAAAAAAGACAAAGAAAAAGTTTTGCTGGCCGAATTATTATATTTAACATGTGATGTGAGTGCATTTTATATATTTTATATAATGTGGAGTGGAGTCTCCAAAAGAAAGAGTGTCAAAAGCCTAGGAAAGTCTTGGGTTTACTAAGGAGGAATGTTAGGATACATAAAGAGGGGCTTCTTTGGAAGTGTGATTAAGAATTTTCCAGCAAAAGAAGAGAAATAATACATATCTGAAAGGACACAGTCATAGCAGGACACAGTATCTTTGGCCAATGGTGAAATGTGCTTTGGGGCTGGAGTGATAGGTGTACATGCTGGAAGGTAGGAAGAGGGGCTAGAGAGATACAAAAGCCCATAAAGAGCAAC
>NW_004443970.1:12117184-12133302 GCF_000243295.1 Trichechus manatus latirostris
ACAACCCCTGCAATTCATTACTCTTTCTATTCCTAGAGATGATGATAATAAAGAAAAGGAAATGTGATTTATGTATCATCAGGTATCCAATAAACCTGCTTATCCTCAGACAGGTGGTAAAGAAAGATTTTATTAACATCTTTTAAAAAATTTAGTGACTGAGCCAGAGAAAGGTTAACTGGCCATGGTTACCCATTATTCGGTTTTCATGACAAGATTACATTTATGCTTCAAATCCATTTCTATACTCTCCCCATAATCTTCTTTTTTTCTCAATAATCCCTTACCTCAACAGAAACCTAGCACAACCCTTATAAAGGTGTTTGTCTTATAAATTGATGTTTGCTTCTGTGCTTCAGATATTTATATTTGTTTTACATAAATTATTTAAGTTGCATCCCCTGAAGACCATTGTTTTTAATAGTCTCCATCACTCACCAAGGGCAGAAAAAGGAAAAGAGGAGACAATTGGCTTTCTTCTCTCCTCCTGACTATCCCTACTTCTGTATCTACTTTTTCATCTCTAAGTTTACCCATCATTAAATCTTGTGCCAAAAAAGTGAAAAATGCAGATACATATGGAAAAGTAAAATGCAGACAGATAGTGCAGGAAGTTTTTCCATTAGCCACATAACCATAAAGGCCCTATCTGCAATGTGCTCTGGTCAGATAAAAAACTTTTAAAAAGTAACATATCTGAAAACATTTATCACATAGTAGATGCTCAATAAATTTTAGATTTTTTTCAGTGCATTTCAACAAATTAATTCAGTTCATTTGTTTTCCTACAATCCCAAACTGTGGGGTATTGAAATTGTACATAAATCATCATACATTTTAAATTATTCATTTCATATATCAGCCATCGAAGAATTGTATTCAACACACCAACATCCCTCATGAAAACAGACACAAAAATTCTCAACAAAATTCTAGCCAAAATAATTCAACAACATATCAAAAAAATAAAATATCATGACCAAGTGGGCTTTATACTATGTATGCAAGGATAGTTCAACATTAGGAAATCAATCAATGTAATCCACCACATAATAAAACAAAGGAAAAGAATCACATGATCATCACAATCAATGCAGAAAAGGCATTTGATAAAGTTCAGCACCCATTCCTGATAAAAAACTCTCAGCAAAGTAGAAACAGAAGAAGGGAAATTCCTCAATATCATCGAAGGCATATATACAAAACCAACAGCCAACATTATTATCAGTGGAGAGAGACTGAAAGCATTCTCCTTGAGAACAGGAACCAGGCAAGGATGCCCTCTATCACCACTCTTAGTATTGTACTGGAAGTCATAGTTAGAGCAATAAGGCAAGAAAGGGAAATAAAAGACATATAAATAGGTAGGGAAGAAGTAAAACTATCCCTATTCACAGATGACATGATCATATACATAGAAAATACCAGAGGCTCCACAAGAACGTTATTGGAACTGATAGAAGGATTCAGCAAAGTGGCAGGGTACAAAATCAATATACAAAATTCAATTGGATTCCTCTACACGACAAGAGAACTTCAAAAAGGAGGTCAGGAAAACTATACCATTTACAATAGCCCCCCAAAAGATAAAATCCTTAGGAATAAACCTAACTATTGATGTAAAAGACCTATACAAAGAAAACTACAAAACACTGCTGCAAGAAACCGCAAGAGATTTACATAAATGAAAAAATATACCACGCTCATGGATAGAAAGACTTAACATTGTGAAAAAGTCAATACTACTCCAAGCGATCTACAAATATAATGCAATCCCAATCCAAATTCCAATGGCATTCTATAATGAGATTAAAAAAAAATAATCACCAACTTTATATGAAAAGGAAAAAGTCCCTGAATAAGCAAAGCATTATTAAAGAAGAACAAAGTAGGAGGCCTCACACTTCCCAATCTTAGAAACTACTATACAGCCACAGTAGTCAAAACAGCCTGGTATATGTACAACAATAGACACATAGACCAATGAAATATAGTTGAGAACCCAGAAGTAAATCCATCCACCTGTGGACATCTGATCCTCGACAGAAGTTGAAGTCCATTAAACGGGGAATAGAAAATTTCTTTAACAAATGATGCCAGGAAAACTGGATATGCATTTGCAGAAAAATGAAACAAGACCCATACCTCACACCATACAAAAAAACTAACTCAAAATTGGTCAAAGACCTAAATGTAAAACCTAAAACTATAAAGATCATGGATGAAAACATAGGGACAGCACTAAGGGTCCTAATATATGGCATAAATAGAATACCGAGCGTAACTAAAAATGTACAACAGGAGAAAATAAACTAGATAAGTGGAATCTCCTAAAAATTAAACACTTATGCTCATCAAAACACTTCACAAAAGAGTAAAAAGAGAACCTATAGACTGAGAAAAAAATTTTGGCTGTGATATATCCAACAAGGGCCTAATCTCTAAAACGCATAGAAAACTTCAACACCTCAACAACAAGAAGAAAAGCAATCCAATTAAAAAATGAGCAAAGGATATGAACAGTCACTTCACCAAAGAAGACATTCAAGCAGCTAACAGACACATAAAGAGTTGCTCACGATTATCAGCCATTAGAGAGATGCAAATCAAAACTACGAGATACAACTTCACCCTCGCAACAATGACACTGATCAATAAAACAGAAAACAACAAATGCTGGTGAGGTGTGGGGAGACTGGAAATCTTAAAAACTGCTGGTGGGAATGTAAAATTATACAACTACTATGGAAAACAGTATGGCACTTCCTTAAAAAGCTAGAAATAGAAATACCTTATGAGCTAGCAATCCCACTCTTAAGTATATACCCTAGAGAAATAAGAGCCATAATATGAATAGACATATGCACATCCATGCTCATTGCAGCATCACTTAGAATAGCAAAAAGATGGAAACAACCTAAATGCTTCTCAACAGATGAATTCATAACAAACTAGTACATACACAATGGAATACTATGCAATGATAAAGAATAACAATGAATCTGGAAAACATCTTAGAACATGAGTGAATCTGGAGGACATTATGCTGAGTGAAATAAGTCAATCACAAAAGGACAAATATTATATAAGACCACTATTACAAAAAGTCAAGAATAGGTTTACACACAGAAAGAAACATTTATTGATAGTTACCAGGGACAGGAGGAAGAGGGAGGGGAAATCATTAAGTAGGTAATAAAACGCAAACCTGTTGCTGTCAAGTCAATTCTGACTCATGGTGACCCTAAAGGACAGAGTAGAACTGCTCCACAGGGTTTCCAAGGAGCAGATGGTGGATTTCATACTGCTGACCTTTTGGTTCACAGTTGAGTTCTTAACCACTGCACTGCCAGGGCTCCAAAGTAGATAGAAGACAAATGTTAATTCAGGTGACGGGAATGGCAATACACAATAGGAGGAAGTCAGCACAATGTGACCAAGCTAAAGGCAGACTCTTAGAGGTATGCTAGAATAAAGGACAACTATGGTAAATGCTATAACATATAAAATCCTGCAACAACAGTGATAACAAACAACAATTTGTAAGTAGATATATAGGTAAATATATATGCTAAATAGGTGAGGGAGGTCATATGGGAGTACACGCACGTACATAGATAGGTATGGTTGTGGCTATTTCTACAAACATGTTTGTAAATGCTGCATGTATATGAATATATATAATACAGAACATTAGGGGCACAGTTATAGAAACTATTTAGCCATCGGGACTGAAGCACTGGACTTGAAGACTAAGGACCATATTCTTGGGCCACATCTAGGTCAACTGGCAAAACAGAGTTCATAAAGATAATGTTCTACATCCTAGTCTGGTGAGTAGTGTCTCGGGTCTTAAAAAGCTAGCAGTGACCAACTAACAAGCAACCAGTCTGGAGCAAAGGAGAATGAAGAAAACCGAAAACTCAAGTAAGCAATTAGTCCAAAGGACAAATGGCCCGCATGAGCCACAGCCTCCTCTAATCTGAAACCAGAAGAACTAGATCATGCCTGGCTACCACTACAGATCACTCTGACTAGGACCACAACAGAAAGCTTCAGCTAGAATGGGTAAAAAATGTGGAACAAAATTCTAATTCAAAAAAAAAATGCCAGACTTACTGGTCTGAAAGGGACTGGAGGAACTCCCAAGACTATTGCCCTAAGGCAACCTTCTAATTTGAAACTGAAGATACTTCTGAAGGCCACTTTCAGCCAAATATAACACAGGACTATAAAATAAACAATAACATCTGTGAAGAGTGTGTTCTTTAGAACAATAAACCAAATGAGATCAAAAAGCAACATGTGCCCAAAACCAAAGATGAGAAAACAGGGAAGGATAGGGAAACTGGATGAATGGAACTAGGGAACCTAGGGAGGAAATGTGGAGAGTGCTGACACATTGCAGGGATTGCAACCAATGTCACAGAATGATTTTTGTATGAATTATTGATTGGGAAACTAATTTTCTATGTAAACTTTCACCTAAAACACAATAAAATGTTTTTTTTTTTTTAAAGAAATTTTATTCACTAAAATGACTTTTATTTAAGCATTTATTTCTCTCAACCTTCAGATTGCTCAACAATTCTACATAGCTAGGATCTATGGGCTTAGTTTGGCCTTCTTCCTTGAATTACCAGCAAATGTAGAGAACTGTTTTTGTGCAGTTTTATTTGAATTTTGAAGGCAGGTAATTTGCTAATCCTCCTTTCAGATGCTTCTTTTGTTCTTCCCTGAGATGTGTATTGACTGAATGTTTCAAGGACTTCGTTATTTAAAGTCACTGAGGAAATTGAATTCCCTTTGATAAACTAAACACATTGACCACGTCCTTTGCAGACTTAAAAATATCATCAATGTATAAATATGTGTTGATGGAGGTGATTGTACCTCTTGATAAAACAAGTAACTGTCTGTTTTTTAAGAGCTGTTATCTTAACAGGAGAACATAACTTTCTTTCTCTCTGTTGTAACTTTAACCATCCAAAGATGCTGGCAATAAAACAAAGGAAGCAGGAAGTTGGGTGAAGGCATTGATGACACATGTCTACAAATCCTTATTCTCACAGACACTCCCTATGCTGAATCTATACTTAAATAAACAATTTACTTTCTTGGAATCATTTCTAAACCTTCTCCTATGCATTGTCTCTCCCAGTGACCTGGGTACCATGTGCATGCTCAGCTGCTTCTTTACTGTCTCTCATTCTTCACTTTGCCCAGAATTTTACTAAACTGAAACACTTGCTGGAGAAATAAGCAAGAGTGCTGCCCAAGAAGTAAACGTCAGTGGGTTCTATGGCCCCCCTCCACCACCATTTATTCTCACTTTCAGCAAACCAGTAAACCTGTCTAGGCATCAGTTGTATCATCTCTAAAGTAGAGATTATGATAGTTTATCCTCCTAACATTAGATGATGCTTTGAGTTCTGTCTCAGCCTTAAGACTCATTTCCACATAAATACATGGAGTGGACTTTAAGCCTTTTCAAATACAAACTTTTGTTTTAAACATGAGGTACAGTTTTATCTGGGCCAATCTTATCTATGTCACAGGGCTATTATGAAAATAGTGTAAAAAAATCAAGTCACTTTGAAATTCTATAAAATAATGATCTAAAGTTAAGAAATAGCTGTTATGAGTGTTGTTATTTGTTGTTGTGTGACACTGAGTCAACTGCAACTCATAACAACCCGATGTAACATAGTAGAACAGCCCCACAGGGTTTCCTAGGCTGTAACCTTTATGGGAGCAGATCTGCAGGTCTTTTCTCCACCAGCTGATATGTGCAAACTTTCAACCTTTTGGTGAACAGCAGAGCACCAGGGCTCCTTGTTATTAATTAGTGTAGGGAAGTAAAATAAAATATCTTAATAGTGAGCATAAGAATGTCTCTTAGGGTAGAAGCTATCCCTGTTTAGAAAAAAAAAAAAAACCTTATGAGATTGGTTGTTGAAAGAGGGTGAGGCATATGTTGGGAGGAACCAAGGCAACAAAAGAAGTTGCTGGATAACACTAGACAAGAATTGAACAGAAATATCGTGTTAGGGAGGATTAAACAGCGAATGGAAAAGAAGACACAGAGGAGTGTGGCCAAATAGATGCTGAGACAGAACTCAAAGCATCATCTAATGTTAGGAAGATAACATTTAGCCTCAATTAAATTCTATGTTTTGCTTTAGCTTGAATGTAAATTCCTTTCAGCTATATATTAGAAAGCCTACTTCGTACACAAAATTCTAATGTGAGCGGGTTTTTAGAAAATATGTAAAATACCTGAGTTCTGTGTCCTAGTCCATGCATTGTAGCTGAAGGACGATAAGACCAGAAATAAGATTACCTCTAAACTGAAATAAGTCATAGGAAGTAGGATCTCAGAACCATAGTAGAATCTGAAAAATGTTACAACATGACAAACATTAGGACAGGTGTTGAATTTACCTTGGATCAAGGCCTGGACCCAACTTTTCTAGATATTAAGGGCAGGATGACCAACCTTAGCTGAAATCTGGATGATGATGATTGGTATCAATATTAGGGAAATCTTGGATTTCCTTAGCAATTTGATGATAAGGAAGGAGAAGGATCAATGAGCCCCTAAGTGAAAAAAGACATTTCAGTGAAAAGAAGAGCTTTACAACCAGTGTAGTTAGGAACTGTGAAACAAAAGTTCACAGGTAATTTATAATGCCCAAAATAATGGGACAGAAGAGTGAGGAATATTCCAGAAAATAATTGTGAGGCCTTGAAGGAGATGTTATGAGGTTAGACTACATCTTAACATGCACAACAAGTTCTCATAAAATTAGCATTCCTTTTTGAATCATAATTATTATAACATTAAAGGAAATAATTGAAATGAATTAGTAGTCTTCTTCAATAAATGTCTTAGCTACTATTTCAACTAATAGAACAGATGCATCTCCAGAATTCATTTATAATAGTAAGATGAAAAGCAACATAAAATGAAGGTGACTAATGTGATGGAAGAAAAAAAAAAACTGGACTGAAAATTGTAAGATCTAAATTCAAACCCTGCCTTAGTTATTGAAAGTTATTTATTGAGTTTCTATGTGCCTGACTTTGTGTTATATTCAAGGGTATAAAAATGACTAACATGGTATCTGCACTGCAGAAACTCACAATTACTGGAACAAACTTCGAAACGGATCATTTGATTATAATATATCATAAATACTATCATTGAAATTTGAACTGTAAATGTAGTTCGGTGTACTAATAAAGAACACTGACTCAGAAGTTAGATCACCTGGATTCAAATTCTAGCAGCAGTACTTAATTGCTTCATGATCTTGAATGATTTACATAACCCCTCTCTGACTCAGTTCCCCCAGTTATAAAAGAGAGATACTAGAATTGCTTACTGGGGTTATTGCAAGGATTACATGAAGTAAAAATTGTAAAATGCTTACAACAATTCCTGGCACACAGGAGGGTTGCCTTATCACCATTCTCTTCAGTATATCATTATCATCATCATCATCATCATCATCATCATCATCATCATCATCACTGTTTCAGAAATGTTAAAACGGGTGGAGCTAACCCTGTCCAGGGTAAACAGTAAACACTTCACAAAGTATATAGCTCAAAACGTGGGTCTTAAAGAATAAAAACGAGTTTTCCAGGTGGAGAAATGGAAAAATAATATGCTAAACAGAGTGGACCATGCATCCAAAAGTGAAAAATCAAGGCCCTGCTGAATTGTGGGGTATAAGCATGGTGAGACTGAAGTTGGAAAATGGGACAAAATTGTGTGAAACTATGTGGACCCGTGATGTCTTTAAAGTAGGTGAGTCACATCATAGATTTTACTTTTTAGGATGTTAATTCTGGTGGCTTCATAGAGAACCCTAACACTTCAGTGGCTTCCAACAACCAAGGGCTAATTCTCACTCACAATACACATTGGCTGCATCTCTGTTTCATAAATATAATGGATATATTCATATACATGTATATCTATATATGGAAGAGCCTCACTCTGATAGTCAGACTAAAGGACAGTTCCTCATTTGGGACATTCCCATTCTCTCAGCAGAAAGGAAAGAAAGGGAATAGAACCACATGATATTTGGTAAAACTCCATAGTGGCACATCATTTCGGACCATGTATTATTGGCCAAACAAATCACACGGCTAAGCCTGATGTCAGTGGGATAAGTAACTGTAATTGGCCCAAATGCAGCGGCACCACAAATCAGGAGGCCAAACCTGACCTCAAAAGACTGGGGGGCTATGATTTTCCCACAGGCAGGGGCAAATAATATTTGAGAATAATAATAATACAACCAATATGCTGATTATCTATTGCATAGTGAACCCCCCACCAAAATAGTTGCTTAAAAGAACGATCATTTGTTATGCTCATAAATCTTAGGTACTTGGACAGGGCTGGTTTGGAGTGTATGAGGCAGTTTCTTTCACTTTCCAGGATTCTTGGCAGGAATAACTGGAATGTTAGGCTATTTCTAGCCTCAGCTGGGCTCCTCTCCCACACTCCATGGTCTCAGGGTCTGTCCATGTGGTTTTTCCAGCAGAGTGAGTAGTCAGACTTCTTTTTGGTGTCTTAAGGCTCCAAAAGACCAGGGCAGAAGCTGCCAGTGTTGCCGGGGTCTCCTGCCCAACCTGGACAGCCCCTATGAGGTTCTTGCCTTCTACTGACCAAGAACGACCAGGAGAGGCTCAAGTTTTCTGCACAAAGATTTATTGAACAAAAGTAGCTCGTGAGCGGAGACAAAGAGGGACGAACAACGCTAGCCTTTGTCTCCCCGAACAAAAGTTTGCTAGGGCTTATAAAGGTTTTTAGGTGGAAAAGGCATCATCTTTATTCATAAAAGAGGCGGGGGTATTAAGATTAGGTGCACGCGCAGGAGGCAGCCCAAGATGGAACCTGTAGCAAAGGCTCCTGGGACTGGATGGCAGGACTTATTATGGGGTGCCGCGCCTGCACAGTCCCGCCGTTGTGCCGGCTCGATTCCCGTCGCTGGTCTGTTAGTCACCTTGCAGATGTCTACGCATGCTTCAGGGATCAGATCGCGCTGGTTCTGAAAAACATCTTATCAAGGAAGTACATTGAGAGCTGGGTGGGTTGTTTGTTCTTTCTTTATTGCATGTTCCAAGATATGGATTTTGTGTCCTTCCTTAAGCACATGTTTTTAGTTCAGGGTTCTTTGCCTAGGGGCCCAGTCCCTTTTTCCCTTCCCTGTCTCACCGGTCCTCTTAAAGTCATAGGGTCCATTGTATTCCATTGGTCAAAGGAATCACAAGCTATCCCAGATGCAAAGAGTGGGGAAATGAACTCCACTTCTTGATGGAACAAGGGTCAAAGAATCTGTGCTCATCCTCCATATATGTAAAGAGATAAAGAGATGGGGGAAAGGCAGATTGAGGAGCTATTTCTGAGGTAGGCTAAGCAAGATATGTTGATCACCTAAAATGGAATGACAAAGAAAGAACAGAATTGCAAATGAACACTGTCAAAGATAAGAGGGTCATTTCTCCAATAGTCAAACATAAGGACTGAAAGGGCACATTTATCAACAGTAGAAAATTACTTTATAAATCCTGAATTATCCAAAAAATTAAAAGGAAAAAATTTTGATCAAGATGGTGATACATCCAAGAGATTTATTTCAAGATGTTATTTGTGTACGCTGCTTGTAAAAAGTGCTACAAAAACACACAAAGAAAGCATATGTTAAATCAAAATAAACTTTATTTTAGAAAGTCACTTTAAGTATGTGGTGATATAATTAGGCCTTATTAATATGCTGTTTATTTAACAGATTAAAAATGCCTAAGAAGCATGTCCCATTCATCTTAATTAGACAATATGCTTGTCACAATTATTTGCTTTATATTTTCATTTTTCATGAACATTGTGAGCATATCCATTGATGCTATTAGAATCAGCTTTCCCCTTGGTTTGTAGTTCTGTGATCTCAATACCACAACTCTCTTGAGACGTGATCTGGCATTTTGCATCTGAGCTTCCACCCATGTCTGGCTATTAGGTATGTTCCGGGACGAAGATCAGCCAGAAGGAAATAACTGTAAGGATTTTCATGTTCTCAGCAGGGTCCCTTTTCCCTCTGAGCTTCAGATTTCAAAATATTCCCAAATATTGCACACAGCTGTGGAGGTGACAGGGGCTCTGGGGGCGAAGTGGTTAAGCACTAGGCTGCTAACCAAAGGTCAGGGGGTTCGAATCCACCAGCTGCCCAGCTACTTCCTGGGAGAAAGATGTGGCCAGTCTGCTTCCATAAAGATTTACAGCCTTGGAAACCCTATGAGGCAGTTCTACTCTTTCGTATACAGTCGCTATGAGTCAGAATTGACTCAACAGCAACTTTTGTTGTTGTTGTTATGGAGGTGAGATAATAGACAGTGGCTGATGTAGAATATCAAATTCTAGAGCTGCAAGAGATTAAGTTTATCCTCTTCAATGTTTTTCAAACTCAATCATTCTCTCACTGCTTCCTCCATATTGAACAAACCACTAGCATGCTATCTTTTTCTGTAAATTGATTTACACTTTTTTTTCTTAATTTATTTTAAAAGTACAAGTCTATGCTGCTATTGTAAGCAGATAACTAGCTGAATTTTTCCTAAATAGAAGGTGATTGCATAAATGAATAAAACCAAAACAGGACAATATTACTAATTTTCAGCTACACGTTCTTTCTTGACAGAAGCTCAGTGCCTGGTGCTCACTGACTTCTGTTAGAAAAGGAGATTCCCAAGTTTGAGATTACCAGGATCAAACTGAAGTTTTCTGCTTGAACCAGAGGATTAGAAGAGAGTGGTACAGGGACAAACACTTTCCCCAAGTCATCCAGTGGACAATGCCTTTGAGACACCACAAATCATGTTGGTATTTTCAGTGGCATGGGACCCTTCTTTGGGAAACATTTCCTGTTCCTTTCCTCTTGTTAAAATTACATTTATTGAATACACCTAGTGCCTAGATTTTGGTTTCTAATACCATTCTCCAGTAAAAGAAACCAGGGCTCCTTGGAGAAACGGCAGATTCTAAGCCTGAGGCAAGAAATATACAAGGTGAGCCTGGAACATCTTGTAGTGTCAGGAAGTAAGGAAGTACTAAAAAAATAAAATAAAATGAAAATAATGGGGATATGTTAAAGGGACACAGAAGTAAACTGAAAGAGCTCCCAGTAGTCAAAGCTGGAACAATTTGAGCAACAGAATGTATAAAGTACTATTGAGTTATAACTCAAAGTATAAAATAAATATCAAGGAGTCCATACTGATATAAATACATGATTGAGTACCTAAAGAAGAATAGACAATTGTCTTGTGCAGAAGCATTCTAAATAATTTACATAAATACTCTGCCTTCAAGGAGGTAGAGTATAATTCCTTATTTTGTAAGTATGGGTTGTACGTAGTGATTCTTTTCAAAGAATACAGTATGGAAAAGGGAGGGAATAACTTTACAGTTGAGAAAAATCTGACAAACAGCACTTAAGCTAGATGATCAAGGTCAACAGCAAAGGTGATAAGTCATGTTGATAGTGTATGCCCTTGATGTGATGTGATGAAAATGGCACCTTATCTCTGAGGTCTTCTTTGAGAAACTGTCACAGCCAAGAGGAGCCTAAGGAGATATGACAACAAAATGTAATGTAGTTTCCAGGATGGGATAATGGAACAGAAAAAGGACACTAGGTAAAACTAGGGAAATCTGAAGTATACATTTCAGTTAATAATAATGTATCAATGTTATTGTTGTTAAGTGCCATAGAGATGATATTCGACTCATAGAGACCCTATGTAACAGAGTAGAACTGCCGCATAGGGTTTTCTAGACTGTAATCTTTATGGGAGCAGATTGCCAGGACTTTTTCCTGTGGAGCCACTAGATAGGTTAGAATTGCCAGCCTTTTGACTGGTAGCAGAGCACTTAACCATTATGACACCAGTGCTCCTTGAATGTATCATTTGTTACAGGATATCAATGTTGGTTAATTAATTGTAACAAATGTATCATACCAATGTAAGATTTAAAGATGAGAGAAACTAGGTATGGGATATATGGGAACTTTCTGTATTATTTTCCCATTACTGCTGTAAATCTAAAACTATGCTAATAAATACAATTTATTAAAAAACACACATTTTATTCTATCATTAACACATATTTTTCAAATGTCTAATAGATTCCAAGGTCCACACTAAATGCAGCAAACTCAAACAGGGTAGTTATTATCTTGGAGATAACTGTGGCTCAACAGAGAAGTTAAGTGACTCAGCCATAATCACGGAGCTGAAATGAAAGAAACATTGGAATTACCTCCAGAGCCATGCTTTCAGCATTCAACTTCAGAAGCCCACTTTCCTCTATATTCCTGATATTTTCAAGAAAATATTCCTTGTTGAGGTAGTTATAGAGTGTAAATGCACTCTATAATTGAACTATTGAATCAATCAGTAAATATGTATTAAGTATGTACCATGTTCCCAGCACTGGGCTACTTGCTGAGGATTAAAAATAGGAACCCAAGGTCTTTGTCCTCAAGATTCATACACTCTTGCTGTGACTATAGAATAAGTGCATAAGCATAAAAGAGAGTTTAGTGTGAGCTTCAGTAAATCTAAGACATAGGGTTCACAAAATAATAGGCTGTCCCTCAAGGTAGAGTGTTGATTCAGAACAAGGCATGTTCACTGAAGTACTATAGTGTGGTTTTAAGAGCATGACCTCAAAAGCTAGACCGCCAGGTTCATTTACCCATACTTTTACTTACAAAATGATCTTCTGCAAATTATTTATGCCATCTTTTTTCCTTATTTGTAAAAGGAGACAATAGTAGTATATTCCTAGTAGGGTTAATTTAAAGATTTAGTGATGTATCAGCTAGGACTCCAAAGAGAAAAGAGGTTGGTCGGCCCATTCACACTAAGAAAATTCAAAAAGGACTTATTTATAAAGTCGCTATTTTCTCCTCTTTTCTAAGGACATAGAGCGTTAGGACACAGCCTACTCCAGTAGCATTAACTCATGTTAATCTAACTGATAACATTTTCAAAGATCCTATATTCAACAAAGTGAAGAGGACTTGAAGCACTTACTAATGAAGACCAAACACTACAGCCTTCAGGATGAATTACACCTCAACATAAAGAAAACAAAATCCTGGACCAGTAAGCAACATCATGATAAACGGAGAATGTATTAAAGTTGTCAAGGATTTCATTTTACTTGGATCCACAATCAATGCCTGTGGAAGCAGCAGTCAAGAAATCAAACAATGTATTGCATTGGGAAAATCTGCTGCAAAAGACCTCTTTAAAGTGTTAAAAAGCAAAGATGTCACTTTGAGGAATAGTGTTCCTGACCCAAGCCATGGTATTTTCAATTGTGTCATATGCATACAAAAGCTGGACAATGAATAAGGAAGATTAAAGAACAGTTGATGCATTTGAATCACAATGTTGGCAAAGAATATTGAACATATCATAGACTGACAGAAGAAGGAACAAATCTGTCTCGGAAGAACTGTAGCGAGAATGCTCCTTAGAAGGATGGATAGCGAGACTTTGTCTCATGTACTTTGGACATGCTATCAGGAGGGACCAGTCCCTGGAGAAAGACATAATTCTTGGTGAAGTAGAGGGTCAGCAAAAGAGAGGAAGACCTTCAATGAGATGGACTGACACAGTCGCTGCAACAATGGGCTCAAACATAGCAACAATCATGAGGATGGAGCAGGACCAGGCACTGTTTTGTTCTGTTGTACATATGGTCTCTATGAGCTGGAACCAACTCAATGGCACCTAACAATGACATATTCAAAGAAGGTACTATCCACAGGTACAAGGGTTATGACCAGAAAGAGGACCTTAAATAATCTGGAACTCTTAGTTGAGCCCTTATCACCCCTAGGCATGAAGAAATGAGAGGAGGGAGTTTTTACTGGAACCCAAAAGGAGAATCATGTAGCGTCTGTCTCCTTGTGAAAACCAGTGTCCTTCGATGGAGCCAGGGAATTAACACCCAGATATCACAATCTTCCCTCCTTCTAATCTCTGTCAGGTCTCCCTAATACACCTATCCTCAAGAAGTCAGATGATAGCCTTGTTGACTACCTCAACGTGCACAGGTCAGTCTCCTGGGACAGAGAGCAGGCTGGTAGATCCGAAATAACCAACAGGAGTTAATGCGCATAAATACTTAGAAAATGTCTAGCACACAGAAATGCTCAACGGATATTCGTTATTATTGTTACTTCTGTATTATCATCATTTGGCACAGTTTGCAGCATTTGGTAGGTGTTTAATAAAAGCCCAGGTAATTAGTGGTAGGATGATAAACCTAGAAGCAGGACAGAGATTGTCATAGCATGCTAAAGCAGTATGAGCCATAGTCATGTATATAGAATTGATCATAAACATAGAACTGAGAATGACAAGAGTTTAAAGTGAGTTGGAATTTGAATGTTGGAGAATGATGTTGCAGAGATAGTACTTGAACTCTTTAGAAAACAAAAATCATATTATTAATATATACACGATTCCATGTAGGGGGACATGTTAGAAAGTGTTAAGGGGCGGTGAGGTACAAGGGAAAGATTCAAGCTTTGAGGCACTTCAACATATTTACTCACATATCATAATCTTGAGCAAGTTCCTTTCACCCCTAAGCCTTAGTGCCCTAATCTATACAGTAGGGAACATCACTAGGAATAAGTGAGAGAATTCTATGCAAAGTGGCTGACACATAGTAGGCGTTCAATGAATGTATTTCTTTCTTCTGCAGAGTTGAGGGATTGAAAGCACAGCCAGTAGAAATAAAACAGAGTGCTATCTTTCTAATAGATATCCTTCCTGCCTCCAATCTTTAATAGAGTCCATTAATATCTATCAAACATTCTTGGGAATGGAAATATAAAGCCATCGTTACTGTCTATGTGGCAGCCTAATGAGCCAGCTTCTCCCAGAGAGGCAATCATTTACTCAAAGGTCCCAAAGTGGCCAGCATGAGTTAAGACAGCTTTCCAAATTGACCACTTCTTGCACAAAGAGATTGCATTATTACGCTACCCTTTCTGTGTGATTTGTTCAACGAAGCTCTATGCAGGATAAACCAATGTGATATTTGCCCTCTAGGACCTTTCCCCGTAGGGACTTCAATGCCAACCTCAATCCCCCTCGAAATCATACAGTCATTTGCTGTCTCCTGGTTCCAGGACAATGGAGTTTTCCTAAACCACAGCTTTCTCAGACCGAGTCATGTATATCCATTTTCTCAGGGAGGGGCTGGAGGAAGGATGACATTGGGCAATTTCTCAAGCTAGATTTCTCAGTAAAACGTCTCAGTATTTGTGCACACAGGAGCTTTTTTATGTTGGCCAATCCATATTGGATGATGATATATGTCACTTAACAATAATGGAAGGCACAGCTGCAGAAGCTATTTTCTGGAGTCAAGGATGGCAGCCGCAATGCTAATTCGGTGAGAGAGATATTTATGACCTTAACAATGGTACCAGAAGGCTGTCTGTCTCCCCTTCTGAGTCTGGACAGTGCCTGTGGAGGGGCTGGATTGCATTTTCATCATCAGAGTTTGACGTTTAAACACATTCGAGGGCACTTTAAGACCCAAAATGAACCAAAACAACTGAATAAAATGGTATCAAAAAAGAGATCTGGTAGAAACAGCACCACCTTAGAAAGCAAGCAAACTGAGTTATCAGCTGCCTCCCAGCCCTAACTAGTGGTTTCACCTTAGGCAAGTCACTTAAACATCCTGGGACAACTGAAAAATGGGTTAATAATATCACCCCAACCTTAAAGCCTAAAGCAAGGAAGAAGATTTCCTGAGATTCCTTCCAGTTCTAGTATCTCTAAAATTATGCTCTTTGTTTTTGGTTTTCTTTGCATAGAATTCTCTCACTTATTCCTAGTGACGTTCCCTAATTTATAGATTACGGCACTAGGGCTTAGGGGTGAAAGGAACTTGCTCAAGATTATGATATGTGAGTAAATATGTTGAAGTGCCTCAAAGCTTGAATCTTTCCCTTGTACCTCACCGCCCCTTAACACTTTCTAACATGTCCCCCTACATGGAA
>NW_004443970.1:12133416-12135656 GCF_000243295.1 Trichechus manatus latirostris
GGATTCAGAAGAGGTTATGGAACCTGGGATATCATTGCTGATGTCAGATAGATCCTGACTGAAAACAGAGAATACCAGAAGGATGTTTACCTGTGTTTTATTGACTCTGATAAGGCATTCAACTGTGTGGATCATAACAAATTATGGATAATATTGTGAAGAATGGGAATTCCAGAACACTTAATTGTGCTCATGAGGAACCTGTACATGCATCAAGAGGCAGCTGTTAGGACAGAACAAGGGGATACTGCATGTGGTTTAAAGTCAGGAAAGGTGTGTGTTAGGGTTGTATCTTTTCACCATACCTATTCAATCTGTATGCTGAGCAAATAATCCAAAAAGCTGGACTATATGCAGAAGAACAGAGCATCAGGATTGGAGAAAGACTAGCAACCTGCATTATGAAGAAGACACAACATTGCTTGCTGAAAGTGAAGAGAACTTGAAGCACTTACGATGAAGATCAAAGACCACAGCCTTCAGTAGGGATTACACCTCAACATAAAGAAAACAAAAATCCTCACAACTAAACCAATAAGCAATACCATGATAAACAGAGAAAAGACTGAAGTTGTCAAGGATTTCATTTTACTTGGATCCACAATCAACACTCATGGAAGCGGCAGTCGAAAAATCAAAAGACGCATTACATTGGGCAAATCTGCTGTGAAAGACCTCTTTAAAGTGTTGAAAAGCAAAGAAGGCACCTTGAATACTAAGGTGCTCCTGATCCAAGCCATGGTATTTTCAATCGCATCATATGCATGAAAAAGCTGGTCAGTGAATAAGGAAGACCCAAGAAGAACTGATACCTTTGAATTGTGGTGAAGAATATTTAATGTACCACGGACTGCCAAAAGAACAAACTAATTTGCCTTGGAAGAACTACAACCAGAATGCTTCTTAGAAGCAAGGATGACGAGACTAGGTCTTACATACTTTGGACATGTTATCAGGAGGGATCAGTCCCTGGAGAAAGACATCATGCTTGGTAAAGTAAAGGGTCATTGAAAAAGAGGAAGACCCTCAATAAGACGGATTGACACAGTGGCTGCAACAATGGGCTCAAGCATAACAGGATTGTGAACACGGCACAGGACCGGGCAGTGTTTTGTTCTGTAGTCCATAGCGTCGCTATGAGTTGGAATCGACTCGATGGCACCTGACAACAACACAAGGAAAGCCAGTTAAGGAGACTATTACTCAAATTTATGCACCAACCACTAATGCCAAAGGTGAAGAAATTGAAGACTTTTACCAATTTATGCAGTCTGAAATTGATGAAACATGCAATCAGATGCATTGATAATTACTGGTGATTGGAATGTGAAAGTTAGAAACAAAGAAGAAGGATCAGTAGTTGCAAAATACGGCATTGGTGATAGAAATGATGTCGGAGATCACATGATACAATTTTGCAAGATCAATGACCTATTCACTGGAAATATGTTTTTACAACAACATGAATGGTGATTCTATACATGGACCTCGCCAGACAGAATACACAGCAATCAAATAGACTACATCTGTGGAAAGAGATGATGGAGAGGCTCAATATCATCAGTCAGAATAAGGCCAGAGGCTGACTGCAGAACAGACCATCAATTGCTCATATGCAAGACCAAGTTGAAGCTGAAGAATATTAAAACAAGTCGACCAGGGCCAAAGTGCAACCTTCAGTATATCCCACATGAATTAAGATACCAATTCAAGAATAAATTTGCATATTGAACACTAATGACATCAAGGACATCATAAATAAAGAAAGCAAAAGGTCCTTAAAAACACAGGAGAAAAAGGAAAGACCAAAACGGACGTGAGAAGAGACTCTGAAACTTGCTTTTGAACATAGACTAGCTAAATCGAACAGAAGAAATGATAAAGTAAAAGAGCTTAACAGAATATTTCAAAAGGTGGCTTGACAAGACAAAGCATTATAGTCAAATGTGCAAAGACCTGGAGATAGAAAACCAAAAGGGAAGAACATGCTCAGCATTTCTCAACCTGAAAGAACTGAAGAAAAAATTCAAGTCTCGAGTCGCAATATTGAAGGATTCTAAGGGGAAAAGATTAAATGACACAGGATGCATCAAAAGAAGATGGAAGGAATACACAGAGTCATTGTACCAAAAAGAATTGATTGATATTCTACCATTTCAGGAAGTAGAATATGATCAAGAACCAATGGTACTGAAGGAAGAAGTCCAAGCTGCACTAAAGACATCAGTGAAAACCAAGAC
>NW_004443970.1:12135756-12136912 GCF_000243295.1 Trichechus manatus latirostris
AGGCTCTGAGGAAGAATCTGTTCCATGTCTTTCTCCTACCTTCTGGTAGCTCCAGGCAGCTTAAAGCTGCAGTGTCACATGATATCCTTTCTCTGCCTCTGTGTATCTTCTCTTTTATAAGGACATCAGTCATACAAGGTTAGGACCCGCCCTACTCTAATATGACCCCATGTTAATCTAATATGACCGATAGCATCTTCAAAGATCCTATTTTCAGACAAGGTACAATTCATAGGTACAGGGATTAGGATTTCAGCCTATCTTTTTGGGGACATGGTTCAATCCATAACAGCATCAGAGTAATGATACCTGATAGATTACCTTCATATGCTGCTTTCAATTTCATAAAGTATTTTGAAGTACATTGCTTAATTCAGTATACACAGCATTCTTCTTAAAGACAGGCAAAGCAAAGTTATCATTCTTACTTGACAAATGAGAAAATTGAGGCTCAGAAGGGGTAACTGACTTATCTAATGGTGTTGTTCCATAGACATACCAAGCACACACTGCTTCAGTACCTTTGAGCTTCCTCTTCTCTACCTTAACACTCTTCCCTCAGCTACCTCATACACATCTCTCTTCCTCATTTCATTCAGCTCTCTCTGCCCAAACACCACCTTCTTAGAAAGACCTTCTTCCCTGATCACCCTAGGTAAGATAACATCACTCTATCCTTTAACCCCACCACTCATCTGTAAGTTTGTTGTACTGTAGTGGTTTGCATGTTGCTGTGATGCTGGAAACTATGTCACCAGCATTTCAAATACCAGCAGGGTCAACCATGGTAGACAGGTATCAGAGGAGCTTTGAGACTAAGACAGGCTAGGAAGAAGAACCTGGTGATCTACTTCTGAAATAAATTGGCCAGTGAAAATCTTTCGAATAGCAGCTAAACATTGTTGGATATAGTGCCAGAAGATAAGCCCCTCAGGTTGGAAGTCACTCAAAATATAACTTGGGAAGAGCTGCCTCATCAAAACAGAGTCCACCTTAATGATATGAATGGAGTAAGCTTTCGGGACCTTCATTGGCCGATGTGACGTGACTCAGAATGAGAAGAAACAGCTGCAAACATCCATTAGTATTTGAAACGTGGAGTGTACAAAGTATGAATCCTAGGCATTAGTGACCTTAAATGGTTTGATATTGGCCA
>NW_004443970.1:12137803-12163819 GCF_000243295.1 Trichechus manatus latirostris
CGCAATGCTGGAAGCACTCACTTATCCATGCCAATAAATTTGGAAGACAGCTACCTGGCCAACCAACTGGAAGAGATCTATTTTTGTGCTTATTCCAAAGAAAGGTGATCCAACAGAATGCAGAAATAAACAATGTCATTAATATCACACGCAAGTAAAATTTTGCTGAAGATCATTCAAAAGCAGTTGCAGGAGTACATTGGCAGGGAACTGCCAGAAATTCAAGCTTTATTCAAATGAGGACATGGAATGAGGAATATCATTGCTGATGTCATATGGATCTTGGCGGAAAGCAGAGAATACCAGAAAGATGTTACCTGTGTTTACTGACTATACAAAGGCATTCTGCTTGACAATCAGTGCCCATGGAAGCAGCAGTCAAGAAATCAAAAGACACATTGCATTGGGCAAATCTGCTGCAAAGGACCTCTTTAAAATGTTAAGAAACAAAGATGTCACTTTGAGGGCTAAGGTGCCGCTGACCCAAGCCATGGTATTTTCAATCACCTCATATGCATGTGAAAGCTGAACAAAGAATAAGGAAGACCAAAGAAGAATTGATTGATTTGAATTATAATGTTAGCAAAGAATATTGAATAAACCATGGGCTGCCAGAAGAAGGAATAAATCTGTCTTGGAAGCAGTACAGCCAGATTACTCCTTTGAAGTACTTGGTCTCACATACTTTGGGCATGTTATCAGAAGGGATCAGTCCCCAGAGAAAGATATCATGCTTTGTAGTGGGTCAGTGAAAGAGAGGAAGATCCCCAACAAGATGGACTGACGCAATGGCTACAACAATGGGCTCAGACATAGCTATGATTGTTGAGGATGGCACAAGACGGGGTAGTGTTTTGTTTTATTGCACTTAGAGTCACTATGAGTACACCTAACAACAACAACATCCTTTCAGCTTGCTTTATTCCTCTTCATAGCACTTACCATCTGAATTATTTTCCTATAGTTCCTGTAACACAGTACCATAAGTTGAGTGACTTGTAAGAAATAAATTTATTGTGTGGAAGTCCCGGAGAGTAGTCGTCTGAATTCAACATGTTGGCAGGGCCGTGTTCTCCTAGAGGTATCTAAGGGAAGATCCTTTCCTCAATATCCCTGCTTCTGTTAATTCTAGGTGTCCATTGGCTTGTAGCTGCAGCATAGCTGTATAATCACATGACCATATTGCTTCTGTCTGTCTTCTCTTTTGTAAGACACATATCAGGTTGGATTAGGACTCACTACTCCACTATGACCTCATGTTAACTGAAAACGTCTTCAAAGACCCTAGTTCCAAACAAGGTCATGTTCACAGGTACCAGGGATTGGAGTTAAACATAAATTTTGGGGAAACACAATTCAATCCATAACACCATCCCAAAATAATCTTATTATTTATCTTTTTTTTTTTTTTAATTTGTTCATTGCTCTCACTAGAAAGTAAGCTCTGTAAGGGAGGATCGTTGTCAGCATTTGTTCATTCCAATGTTCTTCACACATACAGTAGTGCCTGGTCAATAGTAGACATTCCATAAATAATTATTAGTGAATGAACGAACAAATGAGGTGAAACAGAGAAGACACTGGAAACTTTGTTTTTTATCTTTTAAAAAAAATTAAGAAGATAGTATTCTTGTTTCTTAGTTATTTGAGTTTTGACTCATTTCCTAGGATATCTTGACTGAATTTTATCTGATAGCTTCTCTCTGTCTCTCAAAATTAAGAAGTTATCTGACCCTATTATAATCATTCTTTTTCCTTACATCATTGGAAAAATTTAATTATCTTTTCCTAATTCAGGACTCACAAGAGTGGTCCTTGAGGTAGAAAATGAAAATAAAGAAGATCAGTGATTTCCAAACCTGGCTGTATATCAAAATCATCCGGGGACATTTTTAAAGTGTTAATTTACAGGTCTTACGCTTAGAAAATTTTAATCCACGTGGTCTAAGATGGAGCAAAAATGTGTACATTTCAAACATCCCCAGTTGATTTAAATGCACAGCCATGTTGGGGAACTACTGAATTTTATCCACTTTCAATATCCATTTGTGCTCTGTGTGTTTGTTAACTTGGGCCTTGAGCAAGCACTATGATGGTTGAGTTACAGCTGTATGATCTGTTTCAGAAGAATAAAGATCACATTAGTCTAAGGCATAATTCCAGAAAGAATTGGCCACAGGGATTTCATATTAAGTGGATAGAGCACAGAGGTCAAACAGGCACATTTTCCTTATCCAAAGGATCTACCCTCAGGGAATAGGAGTTCAATCACTCTGCTGGGTGTGGAATAAAGCATTAGTCACCATAAGGAGGACTGACAAGTATTGGTCAAAAAGCACAAAATCAAACCCACTACCATGGAGTTGTTTCTAATTCATAGCTACACTGTAGGACACAGAAATGCCCCTTAGTGTTTCCAAGGCTGCAATCGTTACGGAAGCAGACTACCATATCTTTCTCGGTAGAGGAGCTGGTGGATTGGAACCACTGACCTTTCAGTTAGGAGCTGAACACTTAACCACTGAGTCACCAAGGCTCCTAAATACAGGTCAGGCCGGCCCAAAACCGAAGAGTAGGGATTCAGGCAAAAACTTGGCTCAGTGCACTGGGTTAATATGATGGATGGTATCAAGATGAATCTGAGAGCATTTATTCAGCCTTCTCTAAAAATCATCTACTAGGGCCTGACCAAACCAAAACCAAACCAAACCATGGAGTTGATTCCAACTCTTGATGGCCCATGTGTTACAGAGTAGAGCTGTTCCATAGGGTTTTTCTTGGCTGTAATTTTTATGGAAGCAGATTGCCAGGCCTTTCTTTTGCAGTAGCCCTGGGTGGATTTGAACTGGTAACCTTTAGGTTAGTAGTCAAGTGTAAACAGTTTGCATCACTCAGGGACCTGGGACCATACCAGTGAACAAGGTATCTGCCCACCAGAAACTTACACTGAAATGAAGTAGAGAGATATATGATGCAATACAGAGGGACTGGGTTCCTATGAGTGAACACAGGAGTGCCTACCTCAGTAATGGGATCACGAAAGTTAGCTCTAAACTAAAACCTAAAGGATGGGTAAAAGTTAACAAACAGAAGAAGGGCCTACAAAGAAAGACTGTAGAAAGGAGGAGCAAAGTTGTTGGTCCAGAGGTGAGGTACAGCTGCAGTGTTTAAGGAAGTGAAAGTCTAGAAAAGATGGAACAACAGAAGCTTAAGGTTGTGAGCAATGAGATTGGGAGGCTATATACAATATTTCTTGATAAGAGGCTGTTGCTTTTTTTCTAATGGAAATTCAACAAATAATTGAATTCACCAAATATTTATGTTGTATCTAATATAGGTCATGCATTGTTCTGGGCACTGGGGATACAGTAGAAAACAGAGACAGGCCAGGTCCCGGCTATATCAAAGCACCATTCAAATAATTGATCAGACAAGGAACAAGTGGAAAAAGTAATAATTTGACTCTAGTGAGATATGGTGACTTAGACTAACTCTGGTAATGGGGATGAAGAAAATGAGGAACATTTAAAAACCATTTTCAGTGATACAGTATGAAGAATGGGACAGAATGGCATCCACTTAACCTAGGACCAGATGAGTGACTGAATACTAAGCCCCACCACATGAAAGGAATTGAACTGTTTATATTCTGCCTGCTTCAGTCTATGGATTCCAGTTCCATAGATCCAGATGAAACATATTAGGAAAGAAAGACACAGAGGAATGGAGACTGGGACTGACCCCATTTTTCTCTGTAAAGTAAATGAATCCTATAAGTTTGGCAAATTGTATAATTAAAGTCAAATACTATTGTAAATATAAGATACTCCAAATGCTTTCTTTAAATTGCAATGACCATTGAACTAACCTTAAATGAATTGTAAAGGTGACAATAAAACAAGGGTTTTCAAGTAATGATCAAATCTACATTTATCTTGTTTTATTTTAAAATGAGATGAACTTGTCTGTTGCTCCTCTGAAAATCAGACATCTGAAAGCAGTACACCTTTTGAATTATTGCGTTAAGATCTTGTAAATCTCTTTTCAACCTTGCATTTGAATGATTCATAGGTGCAGAATGGAAGGGCTTGTTTACAGTAAATAGAGGAAAGTATCCATAATCCGAATGGGCGTAGGCAAAAAGAATTAAATCATGGTCAGACAAACAGAAGAGACAAGATCTGAATGGGTTAAGAGAGGTTAATCAAAGTGTGTTCCCACTCCAACAAAGAAGGCAAAGTATAGAATAATTGATAGCCTCAGGAGAAACACAAAAGCTATGGTTAAAACACACACATTCTAGAAAGAACATGTTAGGAAAAATAAGGAAATCTGGGTGTAATAGTATTAAGAAAAGGCCTTTGTAACAAAGGCAAAGTCATGTAACTCAAGACTGTACTTTACTTTGGGCGTTTTAATTTTCTTCTCAATCACTCCAAGAGCTTTCTTGTCTCCCTTCCGCAAGTCTCTTTTTATCTGTTTCTATACTCAAGCTACATTGGAATAACGTTGATCTTGTGAGTTGATTTCTAAATGTGTTTTCAAAATAGGTTCATCTTCACCACTTAAGAGAGAGGTTTATCTGCTTTTCGTCAGACAAGCTGTTTGATCAAGTCATTTAATATCACATATTTGGGATACAGGCAGTATGAGTTGTTGAGATCAAGGGGAGCTTTGCACTTGAAATGAGTATGCAGTTGTTGACTGACCTCTAAGAAAATGCAGTGACCTGTTTTCTTTATGAGTTAGAATGGAGCATGCTTTTTTCCACCTATTTTTATGTTCCACTTCCACGATGACTCCAGCAGATTCCATGCTACCCGCAAAAACAAACGCTCACGCAGCAAAATAGCGTATGCAAAAATTGCATGTGCATTTAAACCATGATAGCTACAAACATACCCAAACCAAGCAATTTTGTCTGTATTTTTTTTAAATATAGGTTAATTTTAGAAACTTTTTGCAACTGAAATGGTATCTACAGAAACATTATATTAGCATACGATATGTTAAAAAAGTGATATTATAGCCTGGATGGCTTTGTTTAATGGCTCTGGCAAAGCTCATCTAAACTTAGTAAAGTGTCATGGTATAAAATCGGATATAAATGGCAAAATCAATCTGATTCATGTTTTGTAATTTTCAAGAACCACACTTAATTAGTACTAGAAAAAGAAGCAGCTGAAGAGAAATGCTATTGTAATTAATGTATGTGCAGTTTCCTAATCTGACTTCTGAATAAAATGATGACTTCAGACAAGCCATATCTAAATTAATGGTGTTATTTGTGTACCTCTGGATAAAATCATAATTCAACATACAATGATATTGAAAGAATCCTTTAAAGAAGTTATTCAACAAAAATTTGAAAAGAAATAAAAATGCAACAACCAAATTTCAAGGTAGGAACTTTTATTCCAGCCCACTTCCTCTGTTTCCCAATAAGGCCCCATCTAAGCTCTCTCTAAACTCCCTAATCCCCTTAGCCATGTAGTCTGGAATTGAAACTTCCAGTTTCTGGGTAGCAAGTATCTCATAGCTTTCCATTCACTGAGTTATCTTGCTTCTCTACATAAAGAGGTCAGTCCTGACATTGGGAAACTTGATCCAGGTGGTTTAACTACGTACAAAAGTACCCTGTGTCGCTTACCTTCTTAAAGAACCTACTCCAGCAAATCATTAGCAGGGACAAAATTAAATGAAAAACTTAACATCTAAAATACTGAACCAAAGAATTAAAACCTCTATATCTGCAGGAGCTAAATTTTGAAAGATTCTATCAATATGTCTTAGAAATATGATGTCATAAAAGTAGAGCAACATGATTGCTACATTTGTCTCCTTCAAAGGACAAGGCTTGCTTTTTCCTAGTAGTTTTTCCTTCAGTATTCATAGGACAGAAATTCATGAGATAGTCAGTGTACATGTTCAGTAATTATCATCTTTATTTCTCCTTTCAGGACATGCATAAAAATTAAGATTTACTGTTTCAGAAAAATAAGACTATATATAATCAATTTCCATCAGCACAATAACAATATAATGTTAGACTAACATTTCCAAAAGAATTTTATATTCCAAATTCTAGGGATAAGTATGATCAGCTGGACCCCTCATTTCCACAATGATGGAAGCCAGGTGTAAGAAGGAACTTTGGGATCCTGGGATGAAACTCTCATTTCATATATGAAGAATCTGATGAATTGTCCAGCTAGTTAGTGGCAGAGGTGAGAATGTACATAGACACGGAATTTGGGAAGGGGATAGCTATTGGTAAAGAATATTGAATATACCATGAACTGCCAAAAGAACCAACAAATCAGTCTTAGAAGAAATACAACCAGAATGTTCCATAGAAGCTAGAATGGCAAGACTCCATCTTTCTTATTTTAGACATGGCATCAGGAAAGACTAATCACTAGAAAAGGGCATTATGTTTTGTAAAGTAGATAGGGCCAAGAAAAACCAGGGAAATAGCACACAATATCTGCAATAATGGACTCAAACATACCAATAATCATGAAGATGGTGCAAGACAAGGCAACAGTTCATTCTGTTATAACCATGAGATGGAGCCAATTCAATGACAACTAAGAACAACATAATAATTTGAAAGGATCACTTAATGGCCACTGATCATGGAGAAAGGCATCACTGGGGGGAAAAAAGAGATAGCCTTAATGTCCTGTCAAAGGAGACTCAGTCATTAAATATGATAATCCACACAAAGGCAATTAGAACATTTCCCAGCAGACAGTAAACACTCAATAAGTATTCAAGCACTATCATCAACATCATCTACATTCACGTCTTCTTCTCTTGACCACCCATATCTCCTTCTCTTGATGACAAGCTAAGGTAAATGAGCATGGGCAAGTGGGAGTTCCACTGGCCCTAAACAGAGTGCCGTATGTTTTACTTGTACTTTGGATCTACTCATTATTATTGATTTCTTTAACCAATATAAATACATACGCACAATTCAATATCACGCAGTTGACTTCCTCACCTCCGTTCTAGTGTTGTGCTGAAATAATTGTTTACAGAGTCAAAGATTTTTTTTTTCTCACAGAAAATCAACAGCTTCACTGAAATCAGGCCTCCCCCCTGGAGCAAGGACAAGAGAAGAGTTAACCAGACTCCTCAGATGCAAGGAGCCCAACTCACACATTCTCTTTGCATTCTCAGCTGCTTTGTGTGAAAAAGAAACCTAATTATGACATTTCAATATTGAAATAAAATTAGTTTGGATCTTTATTCCTCACTCTTGAGAGGAAATTATGCTCCGTTTTTAACTGTGCAAGGCAACTGTTGATTCATCTGTGGAGTGATAAGCAGTGTTATTTTTACAAACATATAACTGTGTGCAGGGCCATTCAGGGCTTCTCTTCTTGTGGGTACAACTTGGCATTCACACTCCTGTTTGCAGAAGCTTTTGTGGATACCCAACATGCCATCATTCCAACCCTGCCAACCACTCAAGTCAGTTAAATCTCTTCAGCAACAATAAAAAAAAAAAAAAGGAAAAAGAAGTCCGTCAAGTCATTTCTGACTCATGGAGACTCCATGTGTTACAAACTAGAACTGCTCCATAGAGTCTACTTGGCTGTAATCTTTATGGAATAAGATCACCAGGCCTATGTTCTGCAGAGTCACTGGGTGGGTTCAAACTAACAACCTTTAGGTTGCGTTCAAACCACCAAGATTTAGATTAGCAGCCAATCACACAGTCAATTATAATGACATATTTACTCATGTGTCATTTCTGTGCCTAGCTCTAATGGACCAAAATTAAAATGCTTAGAAAATTATCTTGTCCAGTTTAGTCTAATTATCTGTAATCCTAAATATATTATGTGGAATTGCATAACATCCCTAGAATACTTATAGTATATTAATGCATTGTTTAGTATATTAATGCATTGTTTAATATATTAGTAAATTTTTTAAAAATCATGTAATGAATTAAATATTAAAGGCCACATAGCCAATAAATGCCTCTGGCAAGGATTTAATTTAGATTTAATAAAAGTGTTATTGTATTATTTATTTGATTATAAATATGCTAATAGAATGTGATGCTATAAATACTTCCGCTAATTAAATACTAGCTGACTTATGGAAATTTATTTAGGTGCAACTAGCAGTTTGTTAAGATGTATGAGTTAAAACTCAATAACTGTATTCTCAATATTCCATTGATATTGAATAGCTAATAACCACATTATACTTAATCTAGTACGTTTAGATGTATTCTTTATATTGAATGTTAGTTTAAAACTAATTATTGGTAGCATATTTACTAAGCTTAAACTGTTTAGGAGATATTCATCTTAATAAAAAAGGTTGTTATGCCTCGATAGATATTCATAATAATCAGGTGATATTTAATTAACATATAATAACTCCCTCATTAAACCTAAATTAAATCCTTATTTGAGATGCTCAGTTTAAAGTGCAACTGAAAATATTGCTACGGAAGATTACATGGCTTACCCTACATTACTTTCACAAGCAAAGTGAGAGATGCTAGCCACCTGAGATGGAATTTCATGACATGGAAGGATGTTTAGGGTATTCTTTGAGTTCACATATTTAGATAACGAAATATGAAAAATTTTAAAATAAGTAACATTTCTTATTTTACTCAAATTTAAATGTTTATTTCACAATAAGTAATTAAATACCAAAACTATTGATGCTCTTAAATAAGATAAAACAAGTTAAGGTGAAAAAGGGGCCATGTAGAGTACTCTTCATTTCTCCCTCCAGGTCCTCTTTCTACCCTTTCCTACCTAGTTCCAGAAGGCTGATACCTATGGATGCATCACTGGGGTCCATTGCCTTCTGGATTACAGTTGAGTTTGGCCAATGAGAGGCACCATAAGGAAATTGGAGTAAAAGTGTAGAGAGAAGTTGGGGCTCTATCTCTCCATCATCCTTTCTTGTTGAGTTGTAGTTTGTCAGTGGTGATGTTTCTCGACATAAAATCACAGATTCTGTCTAGCAGCCCTTCCTATACCTCCAGCTCTCATTATGTTCTAGCAACTCTTACTTCCTTTTACCTCTTCAGACATGGAGGAGGTAATGGTTTCCCATGATTGTTAGTCCTATGGTGTTTCTTCGACCCTTACTGCTTCCCTTACCTCATCTCTGTCTTTATACTCTGTTAATAAAATTATATTCAATTACCTTTTTTGAGTGTATGACCTATTTACTATCAGAACCCTGACTGGTATGCAGATTACAAAAATAAATAACAACTAGAGCATCAGTAACTAATATTTACAAAAATCTTCCACATACGTTGTTTCATTGGAGTTTAACAGGTTTTATTTGTAGGTAATTTGGCATATGAAGAAATCAAGGCTCAGGTTTTCTTCATAAAGGCACATGGTTAGTAAATGAAAAAGCCAGAACTTAAGCCCATGTCTTTCAAATCCATATCCAAAACATGTTCAACTATATCAAATAGCTAGAAGGATTAAGACCCCCTTACTATTAGGTGAAAGGTTTATGGTTCAAACCTAGCTAGCAGTATTACAGAAGAAAGGCCTGAAGATCTGCTGCCATAAAGATTACAGACAAGAAAACCCTATGGAGCTCAGTTCTACTCTGTAATACATGGAGTCCCCAGAGTCAGAATCAACTCAATGGCAACAGGTGAATTTCAATTGCCATTCTACTAAAGCCCTAGTTCATAAACATTTTGAAGTGCTAGAACCTTTTCCTCAAACAAAATCCAAAGCAATTCAACAAAGAAAACAGATACAAGCAGAGCATTCTGGTTGAGGCAGTCTTTGATCGTTCCACTCAGACCATGTGGGGATGACCCCGAAACATTCTGCTCCTAGGATCATCACATGTACCAAGCTTTCCCAATCCCAGCACTCTATTCTCTTGCCACAGTGATTGGCTAAAAGATGATTGCATGACCCAAGATGGGCCCTTCCAAATCCTAAGAAAAAGGCTATTTTCTTCTGGGATGACAAACTGAGAATGAATGCCTTCAATCTGCCAGTAGTTACCTTGGCTGCTGTATAGAGACAGCCACCCTGAGAATAAAGCCAAATAAATAGAGGAAGCTTGAGCTAAGAGAAGGGTGTCAGAGAGTTCTGATTGCACTCTTTGGACCCACAGACACAAGCACCAAGACTGAAGACAATCTCATCCTGTAGAATTGTCAGATATGGGAGTCAATCAATTTGCTTTCTGCTTAAGTTAGTTTGAATTGGGATTCTGTCATTTACAACAAAATACAATAGCTCTATCAAAGTTGTATGTCTTTGCTGTTAGTTGCTCTCGAGTTAGCTTCAACTATGGCAATGCTACGTACAACATAATAAAATGTTGCCCGCTCCTGCACAATTGTTGTGACCATTGCGTAGTGCCTTCTAACCTGGGGGACTCATCTTCCAGCATTATAACAGACAATATTCTGTAGTGATCCGTAAGGTTTTCATGGGCTCATTTTTGGAAGTAGATCACCATACTAGTCTATTTTAGTCCGGAAGCTCTGCTGAAACTTATCCACCATGAGTGACCTTGCTGGTATTTTAAATTTCTCTGGCATCACTTCCAGCATCGTAGCAACATGCAAACCACCGTAGCATGACAAGCTGATAGACAAGTGGTGAAAAGTTATGTAAGTAGTTAGTTTGGTATCGATTTATTTATTTATTATCCAATAACTGGATACATTAACTGGAGATTTAATTATATCTAGATTATGTTTGCTTGATTCTGGTCAAGTTGATACTTGTAAAAATTTGACATAATACAAATTTTCCAAAATATATGTAATTTCGGAGATGTTTTTTGATGGAGTAGAAAGACCACCAAGACTTCCAATGTTGTAGCTGCATCCTTTTAGCAAGTCATTTGTCTGTTCTGAACTTCTGTTCCTCACTGATCAAGAAATTGATGTTACCAATCTTTCCTTTTTCACAGGGTTGGTATCAGGCTCAAATTGTTTTTTGTTTTTTTTTTTTTAATACTGTGTAAAAGCTCTGTATCATACGAAACATAAGGAATATCTGTCAATAATTTGCCAAATGTCAATTTTAATTGTTTTTCCAGTATTTTATATATAAGTGCATATCAAGTCATATATTTGGTGCAGAATATTCAAACATAGATAATGCATTTAAAAATAGGTGTTACTATTTGTTTCTGTCAGTTGGAAGCCTATAGTTAATGTTCTTAAAACACTTCACTGGCATTAAATAATTAGATTTTTCAACAGTCCTCTGACACAGTGGTGTTATAAAAGGGAGCCCTTCATTGATGTAATGTAGACCTGTATTTATTTTCTAGATTTCAAAAATTCACTTAGGGAGGCTCTGGGCATTAAAAATCAATTTAAAATACAATTAAACTATCAGTGTATCCAAAAGAGACCAATAGCAACATTAGGCTATGTCTATTCTTGGGCCAAATGAATGGGGAGGATAGGCAATAGCCAGACACTTAGAACATAATGGCCTAAAACATCAACTGCGGAACAGAAAAAAGATGAGAGGACTTGAGTTTTCCAAACTGATTTTTTCCAATAAAACCCATGAACATATCATTCTATCTCCATTTACCTGGATCAGTACAACTTAAAAAAAAATTTGCACAAAACATCTCAGTTGACATGTAATAGGTAATAAATGCGCTATACTCAAGATATTGCATTTAGATACTTTCTTTCTATTGATTTTTTAAAACTATTGGTAACTTTATTTTTCTACAAACTGAATTTCCATCTTGCTACCCCATTTCCCCATGTGGTGGAAGTATGATCTCAGTCAATTTGAGGTTCCCCTGGACTCTCTCCATGATTGCATATTGGTCTTGCCCATTCTAACATTCTGACTCCTAGGGAAAGAAAAGCTAAAGGAAACAATTATCAGTATTTTCTATATTGCTATGACTTAAAAATCGTTTTCCAAATGACAAAAAATAAAACTGGCACAATGCATTTGAATGCAGACTCCATATATACTGGAACCATAACTAAAATATATCATTCTATCTTATCAATTATTAAGAAAGGGCAGAACTAGTGAGACCTAAGACATCTGGAGGTTATGATGTGAGATGTGAACCCCTTATATCCTTGTCTAGTCCCATGATCTTTTTAATACATGTGTTCTCTATAGTACAAATAGACTCACTCCCAATTTATGCATAGATAGCAAATATCATAAGATTTTTTGGTTAAACCAAAATCTCATATCTATAGTAAGATAAACCACTAGATGGCTTGAACAAACAAACAAACCAGTCTATTATTTTCCTTGCTCACCACGTAAGAAACTACACCAAACCCATTGCTGTCGAGTCGATTCCTCCTTATAGCAAATTTGTAGGGCAGAGTAGAACTGCCCCACAGGGTTTCAGTGGAGCGGCTAGTGGATTTGAACTGCCAGCCTGAACCACCAGGGCTCCAAGAGAGTATACAGTAGTGATTAAATATGTGTGTTCTGATTTCAGACCGTCTGGGTTTAAACCCTGGCCTAATCTCCCTCTGACCTACTAGTACTGAAATCTTGGCATCCCATTTCTTCATATGTGGAAGTATTAATAGAACCTAGCTCAGGGAAAAGTACTTAGATGTGTGCCTGGAATATCCTAAGTAAACAATAAATCATAGCAGTTGTTAAACATGGCCTGGAATGCTCATTCAGCCTCAAACCCACTGCAACCTCTGCTCTGTCAGCTCCTCCAACTTTTCATTTAATGCCAACTGTCTCACCTAAACTATTGAATTATTGTTCATGATGGGGTTGGGCAAGATCAGCTTTAAAATTAGCTTTTTGTAAGGCTTACTATATGACTAAAATAGAATGTAATGAATGAATTTGCTAGTAGTGTTCCCAAACTGATTATAATTTAGTCTTTTTTCTTTTTTTTTTTTTTTACTGTAGCAACAAAATGGAATTAAAAGTATCCTTTGTTTTGCCACAAAATCAATCAATAGGCATTTGTTGTATGTCCACTATGGTTTAAGTACTATAGCAAGGTATCGTGTTTACAACAGGATGGTACCTGTTTTAATTACTCTTTGTAGCACATAACCATGTAAGGACTCAATGATGAATAAATACATCTTGATGTCAATGAAAAACTGGTGGCCACAAACCAGGGCCGATTAATGAGTTCTGGAATCAGAATTACAAGAAGGTTATTGCCAAAAGGAAATGAAACTGCATAGGGGCTCCCCATGGAGTGGATGCTAGAAATTATAAATGCAGTAGGGATTATGGAGATGTCCACATCTGAGCAGAGTCATCACCATCTCCATGGAAACCATCTCCCATCCCCTTCTGGAGAAAAAAAAAAAGCAGCTGTTTAACAGTACACAACCAGGAAAAATGCAGATCAGTCGGAAGTGGAAAACTCAGGATCCATTTAAAATTTCTAATGAGGTGAAATTTGGGGTAAAAAGAATGAGATTATCCAAACAGTGATTTAGCAAATAAAGCTATACAAGTATTCTGTGCATCGTGAAGAGTGCTGAAGTCTGGATTGAATTGTGTCCCCAAAAATATCTGTCAACTTGACTAAGCCATGTTTTCAGTTTTGTGTGATTGTCCACCATTTTGTCTCCGATGTGTTGTGAATCCTGCCTCTATGATGTTAATGAGTTGGGATTAGTGGCAGTTATGTTAATGAGTCAGGACTCAATCTACAAAATCAGATTTTTTCTAAAGCCAATCTCTTTTGAGATATAAAAGAGAAAAGCAAGCAGAGAGACAGAGAGACCTCATAGCACCAAAAAAGCAGTGCCAAGAGCAGAGCGCGCCCCTTGGGCCCGGGGTTCCCTGCTCTGAGAAGCTCCTGTATCAGGGGAAGATTGATGACAAGGACCTTCCCCCAGAGCCAACAAAGACAGAAAGCCTTCTCCTGGAGCTGACACCCTGAATTCAGACTTCTAGCCTCCCAGACTGTGAGAGAATAAATTTCTCTTTGTTAAAGCCATCCATTTGTTGTATTTCTGTTATAGCACACTAGATAACTAAGACAGCCAGAAAGGCAGATACACAAGGTGCCCAGGAATTTTCCCCAACTATATCATTACACCTCCATGTTGGAATAACACACTGCAGCAAGTTTGCAAAGTGAAATTGCAAGTTTGCAAAGTGAAATTGCAAGTAGTAAAACGTATTTTTAAAGGACGTAACAATGGGGGAAAATATTAGTTGGGGTTAGTTTTAAAGAAGGCCAAAAAGTACCAGTATAAGAAAATTTGGAAAAGAAAAGGAAATAAAAGATTATGTTCTATGGGCATAATCTGTAAGCTTGGTTACTTTCTATGTTTCTTTATATGAGTTTTTAAGTGTTCCTCATGGGTACGTGTTCTCTAAAAAAGTTTCATATACCTGTAATGGGGAACCCCACATGAAAGTCTTGGATGAATGCATGCAGCCAAATTAGGCAATTGTGGCCACATCAAGAAGGATGAAGAGCTCTGTGATTAGTGGTCTTTTTGCATGAAGAACCCAATATTATGGTAAAAAGAAAAACACGGACACTTTCATAAGTGCTCTGATAATGGTCTCCTGTCCCATGAAATTATATCACCTAAAAATTTGGAACTGTGATTCCTTTAGTCAGCTGTACCATGTATCCTGAGGAGACATAGGGAAGAATTCTGCAATGGAAATAGAAAAGCAGAAAAGGCTGTTTTGAGAGAGAGAAGCAGAGAGAGGGAGAAAGGGAGAGACCTATAAAAGAAGCAAAGAGAGACAGAGTTTCTCTCGTCTGCACAGTTCCTGTTGTCCAGGCATCCCATCCTGAGTTCCAGCTGCATCCAGACTCTTGGATTCCAAAAGACATCCCTTTATTCTTATTTTTAACCCCCGTTCCCTTATTACTCAAGGAAGATAAAGTTGATTGTCAATGTTGGCAGCCCAAAAGGCAATGTACTGCAGCCCTGGACTAGACTTCTCAAAGCCTGGGGTGAAAAGTCATCTTTAACTCCCCCTCATATAACACATTCATAAATATAGTAATGGTTGGGAAAGAAGTTTACTTTTTTGGGAGAGAGATTCAGAATGGTAGACTTGTGTAAGAACAAGTACAGTAGTCATAGGTGAGGAAGAATCTACCGGATGCATTAGAATATACTGAAGTATGTATGCTGAAAAATACCAGTTTATTTCCTTTAATACACTCCCTGTTCTGGGGTGAATTTTAACCTCAGTTATACTTGGGGCTTTCTCCAGGGTTATGGGAAGACCTTTGGATCAGTTACAGTGGCAAGAGTTGTGTACGTCATTGCCCACAATGATTCCAGATGAAATGCCTATTGGCTCCGATGACATGATCTTCTTGGGTTGTCCCTATGATGCTCTCCTGCTAATTCTGAGGCTCAAGTACTTGAGAATCTTGGGAACTCTAAGCGTAAAATTAAACTCCTGAGTACCTCCAACTCTTATGCCACATTCTCAGGGTGGTGCCAAGGCACTGCCATGGGACCCATGTACTTCTCCCATCCCAACAGCTTTAGGAAGTTATCTTCTATACTGAGGCCCGCACTTTCTCCTGTTTCTTCAAAAGCACTCTGTCTTAGACCATCCTTATTTTTATTTCCGTGTGCTTTGTTTTGGGGACGCCAAAGCGAGGAAGTCTCACATGCTTCCACTTTTCCTGAGTTGCCACGTTCTTACTTTTGGATTTTAAAGCATAGAGCCTGCAAGCTGCTTGAGTGTGAAGAATAAAAAGGGGAAGTAATGGAAGAAAAATAATTAATGACCAAATTATTTTCAGCTCACCTTAATGTAAGCTTTCCCTGGGAAAGAACTCAAATTCTTGTGAGATACAAAACAAAAAATTATAAACCTGCATAATCAAATTTCTGTGTGAAACTGAAAGGGCTCAAGGCAAGACTTCTTTGTGATGTAACGGGGGATAATAAGGAAGGTCTCCTGATGACAAGTAGTTTTTCAGGCTGTAACTAAGGACCAGTTTTTATACTCTCCACATAGCAGCAGTGACACCAGATACCTCTAAAAGAAAGCTCTGTATGTTGAATTCCATTGACCAATTGCCTTTTATGAAAGAATGGGAACAATGTCCCAATAGAAAACATCTGAGCCTCATGGTATCATAAATCACACGTCAGCGTATAATGAAGCTTTTAAAGTACATATTTAAAAGGAAAATGCTGATTTGCTGATAAAATATTAATACTGTTACAGAAATTAAGTCACCAGGAAGGAATGTAAAGTAGTCAAAGTTATTTTTATGTTTAGTCCAATAGCTTTAAGCTCTGGAAGAAAAATAGCAATGATTGCTACGTGAACAGCTTATATTTGATTGCCAAGTTCCTCAACTTCCCTCAAGACTAGTGTCTAGTTTCTTAGCAATCTGGTCACGGTTGGTGACCTTGAATGAAAAGCAGAGGAGAAGCAGGAGCAGAAGCGAAGGGCCCTGGGCCCTTAGGTCTCAATCAGGGGACCAAAAGCACATATCTAGAAACACATCCTGAAGCACACGTCAACCTTGGTTGACTCTCAGAACTCATTCCTATCACATATAATCTCATTTTATCGTTTTTCTGAGTTTGTGATAAGAAATTTAAGAAAAAATTTTCCTTAGATTCATATATTATTAAATATCATGTAATAAATATGCTAATATAATCTTTAATAATATTCATACTATATAAAGACAAATTTTACTTTTCCCATTTAACAAGTGATGCATACGTTTTCATTTACTTTAAACTAATTATGTAATAAAAAGCATGAATTGTCAACAAATAAATTCACAAATGACATTTTTTTTTTTTTTTGCTTGGAGAACTAATGGATATTAAAATGTAGATTAAAATTTAACTATGCCTCTTGCCACCCAAACAGAAGACAAAAAAAAAAGAAAAACTTTTGGTGACTTATCATTTGAAATCCTTGAAAACTGCATTTTAAATAACCAACTGGTTTGCTTCTGAATTTCTTCGTGTTTTTGTTTTCTACATGGTGGGATATAAATATTCCAGGCCGTTCTTTGCCAGTGGTTTGAAAATAGCAAGCTGATGATGTGAACACTCTTTATTCCAATAAATCCAAGGCCAAATTGGATTTAGTTGTCACTTTATTTTCAGGTACCAGGTACACCATGAAAGATCTGAATAATGTAAAGACATGTCATGGAAGGGAAGACACAATATTGTAAAGATATTAATTTCCCCCAACATTGAAATAAAATTTCAGTTAAATACCAATCAAAACCCCAACATGATTTTTCATGGGACTTGATAAGGTGATTCTAACTCTTTCTAGAGAGAAAATATGAAAGAATAGCCAAGAAAATTTAGAAAAAGTAGAGCAATGATAGGGACTTGCTTTATCAGATAACAAGATATGTTACCTACGTATAGAAAGTAAAACAGAATGGTATTGGTGTGGGCATAGATGAGTTAGAGATGGTTTAGAAACCGACCTGTCTAGATATATGACTGTTCAATGTGTTAAACTTGATATATTTCAAATTCAGTGAGTGAAGTATAAATAATTAAATAATGTTGAAGTAATTGACTACTCAATTTAGAAAAATAAATAAACTATATTCCTAGTAAACATCAATTACAAATATAAATATCATGAGGAATAAAAATCTTCTTAAAGAAAGGATTAGACAAAAATATAGGAGAATATGCTGCTAACCTTGAAATAGTAAAGCTTCCTTAAGACGCAAAAAACCAAGTTCCAGACAGGGACTAAAAGGAAAAAAAAAAAAAACGACGTAAATTTTATTAAAGTTTTTGTATAATTGGAGAGGACCATAATCAAAGACAAAATAAAACAGACACGAAATACTAGGATTTATATTAATAAAATAGTTTAAGTTTTTAAAATATATAAAGCCAAATAATGCTACAGAAAAAAGAGCAAAGCATATGAAGAAAAAAAATTGTAGAAAAGGCAATATATATCATCAAAGAACATAGGTGAAGTCTGTTAGCCATAGGAAAATTAGAAAAAAATAGAACAATAAAGATATACGATATCGTTCAAGTGGTAAAAATAAAAATTAATTGTTAATATCCAACATTTATTAGAGTCTTGAGAACAAGCATTCTTGTTAGCATGGCCTTTTTGGAGGAAAATTTGACAATATCTTATTTTGCAAATATATAAAATGCATTCCCCATTAACCAGCAATTAGTTTTCTAAGAAGCTATTTTGCAGAAGTATTAGTATATTTGAAATGCTAAGACAATAATTAAATTTATGTTAAAAAACAAAAATGTATTATACACATGCACGTATGTATGTGTGTATGTATGTTTATGTATGTGTATATGTATGTACAGATTGATTCTTGGGTCCCACTCTACACCTTCTGGTTTACCATCCCTGGGGAAGAGATCCAGGATTTATATTTTACAAGTATTCCTCAGATGTCAATCCTGTGCAGCCGATTTGTGGATAGCTAGAACTAAACCAAAGATAAACAACTCTTCAGGAGCTATATTGTTCGTTCATTCAGAAATATTTATTGAGTGCTTATTATGTGGCAGACCCTCTTCTATCTTCTGGAAATACAGTGGTGAACATCTGTGACCTAAAGGGGCTTCCATTTTATTGGGAGAAAAAGACAATAATCGAGCAAACAAAAGTATTACAAGATATTCTCAAAACTAAGACGTGGATTTATATTTTTGTATTCCAACAGATACAAAATATGCAGCTGTTCTCTTGAAAATACTGTGCATTTTTCAGACGAAAAATAGGTTTCTACACTGAACAAAAGGGAATCATTAATACAGATCTATATTTCCTAGCTAATAAGTTGTGTACTTCCAGGGGTTCAAGAAATTATTCCAGAATGTTCATGTTAATTAAGGTGGTAAGCCAACACAAATTGCCCTAGAGTTGATTCGACTCATAGCGACCCCACGTGCTGCAGAGTAGAACTACACTCCATAGGGTTTTCAAGGCTGTGAATTTTTGGAAGAAGAACATCAGACTTGCTTCTGAGTCACCTCTGGGCAGGTTTGAACCACCAACTTTTTGGTTGGTAGTGGAGCGCTTAACTATTTGCACAACCCAGGGACTCAAGGTGGTAATGGTGTGTTAGTTTTGGTTATATCAGGAACAGATCCTGTCATTCAAGTGAAAATGATTTATTTGAGAGGTGGTTTCATGAAACACTGGCAGGAGAGAGGGAAGAATGTATGCCTCAGAGTTTTGTGAGGGAGCTGGCGTATTTATACACCATGTCCCATGAGTGGTAGAATGAGGCAGGCTCTCTTAGAGTGCTAATTCTCCAGAACTCTGGGCTGCCACACCCACAGACAGAGCAAGCTGCAGAGGCCTGAGAAGACCCTTAGCAAGGGTTTGCGTGTGCTGACAGTTGAACATCAGGCTAACATGCCCTGAAATGGTAAGGACTGTGAGGCTATGGAAAAGGCCCTGAAAGCACCTGCTCAGCGGATATTTACATACATTTCATTTTTAAAATAAAAAGCCAAAGAATAGCATAAATGTCACCCCACCTCTGCCGTGAAAACTGAAGATTCAGAGAACTTCTCAGTGTATACCATGTGAGTACATGGGGACTTGAGCGGAGATTAGATGAACAACTCATGTCTCCGACACATTGCTCAGCTAAATCTTATTAGCCAGCATGATATTCATAACTGTTATGAACTTTAAATCATTTATATTGATATCTTTTAATTTATCCCTATAATTACCATTGTTTAAACACAGGGATAATAAAGAACACTGCTATGGAAATACATATTAATTAGCATAAAACTTAAAGTATGCAAGTTCACCATAAGATGATATACCCAGTTTATTTATCTCATCAAAATTCTTCTACAGAATATCAAGACATTGTCAATACATATTTTAATTATACATCTAATATACAAGTGCATTCTTATTTTAAAAGTCCAACAACATAAAAAATGTATTGATTAAAAGGCAAATATAGTGCTTAACACTTCTAGGCCTTCTCATCCTTCCTCTATAACTCAGATACAGATAAACATTAACTTGTTTGGAGTTAAACTTTCAGACTCTTTATAGATAAGATTCAGTCCATCTACGGACCAGCCTTTGGAAACACCAGGGGCCTGGAGGACTGGAAATATATATAATTTATCTCTTTTTTATATGTGTTCTCTCAGCCTCCAATTTATTATATTGCATATTTCAAATGCTTTAATACAAAGGCATTCTGTAAAAGCCTACTTCAGAATGAATTCAGTAAGCTCTACTTTACTAACTCCAAAAACAGTATGATACTTATGAAAATAACTATATATATAGTTTTATATATATATATATGTATATACATATGTTTTTAACTCATTTAAAACCCCTTTGATACATGTAGGAAACTCAAATTTGTTTCTCAAATACACAGCCCAGGAATCCAATGGAGGAAGGTGATGGTTGTTGTTGTTGTTGTTAGGTGCCATCAAGCTGGTTCAGACTCATAGTGACCCTGTGCACCACAGAATGAAACACTGCCTCGTCCTGCGCCGTGCTCACATCGTTGTTATGCTTGAACCCATTGTTGCAGCCACTGTTCAATCCACCTAGTTGAGGGTCTTTCTCTTTTTTGCTGACCCTCTACTTTACCAAGCATGATGTCCTTCTCCAGGGACTGATCCCTCCTGACAACATGTCCAAAGTATGTAAGACATAATCTTGCCATCCTTTCTTCTAAGCAGCATTCTGGTTATACTTCTTCCAAGACAGATTTGTTTGTTCTTCAGGCAGTCCATGGTATATTCAATATTCTTCACCAACACCACAATTCAAAGCATCAATTCTTCTTTAGTCTTACTAATTGTCCAGGTTTCACATGCATATGACGCTATTGAAAATACCATGGCTTGAGAAAGGCACACCTTAGTCTTCAAGGTGATTTCTTTGCTTTTCAACACTCCATAGAGGTCTTTTGCAGCAAGTTTGCCCAATGCAAAGCGTCTTTTGATTTCTTGACTGGTGCTTCCCTGGGTGTTGATTGTGGATACAAGGAAAATGAAATCCTTGACAACGGCAATCTTTTCTTCCTTCATCATGATGTTGTTTATTGGTCCAGTTGTGAGGATTTTTGTTTTCTTTATGTTGAGGTGTAATCCACACTGAAGGCTGTGGTCTTTGACCTTCATCAGTAAGGGCTTCAAGTCCTCTTCACTTTCAGCAAGCAAGGTTGTGTCATTTGCATAACACAGGTTGTTAATGAGTCTTCCTGCAATCCTGATGACCGGTTCTTCTTCATATAGTCCAGCTTCTTCGATACTATGGGGAAAATATTAAACAATGCAGGAAGCATCAAAAGAAGATGGAAGGAATACACAGAGTCATTATACCAAAAAGAATTGGTCGACTTTCAAACATTTCTAGTGGTAGCATACGATCAGGAACCAATGGTACTTAAGGAAGAAGTCCAAGCTGCACTGAAGGCATTGGTGAAAAACAGGGCTCTAGGAATTGACAGAATATCAATTGAGATGTTTCAACAAATGGATGCAGAGCTGGAAGTGCTCACTCGTCTATGCCAAGAAATTTAGAAGACAGCTACCTGGCCAACTGACTGGAAGAGATCCATATTTATGCCTATTCCCAGGAAAAGTGACCCAATTGAATGTGGAAATTATTGTACAATACATTAATATCACACAGAAGTAAAATTTTGCTGAATATCATTCAATAGGGGCTGCAGCAATACATCCGTAAGGAACTGCCAGAAATTCAGGCCAGATCAAAAGAGGATGTGGAGCCAAAGATATCACTGCTGACGTCAGAAAGATCCTAGCTGAAAGCAGAGAATACGAGAAAGATGTTTTCCTTGTCTTATTGACTATGCAAAGGCATTCAACTGTGTGGATCATAGCGAATTATGGATAACATGGCAAAGAATGGGAATCCCAGAACACTTAATTGTGCTCGTGAGGAACTTGTACATAGACCAAGAGGCAGTTGTTCGAACAGAACAAGGGGGTTCTGCGTGATTTAAAGTCAGGAAAGGTGATGGTAAACATGAGTAACATCATGGCCAACATGATCCTTGGTTTAGAAACACATTGAAAACTCTTAACCAAAAGTCACTGAAACTGAGATAAGGTGTTAAGGAAGCAATAGGAAACTAACTGGATAGACAACTCTAATAGTAGAATTGGTCTCCCCAGAAAAAGGGGCCAGCTGGCCAAATGATCAAATCTGAAGGAATATTGGTCTTGTATTTCATACGGATACATATACTTATACGTGCATATATTTTTATGTAAATGTAGTATATGCATAGATGTATATATTGACTTTAACTCCTTTCTCGTATCTTAATTTTAAGGAAACACCATGGACTGCCAACAGAATGAACAAATAAGCCTTAGAAGAAATAAAACCGGAATGCTCCTTAAAAGCAAGAATGGCAACTTAGGTTGCTTACTTTGGAAACATCATCAGGAAGGACCAATCCCTAGAGAAGGATATTGGGTTTGGTAAAGTAGAAGGTAAGCAAAAGCAAGGGAAACTCTCAATGAGATGGATTGACGCAATAGCCACAACAATGAGCTCAAATCTATCAAAAATCATGAAGATCACACAGGACCAGGCAACTTTTCATTCTCTTACATGTATGGTCTCCATGAGTTGGAGCTGACTCTACAGCTACTAACAACTATGTATATATAATTTTCACTTATATATAATACATACATATATATCAGATAATATGCAATATACACATACATAATAAACAAAATATATGTATATATACCTAACATGAATGTGCAATTTATTCATATGCAATGCATAATGTGTATTCATGTATAGGAGGGCCTTGAATCTTTTATTTTACTGAAGAGGCAAGTGAGGCCCGAAGAAAGTAAATGACTTTCTGAAGGTAACATTGAGGGAAAAAAAACTAAAAAATAAGTGTCAAATTTCTGTTTAATGTTTTTCCCCCTTAATATTTTGATTTTACTTCTTCACTATCAACATTGGGAGTGAACTATAGATGTTCCCTTTTACCCCAGCTCCCAGGTGACCTGTCTGCTGAGATTTGCCTTCCCCAAGATTTGGATTCTTATCATAAGACTCCTTTTTGGAAGTACCAATTGTCATTTTATTGTAACTTACTGATCATGCAGATAGCCAGCCTCTCATAAATCATGTAAAGTGCCTGAAAATACGATTTATGAGCTAAGTTATGGGAAATGGGGTTCTTTAATATTCTTAACCCTTCAGAATGTTGTTACCTATCATAGCGAAGGTCTCCTTTTTTGATTCAACGGAAGGTGGGTCTGGATGCCTTCATCCCAAGCTGCCCCCTCCCACCCCAAAATGACACCAAGCTTTTATTTAATAACCATCTATAAAGAATTCACAGCATCTTTAAGTTCATCAACTGAATATGAATTCTTAATTCTTACTCCACTATAGCTGTTACAGAATATGTTCTTTGAGGCACTGCCTCACGTGATAATTAAAGAATTGCATTTAACAGCATCTTGACACAGAATTAAAAGAGCAAACATATTACAGTTTGTTGCAGAAAGCAGTCCATGAAAGATCCTAGAAAACTCAAGATAAAACTAATTTGAACCACATGCTTTGTTGAAAAGGAATATGGAAAAAAATGTCTGTAATATGCAGTAAATGAGACCCATAACTCATCGGGGCCTCCAATGAGTTACGTGCTAAATCCGTATTTCACAACATGGTCATGTATTTTTTTTTTTTAAACTCTGTCTATTAACCCTTCAATTTTCTTTATGTGGGAGAGTTTAGAATAATAACATGCCTCTGTGCATATTAATATATTTACATATGCAAATTAAAATTGTATACCAATAGGATTTTTTTTTACCCCCTCCTGTATGACTCAATATATAATCGCTTCAACAAACCAACAAATTAAAAACAATTTCTGATTTTTTCCACAAATACCTAGTAGCTAAATGTTATTAATGCATTTATCTGAAAGGCACAAATTCAAACATTGCTCAGTTAGGGAAGAAGAATGTATAATACTGATTGCTTGCAATCAGTTTCAGTAATCTATATTTTCTTCACAGAGGTGAAAGTTTATCTTACCCTAGAACAACAGTTATAATTTTGCTTCTACCATTCATCAACTCTGATATTTCAGAGCCTCGAATCATCACTTTCTGAGCTAAAGAGTAAGCAAACTGTTGACTTTTTTTTTTTTTTTTTTAAACCACACTCCTTTAAAAAAAAGTTTGCCTGCCTGTTACGGGTTTATCTTCTGTCTGTGAGAGACCCTAATAAATCACATATGCTTTTAACTATCATAGATTATTAGGCTTTTAGAGTCATGAAATAAACCCAATAGACTATTGCTATTTTCCAAAGATTGGCAATCACTAAGTATTTTCCCCTCTGTATGAGTACATGGTTCCCTCATTTTTCAGAAGGGTTGTGTGACATTTAGACTCTGTCAGTATCTTGCTTGTACAACAATAATGCTTCCGACAAATTGTGGTCCAGGGGGTGGGAGTGGGAGTGAGCACAGGGAACAGGATGCTCCAGAATCACAGGGGTTTTTTCAGTCTCTGCCATCTTCGAGTTAGAAGCCTAAAGTTTGTTTCACAGTGCAAACCTCGCAAATTTCACCCTTGGTCTTTTCATAAGCAATAATTGCTGATAATCTTTGTAGAACAATACTTTGAAATCATTTCCGTTTTAAGAGAGTGCATGAAGTCCATCAAACAGAATGAAGCCTCTAAAGGAGATTTATGCAAATTATTTCCCAGCACAATTACTGCAATTAGATACATGTATACCTTTGTGTCCTTAATATTGTAATTTTTGTGGAGCAATGATTTGAAAGAGTTCCTTACAAGAAATAGATCTAAAATGCAGGATTTTGATGACATTCTCAGCTAAACTAATTGTGTGAGCTGGGGACAAGGTAATGAGGACATATGTCAAGGTCAATATAATTTCTGATTTCTGAATCTGGGTTCATATTTCCAAGAGTCTCACATATAAGATATAACTTATGAATGCCACTAATAGAAAATTCAGCTTTGGTTTTTTCTAGTATGGATGGGATGTTTGTTTTTTTCCATTGGTGTCCTAATGTGAACTTTATTTGTCAAAGGAACAAAACCAAATCTACTTTCTTATTGACTCTTCATCGTATCGAAAGATGCAGATGTGAACAACAAAGAAACACTTGGCACAATCGCTGGAAATGTGTGCATTCCAAAATGCTGCTCATAAAAATCATACTTATCCCTTTGAGAGGAGACAGGCATAAAAGAGGACAAATACAAGGAGGAATTGTGTTGTGTTATTTACATTTCTAATAGTCCTGAAATTATTAGATAGCTATTTTCGTGGATCTTTTTTTTTCCCCTATCAGCCACAGACTGTCTGCACATCTTCTGTTATAATTGCTATGAAAGGACCTTCTTCCAAATGACATTCATTTCCAGGTGGTTATGCCTAAGTTGCTGGATGATCACCATGTTTCAGAGTGATATGAGAGTATTCCATAAACAGTGCTATAGAACTCTAATCACTTATCTTGGCTAAGATAAATAAAAAAAGGTAAAGAAGTGCTGATAAAAGGCATGTTTCAATGGAAAATTATTTCAAAGCCAAAATTAATAGAAACCACTCAACTAAACAGACTCAGGGAGCAGGGAGAAAAAATCTGGCATGTAATAATATAAGAAAAGGACAACAACAGAATCAATCTCTTTTTCTCTGTTATGTAATAATAACACGTTTACCTTTATATTTCATGTCATCGAAAGCCTCTTTTTATTCTAATCCGTTTTTTAAAAAATGTGCATATAGAACATAATTTTATTTCACACACTATTTCAGTATTCCATAGAGAGTGTAGATGGCAGGCTGTCTGAGTTGTAATTGTCCAACAGGTTTCTGGAAACAATTGGCTAATTTAGGAAGTCATCTAAATGTTCCGCATCCTACTTTGGTGAGTGGCGTCTGGGGTCTTAAAAGCTTGCAAGCGGCCATCTAAGATGCATCAATTTGTCCCAACCACCTGGAGTAAAGGAGA
>NW_004443970.1:12163919-12237108 GCF_000243295.1 Trichechus manatus latirostris
TATTAGCCCAAGAGACAGAAAGGATCACATAAACCAGAGACTTCATCAGCCTGAGACCAGAAGAACTAGATGGTGCCCGGCTACCACCAATGACCGCCCTGACAGGAAACACAACAGAGAGTCCGTAATGGAGCAGGAGAAAGGTGAGGAGCAGAACTCAAATTCTAGTAAGAAGATCAGACTTAATGGTCTGACTGAGACTGGAGGAACCCTGGAAAGCATGGCCCCTGGATTCTCTATCAGCCCAGAACTAAAACAATTTCTGAGGCCAACTCTTCAGACAGGGATTGGACTGGACTGTGGGACATAAAGTGATACTCACGAGGAGTGCACCTCTTAGCTCAAGCAGATACAAGAGACTAAACAGGCAGCTTCTTTCCAGAGGTGAGATGGGAAGGCAGAGAGGGTTAGGAGCTGGTTGAATGGACATGGGGCATCAGGGGCAGAAAGGAAGAGTGTGCTGTCACACGATGAGGAGAGCAATTAGAGTCACATAACAATGTATGTATAAATTTTTGTATGTGAATAAATAAACAAAAAGAAAGTCATCTCCTGCCTTAGGCTTAACTAAATCTTCCCTCTGTAGTATTCCACTGCCAATCTGTCTCTGTCTCTTTCTGACTTTCTGCATCTTGACACTGGCCTTATCTCACGCCAGTTGCTGAGTTCCGTCCGGAAAGCCTTCCCTTCTGGAACGAAAGATTTCAAACTCTGATCTAAAAAAACACTTCTTAAATTCAACCAAAATGGAGAAAAGGAAATTGTCTCCTACTCTTTGTACTGACAGCTTGCCTTTCTTTATTTTTCATCCAAATAAGCAGAGCTCTGTAAATCTTGTCCAGAAGACATGGACTGAAAGAATTAATCAAGGTGTTGTTTATGAGCTGCTCAGCACAGATTAAATGTTGTGTTGACAACACAATTTGCAAATTATCTATCAACATCAACAGACATACAGCAATGAGCCAAGCCAGTTGGATACCTTTAGGCACAAGAGGACCATGTCTTCCCTAGTCTTGTTTCCGAAACTAAATCCTTTATAAAGAGTTTATAACTTTATTTGCAGTCTCATTGCTGCAGATGAGTTCCTTTACAATTTATTTTGGTCAATGCCAGTTTTATTTCTACCATATATAAGTGAAATTATGATAATCTGACCACAACCTTCCTTTCTAGCCTTCTCTCCAAATACCCTGTATTCCAATTGTACCAGATAACTGCCTCCTGAAAATGTTTGTCAGAACCAGCCTCCAAAATGATCCCAACCTCCTGGTATCCACACCGTTGGGAAGTGCCCTCACACGTTGTAACAGGTCAGTCTATGTGAACAATACAATAAGCAAGAAAGTGGTGCGATGTTGCTTCTGAGATTTGTTATTGTTTCTTTAATTTGTTCTACTATACTTCTGGGTAGTATTCCATTGTAATATGTGACACTTGTTTATGCATTTGCCTATTGAAGAATATTAGGTGAGCTTCCAATTTTAACAACTCTGAATAAAACTGCTATGAGCAAATGTGTGCAAGTCTTTTTGTAGACATACACTTTGGATTCTGTTAGACAAAAACCTAAGAGTAGAATTGATAAGTAATAGGGAAACTTTTTTCTGAGCTTTATAACAGCTGAAAAACAGTTCTTCAGTTTTCCAGTACTATTTTACACTCTCATCTACAAGGTATGAGAATTCCATTTGCTTTACATTCTTGCCAAGACTTTGTATTCTTGGTCTTTTTGATTTTAGCCAATCTATTGAGTGTAAAATTTTATCCTATAATCATTTAATTTGCATTTTTCTGATGCCTAATGATGTTATGAAACTTTTCATAAGTTTATTGGCTATCTGTATACCTTCATTTGTGATGTATTCATTCAAATCTTTGACCCATTTTTAACTGATTTCTTAGCTTATTATTATTGATTGTCAAACGTTATTTTTTAACGTGTTCTGGATAAAAGTCCTTTGTCATAATTATGCATAGTTATTATTCCCTCCCCCCGCCCCAAGTCTGTAGCTAGATTTTTCATTTTGTTAACACTGTCTTTTAAAAAAACCAAAGGTTTTAATTTAGATTAAGCTTTATCATGTTTTATATTAGTGCTTTTTACGTCCTGCAAGAAATATTTGCCTGCTGCACTGTTGTGATGATGCTCTTCTGTGTTTTCTCCTAGAAGTATTATAGCTTAGCTTTTTTATATAAATTATAGAATCAGCCTGTTAGTATGTGCCAAAAAAAAAAAAAAAATCCTTCTGGGATTTTATTGGGAATTGCATTAAAACTACAGTTCGATTAGGGAAGAATTGACATCTTAACAATATAGAGACTTCCAACCCATTAATGTGGTATCTCTCCATTTATTTAGATCTTCTTTCCTTATCATTTTCAATGCACTAGTCTTGTGCATAGTTTGTGTGTGAGCATTAAGTATATATATATATATATATATATATAAGAAAACTTTGGCAATTTCAACATGTTTTACATGCACATTTGAGTGACATAAATTAATCATGTTGTCTTGCATATGTTTTGTTATATTTATTTCTAGGTATTTTTGTGCATTTGTTATTGTTTCATTTTTAAAATATAATAGAAATATGATTGATTTTTGTTAAAAAACTTATATCCAACAACCTCTCTAAATTCACTTATCAATTGTACTTTTTTTTAAATTACCTAAGATTTCTTAGTATTTGCTTTTTCTTCATATAGTCTCTGAGTAATAGTTTCATATCTTTATGTCTAATCTGTTCCATGTATACTTTGTTTTTTTATTTCCTTGTTACATTGACCAGAACATCCAGTGTTATATTGCATAGAACTGAGTAAAGCAGGCATTTTTGCTTTATTCTCTTTCTTAGGGTGGAAGTTATTCTGTTGTATGCTATTAAGAATGATGCAAGTTTTAGAACTTCATAGATGTCTATTATCATGTTCAGGAATTTCCATTCTATTTTTAATTGATTGAGAGATTTTTAACATGAATATGTGTTGAGTTTTTTTCAGCTGTTATTTCTGCATTTATAGATATGGTTATATTATTTTTCTTCTTTTTTCTGTTGGTGTGGGAATTACATTGACTGATTGTCTTTTTAATTTTTGAATCAACCTTGCATTCTTGAGATAAGCAACGTTTAGTATGATGTTTTATCCTTTTTAATATATTGGTGTTTCCAATTTAATAATATTTTGTTGAGAATATTTGTGCCTATGTTCATGAGGGATACTGGTGTGTACTTTTATTTTTTAGTAATGTAATTTGTCAGATTTTGGTATTAGGATTATGTTAACCTCATAAAATTTGTTGAAAAGCATTCCATTCATCTCTATTTTTCTGAAAAGGTTTTTTTGTAAAATTGATGTTATTTATTCCTTAAATTTTTTAAATAAAATTTACTTGTGAAATTCTCTAGATGTGGAATTTTCTTTGGGGCATTTTTTGTTATGTATTCCAATTTTAAAATAGAGACAATCAGATTTTTCTACTTCTTCTGACAGTTGAGATAAAAATGTGATTTTCACGGAATGTGATCATTTCTTCTAAGCTGTTGAATTTATTGACATAAAGTTATTTGTACTATTCTCTATATTCATCTTAGTGTCTGTAGTATCTGTAGTGATATTCTTTTTTTCACTTACGGTATTGAGAATTTTTATTTCATTTCTTTTATTCTTGATCATTCTAATCAGGTGTTTCTCAATTTTAGTAATCTTTTCAAATAAGAAACTCATGTAATTGTTAATTTTTTAACTTATTTTTCTATTCTAATTCACTGACGTCTGCTTTTTTGAATTCACTTATTGTGGGCTGATTTTTTCTTTTTCCTCAATTCTTAAAGTGGAAAATTAGATCATTGATTTTAAATTCTTTGTCTCAAATATAGGCATTTATACTTCAAATTTCCCTCTAAGCACACAAATTTTGACATCCATGGGACATTTAGAAATGTGTTATTTAGTTTCTAAATCTTTGAGGATTTTTTTAAATATATATATATCTTATTTTTTTGTTTGTTTTGAATTTAATTCTGTCGTGGTCTAACATCAAATATCATAATATTTCAATCTTTAGAAATTTATTGAGATTTGATTTGTGGCCCAGTATGTGGTATATTTTGATGAACATTCTACGTGAATTTGAAAACAATGTTTATACTGCAGCTGTTGGGTATAAAACCCAAAACCAGTTGCCACTGAGTCGATTCTGGCTCATGGAGATTGTCTTAGCTGAATTGTTTAGAGGAGCAAAACCAGTGAGATGTGTATATGTAAACACATATAGAGAGAGATTTATTTTAAGGAACTAGTTCACACAATGGTGAGTGCTAGCAAGCCCCAAGTCTGTATGTCAGGCAGCAGGCTGGAGACTTCTGCAGGCTATAAGAAAGACTGCAGGGTTGAGAGAGAGCAAGCTCAGCCAGCATGTCAACTTATATTCTGGAGGCAGACCATACCCCCAAGGAAACTCCCCTTTCAACATCAGATCACATCATGGGTGGTCATTACATAACATCACATCACATCACATCACATCACATCACATCACGTCACATCACATCACATCACATCAAATTATGTTACGGAACAGCAACCAGTTCAGTATCTGGCCAAACCACTGTGAATTTTAGCTCAGTCAAGTTCACACATAAAATTAACCATCACAACGACCTCGTGTGTGTCAGAGTAGAACTGTGCTCCATAGGGTTTCCAGTGGCTGATTTTTGTCAGAAGTAGATTGCCAGGCCTTTCTTCCAAGGTGCCTCTGGATAGACTTGAACTTCTAACATTTTGGTTAGCAGCTGAGTGTGTTAACCATTTGTGATGTCAATTAGATCAGTTTGATTGAAAAGTTGTTCAGATCTTCTATTTTTTGCTGACATTTTTTCCTTCTTGTTTCATCTTATGAGAGAGGGTTTTTTAAATCAACAATTATTATGAATTTGCTTTTAGTTACCCTTTACTTTTGCCAATTTTTGCTTCATGAATTTTGAAGCTTACTTATTAGATGCATACATCTCTAGTATTGTTATATCTTCCTGATCTATTGCCCCTTTTATCACTATAAAATGTCCCTCATTATCTCTAATAATCTCTTATCCCTATGTCTACATTATCTAATATTAATATACCCGCTATAGCTTTCTTTTGATTAGTGTTTGCTTAGCATATCTTTTTATATCCTTTTACTTTTAATCTATGTGTATATTTTTATTTAAGGTGCACTTCTTGCAGGCAGCATATAACTATATCTTATTTTATATCCTGAAAATCCCTGCTTTTAAATGGAATATGTAAGCAATTTTAATTTAACATAGTCATTGATATAGTTGCGTTTGAGTTTATATTCTTGTCATTATTTTTTTCTATTTTTTTCACCTGTTCTTTATTTGTTTTTCTCTTTTCTACCTTCTTTTGGATTAATTGAATATACTTTATTATTCTATTTTATACTCTCTATTGGTTTATTGGGAGCCCTGGTGGTGCAGCAGTTAAGAGTTCGGCTGCTAACCAAAAGGTCGGCAGTTTGAATCCACCAGCCACTCCTAGGAAACCCTATGGGACAGTTCTACTCTGTCCTATAGGGTCACTATGAGTTGGAATCAATTCAACAGCAATAGGTTTGATTTTATTGGTTTATTAGCTATACTTCTTTTCTTTTTATCATTTCTTTAGTATTTGTAATATCCAACCTTAACATATCAAAACCTAGAATAAATATTTTATCACCTCACACCTCACCTTGCACTTCCCACTTATCATTTTTCACTTCACCAATGACACTTTCCATTTCAAATTTCACAGTTCCCACTTCACAAAGGTAATAATTTTATACATTACCTTTCTACCATTTTTGCCATTTTGTTACCTCTACATACATTTTAACCCAGACTTTAATTTTATTTTTACATTAAACAGTCATTATTTTTCAAAGAACTTACGAGAATTAAAACAAGATTTCTTTTATATTTTCCTGATTCTGGTTTTCTCCTTCCTACCTGTAGATCCAAATTTCCATTTGGTATCGTTTTTCTTCATCTTGAAGAACATTATTTAGTATCTCTTGTATCCCCAGTCTATTGCCCATACATGATGTCAGCCTCATTTATCTGAAAATGTCTTTATTTAAGGTGCATTTCTGAAGGATATTTTTGCAAGATGTAAAATTCAGAATTTGTATATATATATGTTCGTGTGTTTATTTGATTTTAACATTTTAAATGTGTCATTCCATGGTTTTCTGGACTCCATTGTTTCTGATGAGAAGGTAGCAATTATCTGTATCATTGGTTCTCTCTTTTTTCTCTACTTACTTTCAATATTTTCTGTTTAGTTTTGGATTTTAGAAGTTTGACTACGATACAACTTGGTGTGCTTTTCTTTGTATTAATCCACTTTAGAGTTCACTGAGTTTCTTGGGTTTGTAAGTTGAGGTTTATTATTGTATTTAGAAAACTTTCAGGTATTATTTTAAAAATATTTTTTCTCTACCATTCTCACCGTCTTCTCCTTCTGGGACTCCAATTATATGTAAGTCATACCAATTAATATTGTCCATCAGGTTCCTGTACTTCTTATAATTTTCTTCAATCTTCTTCATTTTCCAAATTGGATAATATCTATTTGTCTTTCTTCAAAATAATTGACTCATTTTTCTGCTATATCCAGTTTGCTATTAAGCTTATTTATTTAATTTTTCACTTCAGTTATTGTATTTTTTCCATTTCAGAATTTTGATTGTTTTCTTTTGTATAGTTACCAATTCTCTGCTGAGGTATCCTATCTGTTCATCCATTAAGACCATACTTTCTTTAATTATTTGAATATATTTTATGTTAATTTTATGAACACATTTATAATAGATGCTTTGTAGTATTTGTTGGGTTTGGTTTCTCATATATGTTTCTTTGGTTTGCTTTTCTTGAGACTGGGTTTCATTTCCAATTTCTTTACATGTGCAGTTGTTTTTTATTGTAAACTGGACATGTGGATAGTATTGTAGAGGTTCTGGATTCTCTTATTTTTCTCTAAAGACTGTTCATTTTTGTTCTAATAGGTATTTCAATTATGGGATGCTCACCTTGAAATTGTGTGGGCTTGATTTTATGCATTTTTAGATGAATGTGTGGAAAGCCAAGGACATTTCCCCAACTCCTCTAATATATAGAACCCTGGTGGCACAGTGGTTAAGAGCTCAGCTGCTAACCAAAAGGTCAGCAGTTCAAATCTACTCTGTCCTATAGGGTTGCTAGGACTTGGAATCAACTAGAGAGAAGTGGATATCTATTCTCGCTTCAATTCTGTCAATGTTCGCTTCATATATTTTGGAGTTCCATTATTTGATGTATATACATTATATATATATATATATATATCATTGTTATATCTTCTTTAAGAATTAACGCTCTAATCAGTATATAATGTCCTTCTTTGTCTTTTGTAATAGTATTTGACGTAAAGTCATATTTCAGATATAGTATAGCCACCCAAGGTCTTTTTCAGTTATAATTTCCTTGTAATACATTTATTTCCATACTTTCATTTTCAACTTCTTTGTGTCTTGAATACAAAATAAGTCTCTTGTAGAAAACATTTTGTTGGAGCATGTTTATTTATCTATTGTGCTACAATAGATAAATGTGCCTTTTTATTTGAGAGTTTAATCCATTTACATTTAAAGCAATTACTAATATTGTTGTTGTTGTTAGGTGCTATTGAGTCAGTTATGACTCATAGTGATCCCATGGACAACAGAATGAAAAACTTCCTGGTCCTGTGCCATCCTCATATTCATTGCATGTTTGAGCCTATTGTTGCAACCACTGTGTCAATCCATCTTCAAACTATGTGAGACAAAGTTTCACCATCATCGCTTCTAAGAAGCATTCTAGCTGTACTTCTGCCATGACAGATTTGTTCATTATTCTGGCAGTTCGTGGTATATTCAATATTCTTTACCAATACCATAATTCAAAGGCATCAATTTTTCTTTGGTCTTCCTTATTCATTGTCCAGGTTTAGTATACATATGAACTAATTAAAAATATCATTACTTGGGTTAGGCATATTTTAGTCGTCAAAGTGACGTCTTTGCTTTTTAACATTTTAAAGAGATGTTTTGCAGCAGATTTGCCCAATGCAATACATTGTTTGAGTTTTTGAATGCTGCTTCCGTAGATGTTGATTGTGGCTCCATGTAAAATGAAAGTCCTGACAACTTCAATACTTTCTTTGTTTACCATGATGTTGCTTATTGGTACAGTTATGAGGATTTTTGTTTCTTTATGTTGAGGTAAAATCCATACTGAAGGATGTAGTCTTTGATATTCATCAGTAAGTGCTTAGATTTCTCTGCTTTCATCAATCAGGGCTGTGTCATCTGCATATCACAGGTCGTTAATGAGTATTCCTCCAATCCTGATGCCATTTTCTTCTTCATGTCGTCCAGCTTCTTGGATTATTTATGTCAGCATACATATTGAACAACTTTGGTGAAAGGATACAGAACTGAATTGTTGGTCTGTTCAGCAATTGGCCCCTGGTCTTATTCTGACTGATGATATTGAGCTTCTCTATCATCTATTTCCACAGATGTAATCAATTTTATTCATGTGTATTCCATCTGGTGTGATCCCTGTGTATAGTCGCCGTTTATGCTGTTGATAAAAAAGTATGTCCAATTAATAAGTCACTGATCTTGCAAAATTCTGTCATGTGATCTCCAGCATCGTTTCTATCATCAGGGCCATATTTTCCAACTACTGGTCTTTCTTCTTTGTTTCCAACTTTTGCCCAAGCACAAGTAATTTCCAATGCATCTTGATTGTATGTTTGATCAATTTCAGACCACAGAAGTTGATGGAAATCTTCAATTTCTTTATCTTTGGCATTAGTGGTTGATGTGTAAATTGGAATAATAGCCATATTAAGTGGTCTTCCCTGTAGATGCATGGATATTATCCTTTCACTGACAGCGTTGTACTTTAGGATATATCTTGAAATGTGTATTTTTGAGGGTAAATGTGCTACAGTTCCTGTTCAATATGTCATCTCCAGCATAATAGAGAATATGATTTTCCTATTCAAAATGGCCAATACCAGTCTATTTTGGCTCACTAATGCCTAGGATATTGATCTTCAAACATTATATTTCATTTTTGACAATTTCCAATTTCCCTTGATTCATACTTGTACATTCCATGTTCTAATTAGTAATGGATGTTTGCAGCTGTTTCTTCTCATTTTGAGTCATGCCACATCAGCAAATGAAAGTCCTGTAAGCTTTACTTCATTCATGTCGTTAAGGTCAGCTCTACTTTGAGAAAGCAGCTCTTCCTCAGCCATATTTTGAGTGGTTTCCAACCTGAGGGGCTCATTCTTCCAGCACTATATCAAAGAATGTTCCACTACTTTCCATAAGGTTTTCACTAACCATTTTTTTTCAGATGTCACCCATAGTGAACAAGTTCCAGTGGAGCTTCCAGACTAAGACAGACTACAAAGAAAGACCTGGAGATCTACTTCTTAAAAAAAAAAATTACTGATAAGGGAGTCATTATGTCTGCCATTTTGCTATTGGTGTTGTCTACGTCTTATATCATTTTTCTCTCATTTTTTTCATTACATTTTTATTTAAATCATTTCTTAGTGAACCATTTTGAATCTCTTCTCTTTTGTTTGACATATATTTTTCAGATATTTTCTTTACAGTTACCATAAGAATTACATGTGATATTCTATAATTATAGCAATCTAGTTTGAATTGATACCAAATTAACTTCAGCACCATACAAAAACTGTGCTCCTAAAAGATCTTCCCCTCTTTATGTTGTTATTGCTATCAATTACAACTTTGTACATTGTGTGCATAATAACATAGATTAATAATTATTTTTATATATTTGTCTTTGAAATCATGTTGATATAAAAAGTGGAGTTAGAAACCAAAAATACAATAATATTAGTTTTTTTATATTTTCCTAGCTAGTTACCTTTACTGGAGATCTTTATTTATACGGCTTTGAGTTGCTGTTTAGTGTCCTCTCCTGAAGGCCTAACTATAGCATTTCATGTAGGTCAGTCTAGTGATAACAAACTCTCTTGCCTTTTTTTTTTTTTTTTTTAATCTGGGAATATCTTCATTTCTCCCCGATTTTTGAAAGACAGTTTTTCCAATTACAGAAATATTGGTTCACATTTTTTTCTTTAAGCCCTTAAATATGTCATCCCACTGCCTTCTGACATCCGTGGGTCTCTGATAAGAAGTTGACAGTTAATCTTATTAAAGATTCCCTGTACATGATGAGTCACTTCTCTTTTGCTGCTTCCTTTGTCTTTGTCATTCAATAGTTTAATTATAACATGTCTAGGTGTAGATCTCTGAGTTTATCCTACTTGGAGTTCAGTGAGCTTTTTGAATGTGTATATTCATGCCTTTCCTCAAATTTGGGTAGTTTTCAGCTATTATTTTCTCAAATAGATGTTCTGCCCATTTTTCTCCCTCTTTTCCTTCTGGGATTCCCATAATACATATGTTGGTCTGCTTGATGGTATTCCACAGGTCCCTTAAGCTCTGTTTTTCTTCATGTTTTTTCGTTTTTGTTACTCATATTGGATCATTTCAATTTTCTTATCTTCGAGTTCACCAACTCTTTCTTTTGCCAGCTCCAGTCTGCTGTTGCAGTCCTCTAATACCTTTCTCATTTCAGGTTTGTCTTAGGCTGGGTTCTCTAGAGAAGCAAAACCAGTAAATTGTATAATATACATAGAGAGAGAAAGAGATTTATATCAAAGAAATGGCTCACTTGGTTGTAGAGGCTGGAATGTCCCAAGTCCACAGGTCAGGATAGAGGCTTCTCCTGATTCATGTAGCCACAGGGGCTGGCAAACTCAAGATAGCAGGTCAGAGAGCAAGGCTCTTACTTACAGGCTGTGAAGATTGATGAACCCCCAGATCGGCAGGCAAGACCACAGGTAAGCTGCTAGCTCAGCTCCCAAGAACTAGAGGCCAGATGAACAGTAGCCAGCTGCAGAATCCTGTGCAAGCAAAAAGCCTCCGAGCCCTGCCAGAATGTTTGCTTATATTCGATGCAGGCCACATATCCAAGGGAATTCCCTTTCAACTGATTGACTACTCATAGTAGATCCCATCATGAGGGTGATCACATATCAAATCTCAACAGGGAAGTGATCACAATATTGTATGACTGCCAAAACACTGAGAATCATGGCTGAGCCAAGTCAACACACAATCTTAACAATCACAAAGTTATTGTACTTTTTCAATTTCAGAATTTATGTTTGATCCTTTCTATAATTTCTGTTTATTGATTTTTCTTATTTTGTGATCGTTTTCCTGATTCCTTTATTTCTTTTCCATTTTTTCCTTTAGTTCTTTGCACATAGTTAAGATAGATGTTCTGAAGTATTTGTCTAGTAAGTCCAGTGTTTACACTTCTTCAGTAATGTTTTTGTTACTTTGTTTCCTTTGAATGGGCTATCCTTTCCTGTTTCTTTCTATGCCTTGTAATTTTTGTTGTTGTTGAAAGCTCAATGTTTGAATATTATAATGTGGGGTCCCTAGAAGTCAAATTCTCTTTTTTCCCCAGGGGGTGCTTTTTTTATTTTTATTTCTTTGTTTTTATTGTTGAAGGCTGTCCATTGGTTTAGTGAGCTTTCCAAACTTTGGGTTTTTTTGCAAAGAATATTCCTTTTTCTATGTGGTCCCTAAAATCTTCGTTCTTCTAGCATGTGTTCAGCTAGTGTTTTGACAGAGATTTCCTTGAACGACAGGAGATAAGTAGAGAGAAAAAAAAAAAAATCTTCCAGTCTCTACAGATTGGCTCAGTACAGGGTTCTCTTTCATCACTTTGCCAGGCTTATACTGATCCTTGGAATCATCCCAAGATGACAGTTTAGGGTCTTCTAAGGGCATGCATCTTGCCCTAGGCATGCATGTAGTTACCTAAAGCCCCCCAGTTTACAAAATTGCTTTTGAATGCCCTAATTTCTCAAGCAAACTGTCCCCAGATCTTCCTTCTGTTCTTTAGGTGGTCTATTGTATGTATCAACCATAATCTTTTGCCAAGGTGTCTGTGATTTGTTTGTTCACCTTACAACATTTTTGAGCAATTCCAGCTGCTTTTCTAGCCTATGTGAGTTCTGAGTTCAATGAAACAGAGACAAGTGCTTTGCAGCAGTCCTTTCGGTAATCCACACAAGTTAGAGAAGACATACATAAGTTTTTGAGAATAGGGTCTGTTCTCCTCCCTTGAGAACTAGGGTCCCACACTAGGAACAAGGGCTTCTATCTTCAAGACTCTCACAGATCCAGGGAGAGGTTGGGGCAAGGCAGATAAAAAGATCAGAAAGCTTTTCTACCATTTTTAAGTTGCCTTTTTCTTGGTTCAGCATTTCTTTGATTGCTGTCCACCATTTACTGTTTTCCAGAGTTTTGACAAAGTTGATTCTAACAGTTTCTGGTTTTGTTTTGTTTTGTTTTTTTATGTTTCTATGTGTGGGTGGGAGTTTGTAGCTAGCTGCCTATTTCACTACTTTGCTCTCCATTATCTATTTTTAATAGGGCTTTTAAAAAAAGAGCCTCCAGTGCAGTTTGTTTACTTTATCTAATACAACCAAGCTAATTAGGCTTTTTTTCTAACCCAAACTGGTCTGGCCTTGGGAGTCAACTTACTGATGCTGCCTACTCAGTATAATCTAGATTTGCAAAAAAAAAAAAAAAAAAAAAGCTTTGTCTCTAAATAATCCATAAACCACCTACTATGAAGCCTCCTTTTAGTTTTTACTTGGCCCAAAATTCCCATTAGACTAATTTCTTTAAATGTTGTAACAGATATACTAAGCAATAGAAGCCAGTTAAAGTTCAGTTTGACACACGTTTGAGATCCTCCAAATGAATTTTAGAACACAATAGTTGCATGATCCCAGGATTCAGAATCAAGAGGCTGAACTACTTAACCTCTCAAAGGCTCATTTTCCTAGTCTGTAAAGTGTATTAGAGCTCTTTCAAATTGTTAAATTATCTCTGAAAATCTCTGTTACATTATCAGGCACTACTTAAAACATGCTTCTTAGTTTGGGGGCCAGGGGTGGAGGAATGGAATAAGTTCAGAGGATTTTCTCTGGCTTTTACCCATTATCACAATTTAATTTATCAGAATAGTCATTGCACAGAAAATCTGATTCTGAGGAAATAAAATTCAAGTCCATCCTATTGAAGTGAGAAGAAAAGGATTTATTGTATCAAAAATACCAACAGTATTCAGAAGTGTCACAGAGTAGAAAAAGAAGACTATAAAATTAGTAGTCTGCAATAGGTGCAATGAAAATAAATTGCACTCAAGTAGCCCTGACTTTCAATAGCTCACTCAGGCTAATTTTTCGTTTTTGCCTTTACCAAGTGAGCAACTAATAGATGTTACTAATTAAAAAAATAAAAAATAAAAAAAAAAAAACTGCTACCAAGTGCCAAGAAGAATGCTAGGTATTTTATATGTATCATTACACATGGTTGCCATTATTATACCCATACACAGAAGAATTATTCTATGTTATGAAGAAAACTGCTATTTAGGGAGGTTATCAAAATTATCAAGGACAATCCAGTAACTAAGTAGCAAAGCAGAGATTTGGACCCACAACTGCTTTATTCTAACACATGGGATTTGGAGTCAGCAAAACCTACCTGCTGTTGATAGAGATCCACATAAGGACCAGAAAATTAAAAAAAAAAAAAAACGAGATTATGCAGGTTGCAATTGCAATTACTAGGACTTTATGTGATGTGCGTGTATTCCTTTAAGACAGACAACCACCATTTATTGGCTACCACATCTATCACACACTGAACTGGGTCTGTAATAGTATTAATGAAAATAAGGAATGTCACCCAGATACTCTTTAATTAAACAAACCTGTTGCCATTGGGTTGATTCTGACTCAGCAACCCTGTAGGACAGAGTAGAACTTCCCCATACGGTTTCCAAGGCCGAAATCATTATGGAAGGAGACTGCCACATCTTTTTCCCACAGAGTGGCTGGTGGTTTCGAACCACCAACTTTTCAGTTAGCAGATGAGCACTTTAACTACTGCATCACCAGGGCTCCTATGCACCCCACAGATACTGGGAATATGAAAAGGAAAGGCATAGATAGAACAGGACTTCAAGGAGCTTACGGTCGATTGAAGGATAATGACAACTGAATTAATTAATTATAACTTATGGTCCCTATATCAAATCTATTTGCAGACTTTCTTGTTTATGGGCAAGTGACCAAAATCATCCCCATCCAAATATGTAAAAGTAAAATAATTTAAAACCTATAAGTGGTGACTTACTTTGAAAGCGAGGTATTAGCATTGCAAATGAAAATTATCTCTGAATTTTAATAAAGTGATTAAACAGAACAATGTACCCTTTAGAAGGTATTTGTGAGGACATACAGAATTTGAAAAACTTACTTCAGTGTTTTAGAAAGAAGAGAAGGGCAGTATAACTTATTTTCATTTCGGGTAGAGTATATGGAACTGGTTAGCACAAGTAAGAACTGCTAATTATAATAAATGTGAATATGGGTTCCTGCAGCAGATATCCGTTGTGATTCCTCCCAACATTTTTTCCTTCCTGCTTCATCATCCGGAGCCCTGGTGGCACAGTGGTTAAGAGCTTGGCTGCTAACCAGAAGGCCAGCAGTTTGAATCCACCAGCTGTTCCTTGGAAACACTAAGGGACGGTTCTACTCTGGCCCATAGGGTCGCTGTGAGTCGGAATTGACTTGATGACAAAGGCTTGTTTTGTTTTTTGTTTTTCTTCCATCATGTAGCAACCTTGATCTTTGGGTGGTCATTGAATAATCTATGCATTCATGATAATCTCCTCAGTGATGCCCCAATCAGAAAAACATTATTTAACTAATTGACATATAGACAAACGAAACGCCTAGGATCATTTGGCAGTCATTCTACCACTATTAATTAATACGTCAGTTTTAGGATGAAAGCCCAACAAAGAAACAAAAATGCATTAAGTCCTTGATGACATTATTTAGTACTTGGGTTAAGCACACCTATTCCTATTCTTGGAGCCCTGGTGGCACAGTGGTTAAGAGCTCAGCTGCAAACCAAAAGGTCGACAGTTCAAATCTACCAGTCGCTCCATGGAAACCTTATGGGGCAGTTCTACTCAGTCCTGTAGGGTTGCTATGAGTCAGAATTTACTCGACTGCAGTGGGTTTGGTTTTGGTTTATTCCTATTTGTCCCCATTATGTGAGTCAATAAGTTCCCTCTTTGTTTAAGCCGGTATAGATTGAATTTTCTCCTACAGGCCACATATATGTCTGAATGTCATGAAACCTTAAATCATCTATTTAAAAATAATCCATTTTTCTAAAGTCTTAATCAGTATTTTATGGCAGTGGATGTTTGGAGATAAATATCTAGTATAAATGTTGACATTTGAGTCATTACTAGAATAAAGAGACATTAAGACATTAGAGTCTTACTAACAATTTAGTTAATTAGTGCTCTAGCCAACTTTCACAATGGCCCCTAGTGATCTTCACCTCCTTGTACTTATGCCCTTAAGTAGTCTTTCCCAACATTGAAACAGGCTTAGCTGTAATAATAGCAGAAATTATTTCCAAGGTTTGGTCACAAAAGACATTGAAGCTTCCACCTTAATCTCTTGGATCACTCCCTCTGGGCAAAGATAGCCACCATAACATGAAGATACTCAAGCAGTCCTGTGGAGTTACCTACATGGAGAGGAACTGTGGCCTACCACAGACAGCACTAACCAGTCATATGTGAGCCACCTTGGAAACAAATCCTCCAGCCCTAGTCAAGCCTTCAGATAACTGCAGCCCTAGCCTACATATGACTGCAGTCTTGTGAGAAACCTGAGTCAGAACCACCCTGCCAAGCCATTCCTGAATTCTTAACCTATAGAAATTAGTAGACATAATAAAAAATTACAGCTATTGTAAGCTAGTTAGTTTGGGGATACATTGTTACACAGAAATAAATAACTAATAAAATCACCAAGTATTTCATGAGCATGTAGTTTTTAGAAGAAAGGATATAGGAATAATAAGCAACATGTTCCTGGCTGAAAAGAGCTTGCACTCTTAGGGGGAAGACAATAATAAGACAAATAAAAAGAACTCATTCCCTTGCACATAGTCAACACTCAAAATGCTTTGTTAATTAACTTAGAGACCAATACATGATAGCCTATTAACAAAGACTAAATTACATAGTTCAAGAAATAGCTATGTCAGCTGACCACAATCCTGTAACTAAAAATTGCATTGGATGGTATAAGAGCAGATGAATATAAATATTAGTTTGACTTATGTTTAAAAAAATAAGATTACATGTTAAATGCTTTTATTCCTACAGTGGAATTTACAAACTCTCCTGTGGTTTGACTAATAGAAGATTTTCAGCTCATTAATAAGCAGATTACATTTTAGGGTTACAGAAACTGTGCCAGGAATAGTTTGTGAGATGCCAAAAAACCAAGACAGCTGATGCAGTGATCTATCAATCACTAATAATTTTAGATAATTAATATTTGAAATGAAAGGTAGTTTTCTCAAGAATCCTCAGTGATAACCTAAATATGCCATCCTCTTGGGATAGAAGAATGGAGGAAAACAGTGTGATCATTTTGCCAAAGATTACATAAATGGAGAGGTTAAAACACAGTATTTCTCTCCCTACAAATATCTACCTACAGCATGTGGAACAGGAATGGAGGATCCCTTTATTACAAAACAAAAAATGTTAAAAATGTGTTTGCTGGGTTCTACAGGATGATTACTCTAATTTGTGAAAAATAAAGTCCCATTATTATACGGGCAGCAATTTGCTGGAGAACCAGCAACACCTTAATGCCAATGGTTTCATTAAGCTATTAGATTCTCTTTGATTAAAATTAACAACTGGTGTTACAGCACCTAACAATGGAGGCTTTTCATCAGAGCAGCTAGTTTAAATATAACAGTGTTGTCTTTCTTATCACTGCTTCCATATGAAACTCCTAAGAACAGAGCTCCCTCAGCCCAGCAGCTGGAAAACCCCACTTCAGAGATAAGAGAGGTTGCGTTCATCATGACAAAAAGTGCAATATTATGAAGGAATTTGCAGAAATAATAGGATCTACATGGAAACACCGAAGACAATTTAACAAATGTGTCCAGACACTGACTTATGTTTTAAGCTCCTTCAGAACTGGGCGTTGCATTCACGGCTGCTATCTGACTCGTGCTTGGCTTTTCAGCTTTGGATAATCACATGTAGCTATTCTTTCTTTCTTTTTTTCCTCTAACAACAGAAATGACATTTAACGTTCAAAACCTTGAGAAAAGAATTGACTATGGCCAAGTTTTCTAAATCTAATAATGATTTCTCTCTCTCTAAGATTTAAGGTTTCTTTTTTAGCAGAAATAGAAATAACAGCTTACATGGCACCTACTAGGCACAAAACAGTGTTTTAAGCAGTTTACTTATATTGACTCATTTGAACCTCACGATAGCCCTGTGAAGTAGTTTGCTATGCTTACCCCCATTTTACAGATAAGGAAACTAAACCATAGAGAAGTTAAGTGACTCATCCAAGGCCACATAGTTAATAAACCTTGCCATCTATCGCCAGAGTTCATGCAGTTAACAAATATTTTACTGTAATTCACTGTGTAGCAATAAATCACTTTTATGTTAATTCTTATCCATGAACATGAATGAACATTCTCCAAGGGTTTTTTTTTTTTTTCATATTTAATTTGGAAGCAATCACGAAATCAAGCTCTGAACAGAGCTGTCTGACTTCTTTGGGTTAGACAAAACAAAGTGCTTTTTTGGCTGTTTCTTCTTGTAAAAGTGGTTTCAGATATAAGCAGCCTACCAGTTGGGGCAAAGTATATGCATTCTTGAAGATGTATGTGCAAAAAACACATTCAAGAATGTTTTTAATGAACTAAGAGAGCTACAGTTTAAATACTTTCTGAAGTACATATTAGAAATTCAAATTTCTATAACTTAAGCTTGTTTAAAATATGTCAGCTTATAAAATGATTTTATCTTTCCTAGGTGAAATAGGAAAGAAAAAGGACAAGCAAGAATGAGAGAAGGAATGCTGAATTTTGGCTATAAAGGAATGATAGATAGTAGATAGATCTATATCTATATATCTCACTGGCTCTGTTTCTGTAGAGAACCCAAAACATATATGTACACATATATGCATGTGAGTGTGTTTATTTCCTGTGTCACGTTATTAGAACGTAGACTTCAAGGACTAATTTTTTTTTTTTCTCTCATGTATCACTGTAACCCCTGTACTTAGAATAGCACGCTGTCTGGTCATATAATAATGGTCATATGATAGATACTCAAGAAACACTTGTTGAATGAATGAATGAGAACAGCTGTTAAATATTATCAATGCTTTGGTTTTAAAACAAACAAAAATGTCTACTTCTCTTCTTTCAAACATCTGACTCATTGTTACAGTAAGGTATCTTGAGATTGCAAGGAAAAAGGAGTTAAAAACCAAAAAAAACTATTGCACTACTTCTGTTTTTGTCACAGTACTTTCAATGCAGTGTAACCAAAACAAAATGTTCAAGTAAATTAAATGATGAGTTTAATCTGACTTCATCTGTCATCCATAAACACAGATTTGAAAATTTTGTGTTCAACAATAACTGCCTCACTTAGCTAATATGAAGGCTTTCACGTGAATAAATATTAATAATTTAATTTACAATATAAAATTATACAGATAAATGCCACTTTCATATTTTACAGTTCTGTGTAACGGTCTTCTCAAAAAATCTTTCTGTTTATGTAAATTTTAAATCCACTACCTTGGATAATAATTAAAAAACAAACTTATCAAATACGAGAATGACATGAAACTGAGGGGAAATAGCAAATACACTGGATGATGAAACTAAAATTAAAAAATATTTTGACAGATTAAAGCATTAGATTACATGTAATATGCTAAAGTTTAACAAAAATAAGTGTTATTACTGGGGTCTTCCAATAAACAACTACACAAACACAACAGAGGGGCAATTTGGCTTAGCAATACACAGGTGAATAAAACAGTTGTTTTATGTGGCAGTGGGTTAAATAAGTTCCTAGGATGAGATGGAACTGCCCTCAAAAGAGCTAATGTGATCATCTGCTGTATTAATAAAAATATGCCTTGAACAAGTGAGATGGAAATATTCTTTCCTCTGCTATTCATAACATACATAGTGTACTCGTTCAATTCTAAGTTCCACAGTTTAAGGCAAATTGGAATATTTTCAGAGGACATTGAATACGATAGTGAAGAAATTGTAGTGCCTTAAGTGAAACCATTAGAAAAGATGGGATTATTTATCCAGGAGAAGAGAAAGCTCAAGGAAGATAACAATCCACTTCAAATATTTTAGTATTGATATGTAAAAGGGAGATTCTACTCATTTATTATGGTCCCAAAGGGTAGGACTAGGACAATGGTTAAAATATAAGTAGACACATGTTGTCTTGATGTACTTGCAATAGGGTACTAGATGGAGATGCAATCACAAATTCTGGAAGTTAGAAAACTGTAATTTGAGGGTTTACAAGCAATTTCCACACTCTAACTTCAAAATGGAATTTGTCCTTGGAACAAATCTACTATTTGTTCAGGGAAAAATCCCTCTGGTGAGCACCTTCAGTTATGCAGGTGTAAAACAAGAATCTACCGATTGTTCCTAAGGTAAGCCTGATCAGTGGAAACGTTTCGGAATGAACCACTAATTGTTCTGTTTATGACTAAAAAGTATTTGATCATTGGGTTTCTGTGTTCTTTCCCATTAATATGCTCACAGGAGAGCTGGAGATCAAACAAGGATCAAGTCTGAAATTGTCATGTCCATCTGTAACAAGGCACTGGAAACATCAGATGATACCCTGCATATCCATTAATTGAATCAATTTTTGTTCAGCAACTATTGTGTGTCAGGCACTGTTCTAGGCATTAGGCATACAGTTTGGAAGAAACTGTTCTTTCCCCAGCAATCTGGTGAACTACCAAACCATCTTCAATCTTGAGTCAATTCTCACCTTCTTAATGAGGCCTCACCAGACCTCACTCTTGAACTTTGCACTCCACTTCCATCACATTCTACCCCCATCCTCATCCTCACACAGGAGTTCTATTATCCTGTTCTCTTCTTCCTTTTCCCAACACTTGCTACCATCTAATACATATTGTGACTTACTTTTGGAGATTACATTCTCCAAATAGATCTTTGTCTATTTTGTTTACTGATAATTCCCCAGAACATAGAACAGTGCTTAGCAATAGTAGACACAAAATAGGTACTTGTAAACAATTGAATAAAGAATGCTGGTACTTCCCAAGAAGTACCTTGCTCATTGGTAACTCTGCATCAGTGGGGAAGAGGAGGAGGAGGGGCTTCTGGCCAATCTGGTAGTCAGCCTCAGGTCTACCCTAGTACTAAGATTTGTCCTGCTTGGAGAGAAGGTTCTGCCCTCTTTCAATTAACATTTACAGAGACACACACTCACACTAATGGTTAGACCATTATGGGTAGATAATCATTAGAACTTTGGCTGGCTGGCTTAGAAGCCAAGGGGGCAGTGTATGTAACACTCGATACAGAAGCAGAGCAACAACTGGGCAGTATTACAGTTCAGCTCCCTTGCATCTATTATGCCCTCAAAAATCCCTCAGTGGTGACAATAAAAAGTCTCAGAGTCTTTTGGTTTCATGGCTGTTACAAGAGAAATTTGGCCCACTCAGAGAGATTTCCCTGAGACAAAGTCATGTGGGAAACCATAAGTGATATACTGACTAATATTAGGCTCTTACTGCTCAAGTTTATAGTGTTCATGAAAGTGACCCACTGGAGAATAAGAAAGTGACCCAAAGAAATCTACATAAATTCTTGCAGTCAGCCACACTGCTCTGGAAAATTCCACTAACCCCTATGTTAAAGCCACGCAGGAAACTTATGAGATGCTATCTTGCTAACCGGGTAGCAAATGTCCCAGATTAAGGTGAACTCCTTAAAAAAAAAAAAAAAAAAGTTTATGCTGTACTGTCAAGCGCAAGTTAGCCACAAGGTACATCCCTCATGGCCCCATCATAAACCAATGTGGCTGTGACTTAGTCAAGAAGTCTCCAAAACTGAAGTAGAAAACGTCAGTAACAATGTTCTTACCACCTAATTCCAAATATTATGTTGGCTGAAAACGCTGAAAGTTAGTTTGGCTGAACCATGAATGTTGCCATGTTACTCAAAACTGACAGTAAATGCAAAGTCTTGATTACTGGTGCAAAGCCATTCTCTTCTTTCATGGTTCCTTACCCCTTCAACTCCTCTACCCTGACCTTGGCTACTTTAAGGATAAAGATGAGGAATAGTAGGCCAGAGATCTCCCTGTCCCCAAGGGAGACTAAAGGCCATACTTACCCAGTGAGTATGCTGTGGAACTTTGGGGAGAGGAGGGTAACAAAGTTTTATGACTTTTTTGGATAGAGTTAACTAATTTACTATCCTACTCGGTCTTTTGGTAGGGACAGGAAACCTAGGTTCAACTGATGGAGTTTGGGCTGGATTAACAATGAAGGAGAAAAGTGTACATGATCTTGTAGATAGGGCCTTTGAGCCAATTAAATGTACTGTTGCTGTTGATTCTATATCTGAATGTGTAGGAGAAACTGATGTGTTATATGCCTGAACCTCCCCATTCCATAAGTGCCAAAGGAGATTCTCCTGACTGAAAAGAACCATGTGCAGAGAAGAGCTAATAACATTGGAGATCTACAAACCTAATGGTCCGTTTAAGCAATCAGTCTCTGTGACTGACGATTTTACCAAATGGAACCTCAAGCAAAAGAAGGCAGCCTCCACCCAGAGGTACCCTTTGGGGTTTTGGACTCATTACCTCTGAAGTCTACCAAGTACATTCCTTTTGAAAAGCATTTATTAGCTTGCTACTGGGTTCTTGCCATAAATTAACTCTTTACCCATTAATATGGATTGAATTGTCTCCTCTCGAAATATGTATTGAAGTCCTGGCCCCTGCACCTGTGGATGTGATCCTGTTTGAAAGTAGGGTTTTTCTTTTGTTACATTAATGGTGTCATACCAAAGTACGATGGGTCCTAAACCTAATCACTTCTGGATTATAAAAAGAACAGAAGAAACACAGAGACACGCATAGGAAGACAGATGCCATGTGAGGACCTGTCTACAAGCAAAGAAAAACCAAGAATTACCAGCAGACATCAGAAACTAGGAGAGATGCCAACAGAAACAATCAACATGGCAGAGACTCTGATTTGGACTTTTAGCCTACAGAACTGTGAGAAAATAAATTTCTGTTCTTTAAAGCCACTCACTTCTGGTGTTTTTGTTACATCAGCACTTGATAACCAAGACACTCATGGAAGCCTGGAAGACTCTCCAGTCTAGTATTCCCATTTTAGAGTGGGTCAACTTGGACTTAATGACTAAAAAGGTGGGAGAGTTCCAACAAGCTTTGCTTGTCAAACTGAAATGGCATATTCAAGAACACAACCAGCCTGACCCTAGTCGCGTCTTGACTTTACTTGATAAAGTGGCAGCTATTCCTTTAGGGAAAATATTATATTCCACAAAGCTGCTACCTCAATGGGGCCCTCAATAAACCAAGGTTCCCCTAAATTTCTGGGCCTGCTTAACTGAACATCCAGCTAAACTTAAACCCAATAGTGTCCACTGATTACTGCAGTTATTCAACTTCAGTACCAACTATGCAGAAATGAAAGTGGACGTGGTTGCTCAGCTCAGTGGTGAAACTCGAGGCCATTCTCATAGATCTTACTGATGCTTATGCTTCAGACTCCTGGGTCCAATCGCCTAGCTATTTGATCTGCCACTTGGAAAACTAAGACTGGCAGATTAAATATACCTCTCTTTGGAGCCACAAACTGGAAACAAATCACAGGTGCTGATCAAAACTCCTGCATCTCTCATGTAGATGCCCAAGTAAGGGTCAGTTATCTGATGAGACCAGCTGGATCAAGCTACTGATACAGCCTGTACTGAACAGATTGCCACCAGTGCTGGCTGAATCCATCATAGTACTGGTCATGACAAGACATCCACCACTGGAACTTGGGCAAAAATTAATGTCTCTATGTTTCTGATGAAGAGGCTCCCACTGAATGACAGACTTTTGAATCCTGCCAAAAGTTGACTGGTTTGGTTAGCAGTGAGAGAGGCCATACATTGCACAGTGTATGGCCCCCGTTGTTCTCTGCAGATTGACTATATCAGAACTTTGACCTCCTCTCAGAGCTCTAGGTGACGCCTGGCCACTGTTGACATGGTTTCAAGTTACTGTGCTACTGTTCTAGTCCAATTAGGCAACTCTAGCCACACCATTGTGGCCCCTGGAAATAATCTATGTACTGTTTTCAGCTTTCTAGGCCATTTGCAATCTGACAATGACACAATGACACACCTTCTTCTGCAAAAGCCATTCAGTAGTAGACTGGTAGTCAAGGTATATTAACTCAAAAGATTTCTGACTCTATCTCTCCCAATTTGTCCTGTTCCACATACCTTAGAAAGGCAACTGTCCTTATCATTTTGTGCCAGATCTTCCAAACAGAAGCTCTGGGTGTAAATAGGGTACAAATGGAAAAAAGGTGAGTTACGTCTACTAGAATGGGAATCATTGCTTTCCAGTAGCTATAACTAATGATTCTGTGGCAGTAGAGAGAGTGGAACAACCCCAGTTACCAGCAGCTTAGAACTGGGCAGTTCTTAGTTTCTTAGGACTAACAGAATAAAATACCAAAAAGTGGTTGGCCTTAAAGAACAGAAATTTGTTGTCTCACAGTTCTGAAGGCTGAAAGTCCAAATTGGAGTATTGGTAGCGTTGATTCCTTCTGAGGGCTCTAATAGAGGAATTGTTCCATGCCTCTCTCCTAGCTTCTGGTGGCTCCTGGCAATCCTAGGCATTCCTTGGCTGGTAGGTGCTTCTTCACATGGTGTCTTCCTCCTGTTTCTGTCTGCATCTGTTCTCTTTTATAAGACACCACTTACATAGTATTAGGACCCACCTATATGTCCTAATGTTAACCTAACTAATAATATCTCCAAAGACTGTATTTCTAAACAAGGTCACATTCACTGGTACAAGGGTTAGGACTTCAACATATCTTTTTGGAGGATACAATTCAATCCATAACACAGGTACATGAGAGGGAGAGGCATTAATGATATTTTCTGTTTCAGAGCCACCTCTGAAACTTTCCTCTTTAAGGAAGACAGATACCCTGGTATGCCTCTCCTAAAGTATTGCAAGTAGTTTAACTGACTGCTGGGTCATCCATCCCCTTCCAGACTGTGCTGATCACAATTTGATCATCATTCCCCTTAAACATGCTGAGAAACTTGCTTATCAGACTTGCTTATCAGAAACAGGAACAGCAATGCCCCTATTTCCTATGTCTCTCGGTCAAAACACCTGTCGACATCTCCAGATGTCTTCCCCATTTCCATTACCATAGCTGTTGCCCAGTCATTCTATGAAGTGTATGAATACTACCTAGCTGTTGGTGTGGATAAACAGGACAGAATGGATCGACTATTCTCAGGCAGCCCCTCCTCCCTTGAACAAGATCGAGATTCAATTATTCAAACTAAAGTGGGAACTCTAAGGTCTACTAGCCGACCAGGGGACCACATCGGAAGCAATGTCAACCTGTGTGTTCCAACTGATGAGGTCTCATTTAGGGGGAGAGTAGTACTATAGTAAATAGTACATTCCTTCCAATGCCTTCAGGGCTATATGTTTTTGTGTGGAAGCCAGGGGTTAACTTCTCTCCTTCCTAAAATCATGGTTACTCGCATGATTGCCAGATGAGTCTGTCAGCATGGAAGATCCCAGTGGGGTTGCTCTGGAATACACAGGAGGTAGGATCCTAAAATAGGCACTGGTTTCCAGTAAGTAGATCCTTTTTGGATAAATGATTTTTGTGTAAAAAGACTTTAACCTCATTTTGTAGTAATACTGTAAGACTGGGGAAAATAACACAGGGAAAGACAGAGGGCATCAAAGATGGGATGGATGAGTAAATTTGCTGATTGTGTGTATTCTGTAACTGTTGTGGTTAGATATCATCAAGTCGATTTTGACTCATAGCGACCTCATGTGACAGAGTAGAACTTCCCCATAGGGTTTTCTTGGCTATAATCTTTATAGGAGCAGATCTCCAGGTCTTTCTTACATGGAGCCACTGGGTAGGTTTGAACAGCCAACCCGTCAGTTAGCAATCGAATGCTTAACTGTTTGCCATATGGAATATATTATTATTTAGTAAAAGTGTTTTAAAAGAATTCAAATGTTGGATGCAGGACTGGACTGCATTCTATGATACTTCCTTTCTCCCATTTAATCTAGGAAACATAAATTTCAGCATAAAAATGGATACAAAAATTTTAGACTATAAAAGTTCAAAACCCCTAAGCATGTTGACAAAAGTATCTCCTCTGAATAATACAACCCTTTCTCATTGACCGTAGATACTTTGAGTAATAAGGCATCTCAGAAATCACCTCATATCTCCTTCATATTTTACAGATGAAGAAAATAATACTCAGTGTAATTAAATGATGTTCACAAAATTTCACAGATTTGTGACATAACAAAATTAGAAATTAAGTGTTATCTGTCAGAGTTCTGAAGGGTTTTGTTAGATAGATAGAGAGATAGATAGAAAAAGAGAGAGAAAAAGATTTTAAGGAAAAGAGTCATGTAATTGTGGCGGCTGGCAAGTCTGAAATATGTAGGGCAAGCTGGCAGGCTGGCAACTCAGGAAAGAGTTGATACTGAATTCTTGAGTCTGAAATTTCTAGGACAGACCAAAGCCTGGAAACTTAGGCAGCATTTCTACGTTACAATCTTGAGACAGGATTCTGTCTTCTCCCAGAATCCTCTTCAACTAATTACAGGAGCGGGAAAAAAACAGTTACCATGGAGTCAGTTATGACTCATGTGACCCCATGTGTATCAGAGTAGAACTGCTCCATAGGGTTTTCAAAGCTGTGACCTTTGGGAAGTAGATCATCAGGCTTTTTTCTGAGGTGCCTCTGAATGAGTTAGAACCACCAATCTTTCAGTTAGTAGTTGAGTAGTTAAAGGTTTGCAGCACCCAGGGACTCCAATTAGATAAATCCTTCCCACGTTATCAAAGGTAATGACCTTTGCTTAAAGTCAACTGATTGAAAATGTTAATCACATCTACACAATACTTTTAGAGCAACAACTAAACAAATGTTTGACCAAACAACTGAATACAATAGCCTAGCTGTGACACATAAAATTAACCCTCACATTGAGTATTATGACTGTCAACAAGCCTTTCCTGAATAGGGTTCTTTATCTGAACAACAGAATGCCAAAAAATAATTTGAATGACTATTTTCTCAATTCTCCCAAGATGATACACAGTACCATTTTAGATGCATAGGAGAGAAGGTAGGCTTATACATACAATGGATACCTAGGACATTATGACATGATTCTCTCCTGAAACCCTAGATGAGATGGGCCATCAGCAGCAGCATACTTCTATCTCATCCCTCTGAAGTCACTCATTTTGTCAATGCAAAGGATTGTTTTCCCCTCTGAATTATCTTGTTGACCCATGGGCTGCAGTGAGCCACAGATGTAGAGCAGAGTCTGCTTGTAGCCTTTGGCATCTTTGATAGCAATTAAACAGAACACACCCACAGAATTTGTTGAAAACTAAGTTGGGGTTCTGGCCATTTAGGTCTAAACAAACAATCGTACATCACCAGGCCTCATGCTATCTCGGAAAAATACCAACATTTTTATCCTCAATATGTTGTTTGTTAAGTGAAATGCCCAATTGAGCCACTATAGGGTTCAGTGCTGATTAAGTCCTTATTCTTTAAAAAATAGCACATTGCCTGAGCAGTTTTTGGAAAACTGGAGAGGCTAGGGGCCAGGGTACAATGTGCACTGTTCTCTGCTCTCTTTGTTTCTAAATTAAAGCAGGCTGCTCAGGTGTGTGAGCAGGTGAATTATTATTTTCCTAATATTAAACACTTGATTTAAAGTATATTCCTTTGAAGGAAGGTATAATTTGGGAATTATTTGAAGTCTCTAAGTGGTTAGAAACTGGGTTTAGCCAGATTTCTAGCTGTAAGCAAAAGTCAGCCTCTGATAAGAAGCTGTTGTACTTTATTGATGCAAAGGAGCTAAGTACACTCTTGGGGGTTTCTCAGTTCAAGAGTATCCTAGTTGTTATTTGCAAACTGCAGTGTGCAATTCTGAATATTTTCAGATACATTTACCCCACATAACTAAGCTCTCCTTGTCAAAAGAAGCTTCCAAATAACTTAGTGAAGTTTTAACAACATATTGGTTGTAATATGGGTTTTGTGAGGCAGGAAAGCTTCCCTCCATTACCTATTCATACGCAATATTGAATTATAAAGCAGAGAACTGAAATAGATAGACTTTCCAACAGAGAGACATGCCGTCGCATTACAAAGTCAATTTCATATATGGGACCCTGTGCTGAATCATTTAGCTATTTAGGAATGCATTTCGCAGCTAACTCATCCTGGCAGGCCCAACAGGATGCAGTTCCTCTTAAAATAAATATGGAGTCATCAAACAGGCATTACGGTGACAATTAACTGCTGGGCTTGAAGGAACTTTTGCTTGGATTTTCAAAGCAGCCAGAACAAAAAGAGAAATTCTGTGAGTCACAAACACGATCTACATATAGACACGAGCTCTTGAAGAAATCAATCTTGAATAAGTACACTCTATTAGTACTTTCTGTACTCAGCAGAGTTAGGAAATGAGAGGTTCCACATAAGTGAATTTTCCAGGTAACTTGAAACTTACTACTTTATAATCGAAAAGGAAAAACAAAAACAGACCGTTGGATGGAGAGATTTATTAAATATATTACATAGACCCCTGTATCCTTAAATAGAGGCTAGATTATAATTTAGCATTTTTAGTTGACTTGAATCATCCATTTGGGAAGCTTTTGTGATTGTCCCAGGGAAGGATGGTATGGCAGCAGGGAAGATGGAGAGAAGTGGAAAGATTTGAGATGTAATTTGGAGGTAGAATTGACAGGACTTAGTGACTGGCAGATTTCTAAACATGATTCCAGAGTCTACACTGATGTTACCATTTCTCTGAAGTTTTCGTGAGAGAATTCTCATGTTGACAGAGAAGGAAGCTTCCTATTCTTGCTCGTAAAGTAACATTCTACAGACCTCCATTATCACATCTATAAATTGCATTGTTTTATTACCTTGTCTGTTTCCCTCCTAGAGGATCTGTTCCTTTCATTTATTCAACAAATATATTTGTTGAGTATCTGCTTTTCTCAGGCATTGGTCTAGGTTCATGGAATAAATTCTTAAACAAGGAAGGAGCTCCATCCTAATGGAGATGTCTTAGGCTGGATTTTCTAGAGAAGCAAAAGCAACTAAGCATATAAATATATACAGAGAGAAATTTTTATCAAGGAAATGGCTCATACTGTTGTAGACTAAGTGACTTCCCAAGTCCATGGGTCAGGATAGAGGCTTCTTCTGATTCACATAGCCCCAGGGGCTGGCTAACTCAAGACTGGCAGGTCGGAGAGCAGGGCTCTTGCTCACAGGCTGTGAAGATCGGCAGGCAAGACCACAGGAAAGCTGTTAGCTTAAGTCCCAAGAAACGGAGGCCAGATGAACAAGAGCCAGCTTCAAGATCCAGAGTGAGCAAAAGCCCATGAGCCTTGCCAGAATGTCCACTTACATTTGATGTAGGCCACAAGCTCAAGGAGACTCTCTTTCAATGGACTGGCTACTCACAGCAGATCCCACCATGGAGGTGATCACATTACATCAAATCTCATCATGGAAGTGATCGCAACATCATACTACTGCCAAACCACTGAGAATCCTGGCCTAACCAAGTTCACACACAACCTTAACCATCACAGGAGCTTACATTCTAATGGGAAAATGCAGACGATAAACAATAAACATAATAAATAAATCAATTATGAAACATGCTAGAAGGAGCAGGGAAATCAAGAATGTCACAATCGGGAGGGGGAAGGTTGATTTCAGTTTTAAACAGGGCCATCAGTGATCACTGAGAAGGTGGCATTTGAGCAAAGACTTGAAGGAGGTGAGAGAGTCAATTCTTCACATTTCAGGGGAAGAGCAATCCCGTAAGGAGGAACAGCCGATAAAAAGTGCCGTCGGGAGTGGGCCTGGCTTGTCTGGGGGAGAGTAGGAGGAGATAAGCTCATCAAATGAATATGGGGCTGGAGTATGAGAAGCTTAGTGGCCTTGCTATGGGCTTTAGCTTTGACTGGAATGACATAAGAAACCAGGGCAGGGTGTTGAGCATAGGAGGTGTGTGACCTGACTAATGTTGTAAAAGGATCTCTCTGTCTGCTGTGTTGAAAGCAGACTGTAGGGGCAATAGTAAAAAACTAGATTGGAGGCTATTGCAGCAATCGGGTGGGAGGATGAAAGGATGGATGAAGAAAAATAAAAAGGAAGCAGGGGAGAAAGGAAGAAGAGAAAGGGAGGAAGAAGAAGGAAAAACAGAGAAGGTGGTGAAAAGGAGAAAGAATGGAATGGAAAGAAGAAAAACAAAACTCACTGTGCAGACTGAACTGTTTGCTAACCCATCAGCATGGTATTCCATAGCTTCCAACTCTGTAGTAGGTTCATTCTTTCTTTTCTGGGGTTAGAGCCTATCAACATGGCTTCCTTTTGATTAATTCGAGAGTATTCTGTCTGCTGATTGAGCTACTGGTCTCTAGGCCTGTCTTCTTTTTGAACAACAAAAATAAGTCACTGGGACAAGAGCCTAAAAGAAATCAGGGTAAGTCTAATGGAAATCAGGCAACTGGCCTAAATATAGTGCTATGTCCTGCTTCACTCTTCAATTTCTCTTTGCCTTGTTTCCTTGTGATTCGGTGTTTGGGGAGAAATTCTCTCTGTATTTGCTGCAAGAAAATGTTTGCGTTCTCTTAGCTTAGTGGGATGCTAAGAAATGGAGTGATTCAACAGTGACTCCAGGTGTGAAGGGGGATGCTGAAAAGCAGGATAGTACAAATACCAGTTGGGAAGCCAATAGAATTTTATAGGTCTCCTGCCTTGAGAAAACTATTTTAATTAAAGCCATATTTTTAAATTATTGGAAATAGCTAGTTTTAAAATTGCAAGTTGTGCTATGTTCATCATCTACCTATCTTCAAAGTACACCAACTTCTTACAACACATCACCTTGATTTCTAGCTGTGAAAAACTAAATTCTCCATGTTTCCTTAGGTCTTTGCCTACTTCCCTTATCCCTCCCTAGCAAGCATTCCATTGCAGTGTTGTTTTGTGCAGACAAATCTTGCTAGGATGTTTAATAATTACCCTTCCTGTGTTGGAAGTTGTTATACTGATCACTTTGAGAGATAATACTTCCTTTCGAGTCTGCATCTATGTGTTCACTGCATTCCTAATGCAGGCACAGAAATTATCAGAGCTAATTCTTGAAACTTGAGCAATCCCACTGCCTGGTTCCTACCTATAGGTTTTCCTTCACTTTTACAAATAATGATTTATGCAAACTCAAAGACAGCTCTTGCTTCCAATGCAAGGTTTATTGCCTCCAAGATGAACAGACAAGTCATTAAGCACTCATGGAAGGATTAGTGTAGAGAAAGATCACCACATTGTGATTTTCTGGTTACATGGTTCAATACAATGATGGTTTAAGGAAGTAGAAGCCAATTTTAGCACTGCCATTATGGAGCTGTGTATGTCATCAATGGCAGTTATAAAAGCTGTGACTGATAAGAATTTCCCCACCATAAAAGTTCCTTCCATCGCATACCCACTAAGTGAGTCACGTAGAAGAGTAACATCTAAGGAATGTGATTGATTTCCTAGCTTTTATTTTCTGATGTACTTCTTATATGTGAGCCAAGGGTATAAAGTAATAAGATAGATTCCAAAAGCACAATGTGCAATTAGCCTCATTATTTTATAACCACATTTTGCATTTGGTGTGTTTCTTAGTGTACAGAGTATGCGTTTGTGGATATATATAATAGTATCTGTTGTCCTAAGGACAGAAGCATGTCTTTTTGTCTGTATTCCTAACGTGTATCAGCACCACCCATTTTTCAGTTTGTCATACGGTGGTAGCTTGTGTGTTTCTATGATGCTGGAAGCTATGGCACCGGCATTTCAAATACCATGTTGGACAGGTTGCAGGGGAGCTTCCAGACCAAGAAGACTAGGAAGAAAGACCTGGAAATCTACTTTCAAAAATTAGCCAATGAAAACCCTATGAGACACAACAGAATATTATCTATACAGTGCTGTATAGTGCTGGAAGATGAGCCCCCTAGGTTAAAAGTCACTCAGATACACAGTGGCTGCAACAAGGGACTTGAGCACACCAAGGATCATGAAGATGGCACAGGACTGGGCGATGTTGTGTGTAGTTGTACACAGGGTCTCCATGGTTTGAAGCTGACTTGATGGCAACTAACAACAACAACAACAATGCGTATCACAGTGGGTGGGGCCTGTAGTGGGTGATGAATGAATGTACCAATATCCACACATGCATCTTACTGGGCTCCTTGCCTCTCCCAACCCCCTCCGAAATGCAAGTTAATCATTCCCTTACTCAAAAAGATTCAAAATTCTCCATTTTCCTTATAACAAAGCCTTATCTTACTAGTGTGATGTTAAAGCTCTTCGATGGTCTGGCTGTCATCTCCCCCTCCAACTGATTGCCTGCTCCTTCACCCCACAAGCCCTCCACTTGAGTCAGACTGGCCTGGGGGCTCTCTATTAGGCCAGATGAAATACCCCCTTTCTATCTTTGCTTATACTAGAATAAATCCCTCCTCCTCTTACCTTTGTCAGTTTTAAAGTTTTAATGGAATATAATAACAACAACAGCAGTAAGAATTAGTAGTAGTAGCAGTATAACTGGCATGTGTACAGTTGGTATAGTTTAGTAAAGAGCAGGGGTTTGAGGCCAGCTGTCTGAGTTTGAACCACTGTTCTCACAATTCCAAACAGTGTGAACTAAGGAAACTTACTTAATCTCTCTGTACCTCAGTATCGTCATCTCTAAAATGGGGATAATAATGCATTTACATCATAGCATTGCTGTGAAGCTAAATGAGTTGACATATTAAATCGTACTTGGCATATATTTGTTGTTGTTCGTTGCTGTCAAGTCAATTCTGACTCACAGCGACCCCATGTGTGCAGAGGAGAACTGTTCCATAGGGTTCCCAGGCTATGACCTTTCAGAAGCAAATCACCAGGCCTGTCTTCTAAGGCGCCCCTACGTGGGTTCACACCACCATCCTTACAGAGAGTTTACCATGTACTAGACAGTATACTAAGTGCTTTCCATACCCTATTTGATTCTCTCAACAACCCTCTAAAGGAGATCCCATTATTCCAGTTTACTGATGAAGAAACTAAGGCTCAGAGTTAATAGAGTAACTGAGTTACTTAACCCAGATTCACGCAGCTTGGAAGTGGTTGAGTTGTAATTCAAATCCAGGTAGCCAGAATCCAGAGCCTGTTTTCTTAACCACTGTGCATGGCCACTAAAAGTCCTGCGTCATCTGTCGAGCTTTCCTGAGCCACTAGATGCTTCAGTGTTCTATAGAATTGATTGTTTAGACTCTCATTTGATAGTAACATTATCTGAGTGTTAATTAGGTCCTAAACATCTACCAAAAATACATTATCTCCTTTAATTTAATACTTACAAGTTGGTATTTCAGATCTCTTTTATGTTGTTACTAAAATCGGTTGTGATGGTATTTAAGGGGTAGGCTTTGATTCCCATATTACTTCATATACTCAGGGTACACTCACAAAATATCCCTTAAATGTAATAAGTGTTTATCAGAAGCACTGACCTTGCTTGTTTTCAGTGATAGTGGTAATGACAGTGGCAATAGGTAACGGTATTGTAAACATGTATTATGAGTCATTGAAGCAATGGATATCTGGGGTTTCAGAAAATGATAATGGAAAAACCATTTTGTAAGATGCATCTGCCAGCAGAGGAACAACCAGGATTGCTTTGTTACGATGTGCCAGGTGTGATCTTGGAGGTGTCGCTCACTGCCATGTTTTTTTACTCTCCTTATGGCACAGTGGTTAAGAGCTTGGCTGCTAACCAAAAGGTCAGCAGTATGAATCCACCAGCCGCTCCTTGGAAACCCTATGAGACAGTTCTACCCTGTCCTATAGGGTTGCTCTGGGTCGGAATCGACTCAGTGATAATGGTTTTTTTGGGTTTTTTTTTTGTGGTTATCTGTAAAATAATGTTAGCAATATTAGGTTGTCCTGCCTCACAGAGATATTGACATCTAAATAAGGTAATGTCTGTAAAGGAGTTCCCAAAATGTATGCAATGAACCCCTGACATCTGTGAGGCTTATATCTCAAGTGAGAGCTTCTTAATCCCAATTTAGAAACACTTTAGCATATATTTTCTTCATAAAATGCATTTGAGAACAAGTATAAATTTCAAATTGCTTCTTTAAATCTTAGTTAAATTACTGGGCATGTAACAAGGAAAAGAAAACAACAAAGCTGTCCTGGGTTATGATTAACGGGGAGTCCATCAGCTTCACTCACTAATCCTCATCACTCCACGTGTGCTCTCAGCTCCAGCAGCATTGGCACCCCCTGCCAGAGAAATGCAGAATCTCAGGTCCCACCCTAGAACTATTGAGTCAGAAGCTTAATGTTAGTAAGGTCCTGAGTGGTGTGTGTACACAGTAAAATTTCAGAAGCACTCCCATAAGTGACTCAATTACCCTATACGTTTGCCTTCAGTCACAGCTATTCAAATTCACACCTGAAAAAAAATGAGCTATTACTACATGTTAGGGGTATCTGAGATCACACTCAAAAACTCAAAGCCACAAGCCTTAAATCCCAGGAACCCAAAGGGTTGCCTCTGATATGCTATATGCCTGCAATAACGGGGCTATTCCAGTATCCTGTCCACCAAGTGATGCTGCATGGTAATGGGAAAATGCGGGACATTCTTAAGTTCATGGGTAAAAAAGTTTGTTCTCCTTGGAATAACTAATCTACCAGAACCAAGATGCATGTAAGGGAGGATAAAGAATAAGCTGATGAATGCAGGATATGTAGGTAGCCAATTTTCTCCTTGGTGGGGTGGGGAGAGATTTCCCAAGTGAAGAAGGTCATGGAATGACTTGGTGATTTGTCTCCAGTCAATGATCTACCACATCCACAAGGACTCGATTTGTGCACATTGTTGATCTCTAGGGTATTGTTCATACCTGTACAGTTTTGGTGAGTTAATAAAACAAATATACATCTTTCAGTCATTAAATAATTTATTGACTTTACAGGCACATTTGCTGTCAACAACCCCCTAATTCCCATATAATTCCAGAGCATAAGTAAGGTTCATTACCGTTTCACCAAGGCAAAAATTCTATTACTTCAAGGTGGTCCATTGAGAAACAGGACACGGACCAGGAAAAAATAATTTAAAATATTCAGCTTTATATTCAATTTTCCAAATTTATTTTTTCAAAAGAATGTTTATATGGAGTCCCAGTGGATGTTTAAGACTGGTCAAGTCCACAGTGGCAATGAAATGGAGTACAGAGACAATTATTCACATAATTTGGGATAATTTGCTTTCACCTGAATTGTAATTGAGACAATAATGGGAATGAGAGTTCCATGAGAACACAATGTTTGTCTGTATGATTCACCAATAGATCCCAAGTTCCCTGACAGCAAGAATTTTTGTTTTGTTCTGCTATGCCCCAATCTTCTAAAAGCTGACTCACATTAGGTATTTAAAAAAATATTCTCTAAGTGAATTAATTCCTAACTTCCTTGAATGTCTCATTTTCTTATGGGACAATCTAATACCTGGAGCTATATCATACTACCTCACAAGATTTTCATATGTCAAAAATGCAGTCAAGTAATAGATTTTTCTGTGTACTGATTATTTATAATTATTTTTTCATTGAATTTTCTAATTATTATATTGAATCCACTCCATCTATTAAGAATTTAGCACCATGAAAGAACACATGAAGTAACCGAAAGAAGACAAACATTGAAGTTTGACCTTGGTACGAAGTCTAACTCTGTCATTTACCAATTGTAAAATCTTGAACAAGTTATTCAACCTCTAATTCTCTAATCTCTAAAGAATGGGGATAATAATGCCTTCTTTGCAAGGTTATAGAACTTCAGTGTAATGGCGTAAGTGAAAGTACTTAGCCTTTCACTCAACTTTGCCAGTTATTATTGTAACTAGTATTAAATGTATTAATGTAAATACAACCCGAGTCAATTTCCTGCAGGTCAATGATCTTGTGCTCCTCGCTTTAGTATATGGTACTAGTTAGAAAGGGTTCGAAGTGGAGAAAGGCAGTGAAAATTATTCGAGGTGGTCAAGGAGAAAGAATGAAAGAAATTCTTTCAGGATGGTTAGGATATTTGAGGTCTAATAATCTTACAAGTTCCTTGTAAGGCTGGACTAATTGACTCTTGGGTGGAGAGGTAAGTCTTACTGCTCCAAGAGTGGCCTTTCTGCTGAACTTCATTTGTGGCATTTTGATACAGGTACAGATTGGGTGGGGGTGGGGTAAATCAATCTCAGGAGAAAGTCTTTGTGATACTAAACTTTTCTACAAAATTGTACAATATGAAGGTCATTTGCTATAGAAAGAAAGATTATAGGTATGCCTGGTGTTTAATCTTCATGGCAATCTCAATATTATTAACTGGGTGAAACTGAAGACTGTCTATAACCATCATACTTTCAGCAAAATGTGAAGTTATACATTCAGTGATTCATCTGTTTATCCAGCCACATTTATTAGGCATTTACTACATGCCTAGCACTGTGCTGGGTGCTGAGAATGGAAAGATGATGAAAGCTTCCTCTTTTCAAAAAGGTTGCTAGGCAACTAAACTGTTACAATACACAGTTAAATTTTCTATAGTAGAGGTAAACAATCTAGAGTTGTTGTCAGTTGCTGTTGAGTCAATTCCAACACTTGGCAACCCCATGTGTGAAGAGTAGAACTGCTCCACAGAGTTTTCAAGACCTTTTGGAAGTGGATTGCCAGGACTGTCTTCCAAGGAAAGCATCTTTGGTTGTGTTCAAACCGCCAGCCCTTCAGCTAGTAGTCAAGTGCTTAACCATTTGCACCAGCCAGGGACTCCTTTATAGAGGAGAGCCCCTAATAAAATGGAATGTATCTGTTGGAACTAGGAACATTTGTTTTTGAATGTGAAATTCCTAGGTTTTATTTAAGAAGAGCAACCTTAACATCTAAAGTCATCAACAGGGAAGAGTGATTTGAGTTGACTTTGGTTTAAGAGGGCCATGATGCTGGACAGCAAATTGGGAAGGTAATTAAAGGGCAAGAAGGAGATTACTCCACCAGTTAAGTTACAACAGGCCTGTGTCCCCTGTTCTCTATCCCCATATCTTCTTGCCATGTTCCTATGCATCCCTCATAGAAGGGACCTTTGCGTACTTACTTAACCAGTACTCCGACCACAGTTATAGAGAATATATTGAAGCTTTAAATAATTAAATGACTTGTTAAGGTCACAGAGATAATTATTGACAGAAACAAGGCTATAAGCCCCTGAGGTATTTGTGGTTACTTTAGTACTCACAGGGAGCCCTGGTGGGACAGTGTTTAAGCATTTGGCTGCTAACCGAAAGGTTAGTGGCTCCAACTCACCAGCCTCTCTGCAGGAGAAAGATGTGGCAGTCTACTTCTGTAAAGATTTACAGCCTTGGAAACACTACGGGGCTGCTCTACTCTGTCCTACAGGGTCGCCGTGAGTCAAAATCGACTTGATGGCAGTGGGTTTGGTTCTAGGACCCACACTGAAAACTTGACCTTCCTCCCACCCCCGAAAACCAATCTGGATAAGTTCGTGGTTCCCACATTTTACTCACATCCTGTAGTTACACCAAGAACAGAGCATTATAACTGACTTGTTTACACAGATCCTCCCACATCAAACTGTAAAGCCTTTGAGGGTAGAACAAGTTCTCTCTTACTCTTCTGTGCATCACCAGCGCCTATCTCAGCTCAGCGTCTGCTGAAAAAATCAATGAATGCTTCTGTCTACATTTGGCCATTGATTCCCTCAGTTCCCTGACGTCAGTCCATGATCGATATCATGCACAAAAATTATAGAAAAACCCTTTCCCTAAAATTTCACACAACTTGGTTTGTACTCCCTCTACTGGTGAATCTACTAAAATCCCCAAGACTACTGGTCGAGCTTGGAACCTTCCCTGAGAAAAGAGAATGCTACCAAGCAGAAAAAAAAGGGTCTAAAATGGACAGCGTTTCCTGAGGGAGCATTAAACTTCATCTTTAAGAGATCACAGTTTTGTGCAAAAAAACACTATAAAAAAGAGTGAACCATATCATTGGCTTCACTGTAGTTGAGCTTAACAGTAAAGAGCAGAGATTGAGAAATCTCCTGAGCCGAGATAGGAGGATGACTAATGAACTAGAAGATATCTGGGGTGTGTGATCCTTAATAGTACATTTCATTGCTTTTACTATTTTCTATTACAACTTTACGGCTGGCTAACCTTGTTTTCCAAGAGCCAGTGCATGGCCATAAGAATTTGTTTCAGAGAGTAAAAAGAACCTTCTCAACTTCATTAGAAACTTTTTTCCCTTTAATAGATTTTTCTTCTTTCTCCCCTGAAGCAGTGATTCTTTCAAAAACAAGCACGCTAAATTTATTTCAGAAATAAATAGGGGACTTTTTAATATCTCGAGCTCATTTTCCCCTCACCTTCTTAAGCATTTTTCTTCCTTATATTTCAATATGAGGCAATATCATGAGTCATAAGATTGATACCTAATTATTACAAGTGAAATAATTGCAACTAATGGGAATATATTTCACTCTCAAAGCACTGAGGAAATTCAACATTTTCTATGCTATGAACGGTTATTGGCTTTGAATAGTGCAGAATTTGGCAGTTCTTCATTCCACTCAAAGATTTCTCACTTAGATGAGGACCAGTTAAAGTACAAAAGCTTATATAGATCAAATATACATATTTAAGTGGAAAAGAAAGAAAAAGGAAGGGTATTAACATTTAGTTAGTTCTTAATATGCACAAAAAAACCTCTCATACATGTATCTCATATTTATCTCAGTTTTTTCTCATGGAAATCCTTATTTTACAAAAGAGAAACAGGCCCAGAGAGCCTGGGTAACATGCTCAAGCTCACATGGCCAATGAGTAACAGAGCCAATATATAAGAATTCAGATCTGATGAACTATAAAGTCTCTTCATAGTGATTTTAAAAAAATTTAAATATGGAATGTTAGGGCTAGTATGAATTTTAGATATCCTTTTTCTGTACCCTCAGGGATAGGAAAACTGAGGCCCAGAGATCTCATAATTTTCACATTTGTGTCAGACCAGGAGGAGGCCTATCTTGACAAATGATTTGTTTAAAACCGGAGATGACCCTGTCCTTCACTTATTTGATATTTCAGATAAACTACTTTGAGGATCTGAATCATCTCAGTGAGTGATCCAGTTCTGTTTCAGCAAACACCAGCTGTGTCCACATGTGATGACCGAATTAAACCAAGACTTTAAATAGAGTCGGGTTGTCTGGCAGAGCTGCCCAAATGGTCCATTTTGCTTTAAACACAGCAGTGTCATGCACCATAGCCCAAGCGGTCATTGCCAACCATTAGTCCTATTCTTATTTTAAGGAGACAATACATCCTTACACTATTTTAAAACATATATTAAAAAACATTCTGGTCACTGATAAATTTTTTCTCCTTCTGAGAGTTTATTTGAAAGGTATGCTGAACCTGGTCAGAACTTCTGAACAAAGAATAACAATATAATCATTTCTTACAAATTTAAATAAGTACTTCACGCTCTGGTTTGCTATCGCATTTGAACATCACAACCATCATTAGATGAGGAAAATGGAGGCTCAGAGAGGTTAAGTGACTGCCCTGCAAAGTGCAAAGCCTGAGCTTTTGAGGCTAAGCCTAGGACTTATTCTACTGCACTTGCTCCACCTAGAAAATTGTAACTGGGCACATAAGCCCCTCACACACTTTCTCATAGCTCACCTCCAAACAGGACTTTTTTAGCCTAATGCTCCTTCATTGATACAGAGAAGACTAACGAAGTGCAACAGAAGATTGGCATCAGGAAAGAAGCTCTTGTCTTTTGTTCTCCTTTGAGGACCAAACTCTCAAGGAGGAAAATTTCACCTCTAGGAATCCAAAGTACAACGGGTGTCATCAGTCACAAAGGAAAAGATGATTTGACATTCAAAACAACCAAACTCTTCTCTGAAAAGGATGAGAGTTTCTCCTAAAAGATGATGAGTTCCATTATACCCTTTCCCCTCCCACTGCAGGATCCTTGCACAAATGGTGCTTTCCATTTGGGAAACACTCACCTTCACCATCTTCTCTTGGTCAATAAATACCTCTTGTTCTCTCTGACTTCAGTTCCATAGCAGTTTCTTCAGAAAAGCTCTCCTGGTCCTCCAGTTTAGGTCAAACCTGCCTTCTATAAGCTCTCCTGTTACCATGTACCTCTGCTTCTTAGCACTTGTCATGGTTATAGTTTTACATTTCTATTTGTGTGATGTATAAATTAATGGCATCCTCCTCCAATGGAGGGACAAGTAGAGACCATAAGGGTAGAGACCATGTCTGTCTGACTCATCGTTGTTTCTCCACTGCCTATCCCAATGTCAGTTATACACACACACACGCACACACACATATTTATAAACAGTTGCCTTCAAATCAATTCCAATTCATGGCGACATATGTGTGTCTGAATAGAACTGCACTCCTCCATAGGATGTTTAATGGCTGATTTTTTGAAACTAGGTTGCGAGGCCTTTCTTCCGAAGCACCTCTGAGTGCCAATCTTTCAGTTGGCAGCTGAGCATGTTAACCGTTTGCACTATCCAGAGACTCCATCAGGTATACAGTAGATACCTATAAATATATGTCAGTGAATGAATGTATAAATGAATGAGCCAAGAGAGCAAGTAATTAAAAAAAGAAAAAAAGATGTGTATCCTGGAATCATATGACATAGATAAGTGGGAAATTTCCAATTGTCCACTATGGTGAAACTTACACAAATAGATGCAATGAGACATTTTTATTCTATTTGTTATTGTTATTTTTGTTGTTGTTTTACCTTGTTTTTGCTGAGAGCCAGAAAGGAGATTAAGGAAGAGCTTGAGATAGGTGAGAAAGAAATAAGTAGGGAGATTATTTGATGTAATGCTTCTGGTTTTCTGCCCTAATAAATCAATAATTGGGTTGTCAATAGAATGAAGCTTACTTCAAGGACTGCATCTCTTACCATTTCCCAAGAACAGAAAAGCAGAACATAGTATATTTCTAATTTACTTTTCAACTCTTTTAAACAGCATAAGCCTTGGAACTCAGAAAGAATTTCCACAATCCAATTCACTTTCATCATCATGCCCTATACTCAGTTTTTAAACATTTCATTCTCAATGCTATTATATTACAGTTCACATCAGACATGTTTAATTTCCCCAAACACCTGTTTTTGCTCAAACAAAACAAAAACCATCAATACGGTTCAAGTTCACTAAATCTTATCTACAATCCCCATTATTTTCATTGGGAAATAATAACAATTCCTGAACCTGAGAATTGAATGCTCTATGCCACTTCTGTAAAGATTTTCATCAGCAAAATCCAGAGCACTCAAGTATACAATGATGAGATTAGAGTCTGCTAAAACTGCTGTATTGTTTGAGCTATCAGATAGTGCTCATTTGACAATCTCTGTGTTCCAAAACCTAATGAAGTTATGGCCAGGATATATGCAGATTAAACTCTGTTGAGAAAAATTGCATTGTCCACAACATCAGAAAACCTCACATGGAAATGAATCGTTTCTGTAGCTTGGGGTACTTAATTATTACTGAAAAAGGGATGGGCTGTAGTCAGAGAAGGAAGTGCAGGTGGGGAAAATGGGCACCTGGAAAAAGCAGAGAGTCAACAGAGATAAAAGGGGGCACTTGACTGCTGGGATGGAGAGACAGAAAAATGAAAGTCGCCCCACCTTATCTCCCAGCTGTAAAATCAGCAGAGGATCAGATGAAAAACATCATTAATTTCAATGTAATTAAATATCATTAATAAGATGCTCTGGAGTGTGTGCTGCTTAGCGATAATGGAAGCCCCTGGGCATGACCTATGGGGAGGCTGTATCTCAGGATCATGCCAGCTCCAGGCTCCCACGCAGAGCTAAGAAGGTAAAAGTTGTGCACTTGGTTAACTTTGTTTATTGACTCCACAGCTCTTTCAACAACACCACCGCCTCTAATAAAAGAGATGAGAAGAGATGGTGCATGGCAATCATAAAATTTATCTTCACCGAATCAATAGAAAAGATTGCATTTCCTAAAGCCAACCCAGGCAACCAGTTCTCCTTAACAAAACCTCTATGGATAAGTATGTGAGATGAATGCCTTTATAAGTGGAAGAGCATCTTATAAGGGGTACAGTTATATTCTTAGCATATAAAAACACATATAATCATAACAACTTCTGGATCACACTAGCTTGGTGAGGTGCTCTCACATGTCTGTGCGAGGTTATTGATGACTGTAAGGCTACCCTCTTACTCCATGAGTGTGAGACTTAGCTATCCCTCCCTTGGGCTGGGAAATGGGAACAACATACAAGCATAGAATGGAATTAAGGCAGAATCACTTTCACTGTTAATTCTCTCTCTCTCTTTCTCACTCTTGCTCTCATGCTCCCTTTCTCTCTCTCTCCATGAATAAATGAATTAAGGAAAAAGAAATATGCCTCTCATGTGATTACACTGTACTCTTTTCTCTGTTGGAAGATAATTTCTTTCATCCTAACCCTCACCCCTCACTCTCTTTATAGTCTATGTCCAAACACTTCCTTTGAAACTCCACTTTTGTTACCTTCCCTGACTCCTTAGTCTGATTTAGTTGCCCCTCTTCTAGGTTCCCGTGAAATCCTGCATGCCCACTTATGCAATCACTTATTATACCTAGATTAATAACCGGTTCACCTTGCTGCCAGCTGTACTAGACTAGGCGTTCAGCAGTCTATGTCATATGCCTCTTTGTATCATTAGCAATGAAAATCATACATGGCATCTGTCTTAGTCATCTAGAGCTTCTATAAGAGAAATACCACAAGGGGATGGCTTTAACAAACAAAAATTTATTCTCTCACAGTTTAGGAGGCTAGCAGTCTGAATTCAGAGCACCAGCTCTAAGGGAAGGCTTTCTCTCTCTGTTGGCTCTGGGGGAAGATCTTTGTCTCCTTTCAACATCTGTGGGCCTTGTGTTCCTTGAAAATCTCCTTGGGTCTTGGCATCAATCTTCTCCTGGGTCTAGGAGTTTCTCAGCACAGGGACTTTGGGTCCAAACAACGTGTTCCACTCCTCGATCTTCTTTCTTCGTGGTAATGAGGTCCTCCTCCTCTCTGCTTCCTTCTCTTTTTCATATCTCAAAAGAGATTGACTTGAGAGACAACTTAATCCTGTAGATTGTGTCCTGCCTCATTAACATAATTTCCTCTAATCCTGCCTCATTAACATAATAGAGGTTAGGATTTATAACACATAGGATAATTACATCAGATCACAAAATGGAGGACAACCACACAATACTGGGAATCATGGCCTAGCCAAATTGACACACATTTTTGGAGAACACAATTCAATCCATAACATTCCACCCGTTGACCCCCGCCCCACAAAATTAATGTCTTTGCCACATGTAAAACACGTTCACCCCATCATATCATCTCAAAAGTCTTAAATCAATTCCAAGTCCAAAATTTCATCTTTTGCAAAATTCCTCTTCATCTGTGAATTCTAGAATACAAGTTATCTGCTTCCAAAGCACAATGGTGGAATAGGCACAAGGTAGATATTTCTATTACTAATGGGAGAAATTTATGGAAGAAGAGATAATGGACATCAAGCAAGTCCAAAGCCCAGCAGAACAATTTACATTAATTCTAAAGGCTTGAAAATAATCTTCTGTGTGCTGAAGCCATCTAGGCAAATATCCTGCCCCCCAGACTCTTGGTGTTGCCGATGCTGTCTGGATTCAAGAAGAAGGCCCCTCAGCCCTGGGCTTCATCTTCATCTTCCAGGCCCGCTGGGAAGGCAACTCTGATCCCCTGGCTTTGGGCAGCCCCATTCCCCTTGTCCATTTAAGTGGTGACCTCACTCCCTCAGCCCTGGCAGGCCCTGTTCATCTGCCCCTTTGGTATGGAAGCCCCACCTCCTCACCTTTGGGCAATGGATCTAGCCCCATCCCTTGAGCACTTGTGAACAGCACCCCCACACTCTGGAACTGAGTTGGTGAAGATCTGACTCTTTGAAACTTACAAGTCTATGGCCCTACCCTTTGAGACCCCAGAGATTGTGTCCCTACCCTTTGAGACTGAAGCAGCTCTGCTTCCTCTGCGCCTTGGCTCTTCAGCTTCTGCTTCCTGGTTCCTCGGCCTCTTGGCTCCTCAGGCCTCGTGGGCCTCTTGGGCTGGCCCGGCCTAAGCCCTGCTTGGGCAAGTGTTACAAAGCTCTTTAGCTCTACCTATTAAGTGCCCAGAGGCACTCTACTCTACCAGGAAGCCTCCTGCCAGAAGACACTCAGCTGTCTCACTCTGTGGGTCAGCTCCCACGCTGTCGCATGCCAGTTTCCTCGTTCTGCTGCTGCCGTTTCTCTGCTGCTGCTTTTTGCCATCTGAACAATCTCCAGTGTTACAGCTCTCCTCACTTCCTTTTAACCCCTCAGTGGAACTGCCTTTGATGTCCATAATTCCAGCAACAGTCTCTTCAATGCAATCTAGGCTTTTATTATTAGGCAACTTAAAACTCTTCCAGCCTCTACCCATTCACAGTTTCAAAACCACTTCCACATTTTAGGTATCTGTTAGAGCAGCACCCCACTTCTGGTACCAAATTCTGTCTTAGTCATGTAGTGTTGTTTAAGAGAAATACTACAAGTATTTTTGTTTTTACACGAGTAAATTTAACAAACTAAAATTTTTCTCTCACAGCTTAGGGGGCTAGAATTCCAAATTCAGGGCACTAGTTCTAAGGGAAGGTTTTCTTTCTCTGCTAGGTCTGAGGGAAGGCCCTTGTCTCCTTTCAATATCTATGTGCCTGGCATGCCTTGGAAATCTCCATGTGTCTTGCCCTTAATCTTCCCGTGAGTCTAGGAGCTTCTCAGCACAGCGATTCCAGGTTCAAAGATGCACTCTGCTCCTAGGTCTTCTTTCTTCGTAGTAATGAGGTCTCTCTCCTCTCTGCTTGCTTCTTTCTTTTATATATCAAAAGAGATTGACTTGAGATACAACTCAATCCTGTAGATTGTGACTTGCCTCATTAACATAACTGCCTCTAATCCCCCTCATTAACATCATAGAGACGAGGATTTACAACACATAGGATAATTACATCAGATCACAAAATAGAGGAAAACCACACAATACTGGGAATCATGGCCTAGCTAAGTTGACACACATTTTGGGGGGACATGATTCAATCCATAACAGCATCTGAGAATTAAGGGGACCTAGTTTCACAGTGGTTATTTATTTTGTATATAAGGAAGGAAGGAAGGGAAGGAGAAAGGGTAGAAGAAAAGAAGTAAAACTGAATAAGATAGCTGGGTGACTTGAGCAATTTTCACACAATGGGCTTAGTTGCCTCAATTGGAAAGTGAAGGAATGGCTACTTTTAATTTTGAGGAGTAGTATTCTGTGATTCTAAACTTGGAACCACATCACTGAGACCTAGTGTCAGGCCAAAAAGAGGCAATTAAAGGAAATACTTTAGATAAGAAATAGGCTTTAAAAGTAATTCAATCAGCAATATGCATCTCAAAATATGTGCACAGCTCTGAGCCACTATCTTGAACAGTTGAGAAGTAGCACATTCAGCAATGAAAAAATCTCTGGAGACTTGGCCACTATGAACTCACAGATGTTCCTACTGAAGTCATCTGATGAGTTCCCTCCACAACTATGTTTAATCAGAGTCCTCAGTTCACCTCCAGGGCACAGCACACTCAGCCCCTGCACCTTTGACAGGAAGGAAGGAAAAAAGGAAGGAAGGTAAGACTCTTTGAACACTGAACATGTGACCCATATCTAAGAAGTGTTCCAGCAATTGAGGACATCTCTCTTTCTAAAGAAAAGTTGTCATTTGTAGTAAGAGTGTCAAAGTAATAGGTTTACTCATGATTTTATGGTATTTCTCCATTCATCATTCTTTTCTCCATGCCAGAAAAGCCCTATTGCCACTTCAAGACAATGGGGTCTAGAGATTTGGAAGAGCATGGGTTTACTTGTCAAGTGATTTTTTTTTTTTTTAATCGCAGTTAGGGAAGTTGGGAGGATGTAGAGAAGAAATAAGTAATTTGTTGAGTATAGACTCTACAGCAAAAACTTTACATACAGTATCTCATTAATTTTAAGCTGCACAAGATCATTTCTAGGTACTATCAGCATTTTACAGAAAGGAGGAAATGGAAGCAAAGGGATTTTGAAATAACTTGCTTAAGTCATCCAATAAGTAAGTGACAGAACAAAAATTTGAACCTAAGCCTTCAGCCGTGCAAAGCCATCAAACTTCTTTCTGACCTAAGTCCCACCTTCTCAATCCATACCTCTCTAGCTGTTCCAAAACTTCCCAAATCATGCACCATGATCTGAAAATGAGCCAGTTTATGTCCTCAGATCTCAGGACAGCCTAGTAGGGTCTGAGGAAGCATGAGTCCCAAGGCCCATCTCTTCCAATCACAAGTGTATCTTGTTTAATTCTGTTAAGTAAGTAATTCGTTTAATTTGGAGCTCCAAGAAAATGTGGTATTTTTATTTTCTATGTGTGCCATGATGTGTAAAATTTGGTAAACATTGCTCCAGCCTGTTTCCTATAACCCTATATACATGATGTTTCAGTTATATAAGATAATAAAACTAATATATAAATATATCATGTCCTTTGATGCCCATGTGGATTTAGGAATGAAGCTCCCTCTATGCAGAAGGCCTTCCCTTTCATTTCTACCTGGTAAATCCCTACCTACTTCAAAAGTAATTAATATATGACCTCAAAAAGAGAAACTGACACATTCTGCTTTCTCAAGCACTTTGGTTGTACCTCGGTTAGGTACATTGCACTGTAATTTATAGTTCATATAGCTATCTTGCACATTTATAGCACATAGAAGATTCTTAATAAAGAGATGTTGAATGATTGAATACATGGAATGTGTCTACAGGGATGAAAAGAATTGGTTTTTAATTATTTCAGCATCACCAACATCTCATTGAAGGGTAAGCAAACTGGCTCCTGGGCCAAATCGGACTGTGGTTAGTTTTTCTACATCCAGCAAGCTAAGAATAGTATACTACTTACATTTTTAAAAAGTTGTGAAAAAAAAAAAAAGAAGAAGAATATGTGACAGACAGGTATGTAACCTGCAAATCCTAAAATATTTATTCTCAGACCCTTTACAGGAAGGTTTGCCAACATTCAATGGCTCAATCAATTCTGACTGATGATTGATAGATTTCATATAGATGGTATACGTAAATAAGTTTTCATCTAAACTCTAGCTCTATTGTTTTTAAATCTATCCCTCTTCCTGGTGTCTGTTATACCATTGTCCCCTGTTGTTCCATCTCTAGTAAACATTGGTTAACTTTTTTATTGATGTGTAACACACATACAAAAGAGGCATAAATCATAGTTGTACAGTTCAATAAATGATCACCCAGTGAGCACACTCCTGACTACAACATAGGCCCAGAACTAGAAGATTGCCGACCCACTAGAAATCACCTTATGCCCTTTCTCAATCATTAACCTCTTCCTCTTCCTTAAAAGCAAGCATACCTGGCTTCCAATTCCATAAATAAGTTTTGTAAATTATATAGTTTTTTTTTTTAAATCTCTGTACAAATGAGATAATACAGCATGTAGTCATTCGTTTCTTGGTTTTTGTTTTGTTTTGTTTTTGCTCAACATCCCGTTTGTGATACTTTTCCACTTGGTTGTGGGTAGCAGTAGTCTGTTTATTTTCATTACTGTATGTTGTTGTTGTTGTTAGGTGCTGTCAAGTTGGTCCAGACTCATAGCAACCCTATGTGCAATAGAACAAAACACTGCCTGCACCATGCTCACAGTCGTTGTTATGCCTGAGCCCATTGTTGCAGTCACTGTGTCAGTCCATCTCCTTGAGGATCTTCCTCTCTTTCACTGACCCTCTACTTTACCAAGCATGATGTCCTTCTCCAGGGACTGGTCTCTCCTGATAACATGTTCCAACTATGTGAGACAAAGTCTTGTCATCCTTGCTTCTGAGGAGCATTTTGGCTGTACTTCTTCCAAGACGGATTTGTTTATTCTTTTCGCAGTCCATGGTATAGTCCATGATATTTATATATATATATATGTATGTATGTATGCATATAAAATTTCTGTATAGTACTCCATTATATTTTTTTCTAATCCATTTTACTGTCGATAAACATTTGTGGGTTTTTTTCCTTCTGTTTTTTGTTTATTATGAATAATGCTACTTTGAACATATTTTCACATGTATTTTGAAGACATCTCTAGCCAATGTTCACTGTCATTTGCACTCTCATATTATTACCTCCTCATCTCCCCCAGGTCGGCTCCCTCTTTATAGCTAGATATCCTATACTCATCTCAGGGAGTTAGTACACTGTGTGGTTAAGAGGTTAGACTCTAGAACAAGATTGCCTGGGTTTAAATCCTGTATCCTCAGATCAGAGGTGTAACTACAGTATGTCAGGTATGGCAGGTATTGCACTGTCCCTGGGTGCTTGGCCCAACTGAGCAGTTTCTATTAACCCGGTATGGCCATCAGCGTATCGATGGAAAATGGCATCTATGGCAAGCACTGAAATTTCACCCCTGTCCAAAGATCTGACACCCTTTTTTTAAATAACTTGATCATAATATTCGCTCAAAAATACAACTCAAGCTTGGTAAACTTTCAACTAACACATTAACATACTTGAGGAAGGACATTGGGCCGAACCGGGTTAATAGAAACTGCTCAGTGACGCCACGTGCCCGGGGCCAGTGCAATACCCTAGAAACACTACTACCCCCTCTTTGCTATCTATGTAATCTCAAATAAGTTACTTATTATCGTTTCTATACCTTGGTTTCCATATCTGTAAAATCAGGATAAGGAGCCCTGGTGACACAATGGTTAAGTGCTCAGCTGCTAACTGAAAGGTTGACCGTTCGAACCTACCATCCGCTCTGCAGGAGAAAAGACCTGTCGATCTGCTCCCATAAAGTTTTCAGCCTAGGAAACCCTGTGAGGTGGTTCTACTCTGTCCTATAGGGTTGCTGTGAGAAGGAATCAACTCCATGGCACACAACCACAGCAACGAAATCAGGATAATAGCATTAATTGAATTAACATTTGTAAACTGCTTAGAGCAGCACTTGGTACATATGTGTTTTCTCAATAATTAAACAGTTACATTGAAATAATTCTTCCGTATTTTAGAAAGATACCTTCAGCTCCAACTGTTCACATGACACAGGTTCACTACTTTCTTTTATTTGGCAGATCTAAAATTAATCTAACTCCTCGGGAACTGCAAATCACAAATAAACAAAAAAAATTACCATAGCCTCCAGGTTTTTGTTTTTTTTTTTATTAGGTATATACATTTTGTTTACCCCCAATATCAATTCAAAAGCTAGTTACCTGGTAGGTGCTCAATACAAGCTTACTGAACAGATAAATAAATAAAACAAATACTATGTCAAAAACAAAACAAAGTGGTTGAAAGGGCAAATGTTTTGTTATATATATTTTCACCATAGTAACAATTTTTTAAAATTCTGATTATTGCAGTAACAAAATTAAAATCAGTTGACCAGATATTTGGCTGTTTTTAACCACAGCTTGTTCTTTAAACACAGTGTGTTAAACTACCTGGGAAATACCTTCCAATTCAAGTTCAAAACCAAATATGTATTTACTAAATCATGTTCTCATTATTGTGCTAAACTCTGTGAAAGAACACAAAGGAAGTATAATATACCATATTTTCCTTCAAAGTGCTTGTTTTTATTATTCATTCATTCAATCTATAATTATTGATTATCTCTTGGGTTCTAGGCACCCGCAAGTCAATATTTCTACATATGAAATGATAAAAGAATATATAATTAGAGTTACTCAGATAATAAAGAGCCCTAGTAGCACAAATGGCTAAACATTCAGCTGCTAACTGAAATATTGGCGGTTCGAACCCACCCAGCTGCTCTGTGGGAGAAAGATGTGGCAATCTGTTCCTGTAGAGATTGTTGTTGCTGTTAGGTGCTGCTGTCTAGTCAGTTCCGACTCATAGCGACCCTATGCACCACAGAACGAAACACTGCCTGGTCCTGCCCATGCTCACAATCTTGGTTATGCTTCAGCCCATCGCTTAAGCCACTGTGTCAGTCCATCTCCTTGAGGGTCTTCCTCTTTTTCGCTTACCCTCTACTTTACCAAGCATGATGTCCTTCTCTGGAGACTGATCCCTCCTGACAACATGTCCAAAGTATGTAAGACATAGTCTTGCCATCCTTGCTTTTAAGGAGCATTTTAGTTGTACAGATTCCAAGACAGATTTGTTCGTTCTTTTGGAAGGCTATGGTATACTCAATATTCTTCGCCAACACCACAATTCAAAGGTGTCAATTCTTCTTCGGTCTTCGTTATTCATTGCCAGCTTTTGCACGCATATGATGCGATTGAAAATATGATGGCTTGGTTCAGGCACGCCTTAGTCTTCAAGGTAACATCATTGCTTTTGAACACTTTAAAGAGGTCTTTTGCAGCAGATTTGCCCAACGCAATGCATCTTTTGATTTCCTGACTGCTGCTTCCATGGGTGTTGATTGTGGATCCAAGTAAAATGAAATCCTTAACAACTTCTATCTTTTCTCTGTTTATCATGATGTTGCTTATTGGTCCAGTGGTGAGGATTTTTGTTTTATGTTGAGGTATAAACTATACTGAAGGCTATGGTCTTTGATCTTCACCAATAAGAGCTTCAAGTCCTCTTCACTTTCAGCAAGCAAGGTTGTGTCATCTGCATATCGCAGGTTGTTAATGAGTCTTCCTCCAATCCTGATGCCCCCTTCTTCTTCATATAGTCCAGCTTCTCAGATTATTTGCTCAGCATACAGATTGAATAGGTATGGTGAAAGATGCACCCCTGACACACACCTTTCCTGACTTTAAACCACACAGTATCCCCTTGTTCTATCCAAACAACTGCCTCTTGATCTGTGCACAGGTTCCTGATGAGCACAGTTAAGTGTTCTGGAATTCCCATTCTTCGCAATGTTATCCATAATTTGTTATGATCCACACAATCGAATGCCTTTGCATAGTCAATAAAACACAGGTAAACATCTTTCTGGTATTCTCTGCTTTCAGCCAGGATACATCTGACATCAGCAATGATATTCCTGGTTCCACGTCGTCTTCTGAATCCGGCCTGAATTTATGCCAGCTCCCTGTCAACATACTGCTGCAGCCGCTTTTGAATGATCTTTAGCAAAATTTTACTTGCATGTGATATTAATGATATTGTTTGATAATTTCCACATTTGGTTGGATCACCTTTCTTGGGAATAGGCATAAATATGGATCTCTTCCAGTTGGTTGGGCAGGTAGCTGTCTTCCAAATTTCTTGGCATAGGTGAGTGAGCATTTCCAGAGCTGCATCTGTTTGGTAAAACATCTCAATTGATATTCCGTCAGTTCCTGGAGCCTCGTTTTTCACCAATGCCTTCAGTGCAGCTTAGACTTCTTCCTTCAGTACCATTGGCTCCAGATCACATGCTACCTCTAGAAATGGTTGAACGTCAACCAATTCTTTTTGGTATAATGACTCTGTATTCCTTCCATCTTGTTTTGATGCTTCCTACATCATTTAATATTTTCCCCATAGAATCCTTCACTATTGCAACTCGAGGCTTGAATTTTTTTAAAGATTATAGCCTAGAAAATCCTATAGGGGCAGTTCTACTTTGTCACATGGGGTCTCTATGAGTCAAAAATCTACTCAAGGGCACCTAACAACAACAAGAACTCAGATAATAATGCAAAGTGATATTTGTTTGTTCCCAAACAAAATTAGAATGTCGTTTTGGAATCTCTTTCTCAGAAATGTATAAGCTGATATAGCATACTAGAACTTGATTTAATTAGACACACATTCTACATAGATGAAATTTAGTGTTCCAGTAATAAGGTATGTTGACTTGGGGCGTGTTTATTACTTGGCTATAGAATCAAATTTTCATTTCATTAGAGGTTGTCTTAGTCATCTAGTGCCACTATAACAGAAATACCACAAGTGGATGGCTTTAACAAAGAGAAATTTATTTTCTCACAGTCTAGTAGGTTACAAGTCCAAATCCAGGGCGTCAGCTCCAGGGGAAGGCTTTCTCTCTCTGTCAGCTCTGGATGAAGGTGCTTGTTATCAGTCTTGCCCTGAACTAGGAGCTTCTCCTGGCAGAAACCCTGGGTCCAAAGGAAGCGCTCTGCTCCCGGCACTGCTTTCTTGGTGGTTATGAGGTTCCCCTTTCCTTCCCTTTCCTTTTATCTCTTGTAAGTTAAAAGGTGGTGCAGGCCACACCCCAGGGAAACTCCCTTTACATTGGCTCAGGGATGTGACCTCACTAAGGCTGTTACAATCCCACCCTAATCCCCTTTAACATAAAATTACAAACACAAAATGGAGGACAACCACACAATACTGGGAATCATGGCCTAGCCAAATTGATACATACATTTTTTGGGGGACATAATTCAATCCATGACAGATGTTTTTTCTATGTCAATTGAAAACTCTGATTTCTCTTGAGTCTGATGCAAGGTCAGCTTATTCAACAGTGGATACTATAGGAAACCGAAGCACTGGCGGTTAAGAGCTCAGCTGCTAACCAAAAGGTCGGCAGTTTGAATCCACTAGCCACTCCTTGGAAACCCTATGGAGCAGTTCTATTCTGTCCTGTGGGGTCACTATAAGTCGGAAGCAACTTGACAACAACGGGGTTTGGTTTGTTTTACTACAGGAAACCAGGTGAAAAGAAGGAACGCTATGTAGACAATGGTGTGCTGGTAAGTGTTTAACAACTAGCTCTCTGAAGAAAAGGGCTTGATTCCTGATTTGTATCAACTGCCCCCTCTTATGGTGTAAATATCCCCAGCATGGCTGCTTTTAAGCACCCAGCAAGATGTCTGAATGTGCTGTTAAAAAGAGTTGTGCTTCACCAGCTCTGGTTAACAGGTGCAAGAGGGTTCCAGCACACCACTGAGTATAGGATAACAGAGATTTACATTTTCTTTGAAGAACCACCTATCCTCCATTGGATAATGGACCTGACAATCAATGTGTCCCACCTTCATCTGAAGAAAGAGTACACATAAGACCCAATATTGGTCAAATAGACTCTCTCTCCCAAGAGTCTGAATTTTGAGTAGGTCATAAATGAAGAACAAATAACTGGAAGAAATTTCTAACAATTCTTTACATCAAATATAACCCCCCACTCCACCCCTAGGCTCTGGTCACCGGCTTTATGAAGTCTGGGTCTTCCATCTTTTTCCCTTGCTTATTTGAGCTTTCTTAAATTTTTCTAATAAATACTTTTTTCCTTAACATGCCAAGAGTTAGTCTCTGATTTATTCAAGGAGTAAAGCAACAGATTTGGTATTTACTAGTTTGCAATCATGTGTATTTAAATAGTTACTCTGCAACACTCTCCTCCCAAACTGATTCTGAGTCTTAGGAGAAGAGGGACTATAGTGGAAAGAGCCAAATGTAATTTATTTACAAAGACACAAGGTGACACCTTATTTCCCACCTTTTCTCATTATACCAACTAATTATATATAATATTAATAGAGAGTGAGTTGGTGGTGGAGGATTACTTTGTTAGGGTAAAAGCTAAGCTGCTACAGTAAGGGAATCCTGCAGTATTGTGGACTTAAAGGAAAAAAGTCTTTATTTCTCTCTCACATGGCTATCCCAATGTGACCAATCTGAGCAGTGACCTTTTCTGTTCCACTTGGCCTTTCAAACATTCAGGCTTGTACCATCTTGCTGCTCCACCATTTTTTATGTGTATTGCCATCTGCATGGTTAAAGCTGGGTTTCTACTATACCGGTCTCTAGCCAACAGGAAACAGAGAACAAGGAGGAGGTATGCTCACATTCCAAGGGCAAGAGCTTTGCCACATGAAAAATGTAATTAACTGGTCATCCACACATTCAGCTACAAATGAGTTATAATGGCAGAAACAAAGGAAACATTTGCATAGAAAACTAACTATCTCCCCCACAAGGGCCATTTAGAAATACTTGTTACTGTTTTATAAAAGGAGCACAGGCATAGATCATAAATGTGAAAGGTGTTCCAAAAGATTAAAATAGAAGCAATCCAACATTTTAGACGTTTTTCTGCGTAGTGAGTTTACATAGATAAACAGTTCTAAACCAGAGTGGAATAATACACTGAAACGTCTAGAACATTTGTGAAATATATCAAAAGGAATTTGTTAACAATAATCATCAAAGTATTGAAGGTGGAAAATAATTTACTATATGAAAAATTAGGGCCAATTCAAAATCATCCCTCCATCAGTATTTCCTAAATTTCCATCATTCAAGTAGTACTATCATAATTTTCTCCCTATCTGTATTATTATTGTAGCATATCTGCACTATTGTGTATTATAGGACATATCTATACTATTACCTTTTTAATATTTAGATGAACTCATTTTTTTCCAACTAAAATATATTTATTTATGAAGGGAACTTGATATTATTACTATGAATGAAAAAGCAGTACTTGCCAAAATAGGAGATAAAAATAAATGAAATATGCAGACAATGCTGTTAAGTTTTAGCTAGATACTGTTACTGGCTGAGGACTCAGAGTCAAAAACCAGTCTTTGCTCTGTTCAAAAGAGTGATAGTAAAAGTTGTTTTAAAGAAACACTACCAGCAAACTGAGTCTTTTTCCTAGATGTAATCTCAAGAATGGAAAGATAATTTAAATAGGATTTAGTTGCTATGTGTGTCAACGTGATTTGATTCCTATCTATGTGTTGACTATAACCAGACTTTGTGAAACCCTGCCTATGGAAATGCCATCTTTACTTGTTTGCACGCAGATATGCTTTTTTGAGGGAGAAGGGTGAAGTTACAGTTAGCACACTGAGAAGTCTAATAATCATGGCCAATGCCATGGTCTTTGAGCATCATCCACTCATGTGTGTCGAGGTAGTAAAGGGACAGACAAATGCTGCCCTAAATCCAGCTATTGTCTCAGAGCTGCTAACTGGTAAAAAACTGTCACAAAAGATTAGTCAGCCATACAGGTGGGCACCAAGTCTGAACCATCTCTCTCTCTCAGGTGCTGAGTTTTTGGATGGAGTTGACTTCCTGACTTCCAAGAGCCGTGTTCCAGTATCAGATCTCTGACATGCTCTCTGAAATGTTCACATCAATTACTACCACAAATGTTTTAATCAATCAAATGCACCTCCAACAAAAGGAAGATGATTTGAATATTTGGTCTGCAAACTCAATCCATGATTAACCTGAGTATCTGACTTCCTTTGATATTCCTAAACACACATTGCACTCTGGGAAAACATTTTCCTTTCGGAAGCAGACAGTCATGAAGCATGAAGACAGTTGTGGCAGCCAGTCAGTCAAGTGAGTGGCTTCAAGTGACATCCACTTATTGCTAAAGTCGTCATGGATACAGAGAGGAAAGACTTCAACTCCCCAGAAATCTGGAGCAATTAGTACTCTACAGCTAGCCCTCCAGATGCATCGACTAGATGAACAACTTCTTAGTGCCAAAGATCCAGGTTTTACCTAAGTATCTGGTTATCCTTGTGAGATATAAATTTGAATGTGACTAAAACACATTTGACAGTGAGATGCATTCAGAGCTACCTTAGAAAACATTGTTGATAATGGGAAAGGATAATCCCATCTATTGATTACCACTCTGTGCTTGTCTCTGTGCTATGCCCATTATAAAGGTTAGTTCCTTTATATCTTCCAATTATGTAAAGACTTGTAGAGGAAAATGAAGACTTCTTTTTCAATTTTTACTTCCTAGTAGTAAGCCCATCAGACACTTGGGGTCACCACAGTCTGAAGGCTTTCAGGGACCATCCCCATTTCTAACATTGTTTACCTCCTAAAACATTCACTCGTGACATGGAAGAGATGAGGTACAGCGAGGGAGGTTATATCAAGATCACATGGGGGCTATTATGCACTCCCACATCCCTGAAGATTTCCCAAGTGATCCTCTTCACCACCACTGAAAAACACTGCCTTTGTAAACTGCCGATACAGAGGCAGTTTGAAATATTCCCTAGGTAAGTTCTGCAGGTAAGTTGAGAACAATTTCAAGACCTGAATCAGTGAACTGTCCTTGAGGGTCTAATATTTCAGAGTCTGGGATACATATCTAAGACTACTCCTTACATTATAAATGGTAGAAAAACTCTCATCTGACTATACGTCATGATTATGCACTCTCTTTTCCCTGAGTACAGCCCAAGTCTCCAAATGGCTGTATGTGTCCTTCCATTCCATCTAAAGTAATTTCCCTGGTGTCCCAGGGATGGGTATTGGAGGACATCTCAACATGTCTTCCACCTTTAGAATTCTATGATCCCATAATATAATCAGGATAGAAACCATCATTAATATCTGTCAGGTAACAAGCCCAAATATCTCAAAATTTCAAAAGAATCCTATTATAGCCTTTCCAATACTTCTCAAATGAGAAGAAATGACCTTATCTGGGAAATTATTTTTCAGCTGCATTTTTTAGTCAATATAAACCAGGTTAAAGAACCAGAGCAGTAGTATAAATATCCTTAATTTACATTTAGAAAAATATATTTAAATCTCCTTGCACATGTGTATGTATTTGTTGTGTATAACCAAATTGCCTGATAACAGAAGGCTTAAAGAATGCTAGCAGTGAGGAAGAGAGGTAAGTGGGAAAATGTTGCATTAGTCTGGTTCTTTAATTACAAGCTGTTTGCACTGTGGGTTGCATATCTATGGATTTTTATTTGTGTATATACAGGTTAATCTTGGATATTTGCAAATAAACTTGGGAATAGGCATGATAAAGATGATTTCATTATTCTTCCTAAAGGGAGTCTCATGATTTGATCCTCTTTCCAAAATCACAGAGACATAAAATCTCAGGGTTTAAAAGGAGGTTCTGTAGTCCAATCACTCACTCAGTTATTGAATCTTTCCGCCACGTGTTTGACAAATAGTCACTCAACCCCCATCTGAGTTCTTTGAGTGAGAGGGAATTTCTGGAACAATCTATGCATTTGCAGCAGATGATTAATATTTTGACTCTGGATCTTGCATTCCTTTTTCTTCTGAAGGAGGTACCTTGGTTTTCTTTGGAGAACTGTTCTTCCCCATTGTATACTGTCTTAATAGGACCATCAGCCAGTGTCCTCATTTCTGTTAGCCAAGGAGAGTTCGCGTGATCAAGGCTAAGGCAATCCAAATCTCTCTCCCAGGGATTTAAATTCTCAGTGGAAGATGGTAAGAGGAAAATGTTTGCAACTAATTTACTCCAATAGAAGTACCTTGAAGATCCCAGTTTCCTGAAGATCCAGATTCTTCAGCTTTACCTTCAGATCTGTGAGCCCGCAACACTTTCTCATAAATCTGATTTTTGTCTAATATTGTTGTTGTTGTTAGTCGTTGTCCAGTAGATTCCAACTCATGGTGCCCCACGTGTGCAGAATATAACTACTCCGTAGAGCCCTGGTGACGTAGTGGTTAAGAGCACAGGCTGCTAACCAAAAGGTCGGCAGTTTGAATCCACCAGCTGCTCCTTGGAAACCCTATAGGGCAGTTCAACTCTGTTCTATAGGGTCTCTGTGAGTCAGAATTGACTCAGTGGCACACAACAACATAAGATTTTCAAGGCTGTGACCTTTCAGAAGCAGATTGCCGGGTCTGTTTTTCAAGGTGCCTCTGGGTGGGTTCAAACTACCCACCTTTCAGCTAGTCATCCAATGTTTAACTGTGACACCCAGGAACTACTGCCTAATGTTAGACAAAGTCAATTTATATTGATTGCAATCAGAAAATTCTATCTGATATCCCACTGGTCTTGTATTAATCCATCTGGGGAAATATCAAGAGGCATAATCCCTCTTTAATATTCCTTCATATATGTGAATACTTTGTATATTTCTTTTCAATCATTCCTTCCTATGATGGTTAAGGTTGTGTGTCAGCTTCACTGGGCCATGATTCTCAGTGTTTTGGCAGTTGTAGAATGTGATCACTTCCCTGTTGAAATTTCATACATGATCACCTTCCTGATGGATTCTGCTGAGTGGTACTGGCAAGGAGGAGCCTGTGGTGGCTCACTACTCCCTCAACCTTCATCTCTCTGCCCTCCCCCACATACTTCTTTCCTGCTCGCCTTGCCAGGGCTTTTGCTTGTTCTAGATCCTGCAGCTTGCTCCCATTCATCTGGCCTCTGGTTCTTGGGACTTGGGCTGGTGGCTTGTTGGAAGTCTTGCATGCGATTCTTGAGATTCATCGATCTTCACAGCTTGCAGCAGCACTGCTCTCCAGCCTGCCAATCTTGGGTTCACTAGTCCCTGCACCTACATGGATCAGAAGAATCATCTTTCCTGCCTCACGGACTTGGGACGTACAGCCTCAGAGGCTGCATGAGCCATTTCCTTGATATAAATCTCTCTCTATATATATATGTGTGTGTGTGTGTGTGTGTGTGTGTGCGTGTGTGTGTGTGTGTGTGCGTGTGTGTGTGTGTGTGTGCTTTGCTGGTTTTGTTCTCTGGAGAACCCAGCCTAAGACATTTTCTTATATGACTTTTTAAGAGGCTAGCTCACATTCCACAATTTTTGCTTGGTATCATGTGCTTCTTTTCCTTCCCTTTCCCTCCCCTGCTTTCAGATAATCCTGGGAATATCTGAAATACAGGATAGTAATGTTTGTATAATTTTTATTCCATTTTAATGTATGAAGACAACTTTAAAGTATATATATACATATATATATATATGCAATAAACAATAAGTTGACATATGGTGAATGGAAGCCGAATTCCCTGTGCCACACAATTTCACTCTTCTACATATACTTTCGTTCACTCTTGGTGGGTGATGTGTCTTGATTTGTCTTACACTCTGGCTTCTGTTGCATGTGATTTGGTGTTTTTGGTCCCCACCATCCCTGGGGTCCTAGTTGTTGGCATTATATTCTAGAACCCACAGAAAATGTTTCCATCTTTGGCATAAATTCTTTTGTGTGTTTGGCTGTCTGAATTCATTTGAAAATATATGGACACATTTTGCCAAATAACTAGGAAGAAAGAAGAAAGCTCATAATTCTTTTCTTTGCATGACAGAATTGTTTTCTTCCTGCACATATAGCTCTCTCATTTTTGTCTTTGTAACAAGGTAGAGAGTCCTTTCTGAATTCCTATCAAGTTCCCTCTTCACAGTCAATCTGCAGGCACTTCCTGTGGTAATTTCTATTCCAGGATGAGCTTTCCTGCCCCAACTAGGGAGAAAATCTAGTTAGATGCCAACTTGTTAACTAGCACAACATAACTCCAGCTAGGTTTCAACATGACTTCAAGTCCCCTCAACTTTCTACTTGCTCCCCTCTAAACATGCTCCAGCCGGTCTGTTCTACTCAATTCTCTAAATATAGAGTGAGTGTCTACTAAGTGTGAGGTCTGTGGCTACAAAATTGAATTGAACATGGATTCTGTCCTCGAGGACAGAAAGACACATAAGCAATATGGCAATTCAAAAGTGATGAATGTAATAACACAATTGAGCCAGCACAAGATGGCAATGATTAAATCTGTCTGGTAAGCATGGGGTTAGGAAAGGTGTAATAGAAAATGTGACATTGAGCTGGCTTTGGAAAGATAAATAGGAGTTCACCAAGCAGACAAGGGTGCATCCCAGGCACTTAAAAGTGAATGTCATTCCAGGTGTGCAGAGAAACGGGAATTATCACTTTCTTCTATCCTTCTATAATTGTAGCCTATGATCATATTACTCTTTTTGGCAGCCACAACACACAGCTGGCTCATGTAGAGCTAAAACCACCATCTTTCTTGCATTGTTTTGCAACATCTACCCTCATCATTCATGCCGGTGAGTCATTATTCTTTATCAGGGAAACAAAAGTAAGTCACGAGCTCCTTCATCTGTCCCACCTTGATCACTGTTCCTGGGTTTGGAGAATCCAGTGCTCAGCCTTGGCTCTTGTGTACCTAGTGGGAGAACCCCTCCTTCTTTACAAACTTCCCTTCCTCTCTTCCTCACATACCTCCTGAGATGACACTCTCCAAGCTTTGCAGGAGGCAAAAATCATCTTTCAAGAAGTTTTACAAAGCCTGTGAGCAGCCATCTAGATACTCCACTGGTCTCACCCCTTCAGGAGCAAGGGAGAATGAAGAAAACAAGGTACAAGGGAAAGATTCATCCAAAGGACTAATAGACCACAACTACCACAGCCTCTACCAGACTGAGTCCAGTACGACTAGATGGTACCTGACTACCACCACTGACTGCTCTGACAGAGATCACAACAGAGGGTCCCGGACAGAGCTGGAGAGAAATGTAGAACAAAATTCTAACTCACAAAAAAAAACACCAGACTTACTGGCCTGAACAGAGACTGGAAAAACCCCAAGAGCATGGCCCCCGGACACTCTTTTAGCTCAGTAATGAAGTCACTCCTGAGGTTCAATGTTCAGCCAAAGATTAGACAGCCCCATAAAACAAAACGAGACTAATGGGGCACAACAGTCCTGGGAAAAGGACTAGAAGGCAGGAGGGGACAGGAATGCTGGTAATAGGGAACCCAAGGTCGAGATGAGAGAGTGTTGATATGTCATGGAGTTGTTAACCAATGTCATACATAAAATAATATGTGTACCGTTTAGTGAGAAACTATTTATTCTGTAAACCTTCATTTAAAATACAGTAAATTAAAAAAAAGAAGTTTTACAGAGGGTGAGGTGCAGTTTCTACCCAGCTGTTGTCCAGTGTTCTCTGAAACCAATCAAAGGAAAATAAAACCCAAAACATGCTTGCAAAAATCAAATTAAAGCCAAGCTCCGATGGAGTTGCAGCTATCTACACCCATACAGGCTGCCTGCCAAGAATGTTTTTAATATAATAGTTGCTCATCCATAGACCCATAATAATTGATATTTGCAATTCGATAATGCTTCTTAACAATTTTTTATTTGTTTCCAGTCTCCCTGCTTCCCTCCTCACCTCATCCAACCAACAACCCTCTGTGTCGGCATATTCATGGCTCTTAATGACCCTCTCAGCAGCTACTGATCAAAGTCAAATTTTAATTATGATTCTAATTTTGGAAGTCTGCTCTCTTCTAATCTGAACTTATAGAAGGGAGTCAAATCTGTGCTTGCAACAACTCACAGGAAGCACATCAAGCTCTAGGTAAATTTAATTGGACTCATTCAACTAGTTTTGAGCTTCATGCTTCCTATCAGCTGGTATCTACCAGGCAATCATATTCATAGAATGTAAAGCATATCACTAGTGACTGTAGTCTGGCCTGGGAGATGGGGAGAATAAAAAAGAGGTACAAATGTGTGACCACAGAACTTTACTCTCAACATTTTAGAATGGTACATTTTTCAAATATTTGATTTGCTCCACAGTTAGTCTGAGTCCACCTCAAGTCTTCTGTGCATCTCTGTGCTCATCCCATTATCCCTGTGAGATATCCCACTTCAGCTTTGGAGATCCTACTCATTTTTACAAGACCACCTTGAAAACTCTGTCTTCTCTACAGCCTTCCCAGATCCGTCCCGAGAGAAGTGAGCTTCCTTGTCTTAGTTTCCTAGGGCTGCCTTAACAAAAAATACCAAAAGTTGGAGGCTGTCTTCCCCCGTGTGTATACGGCTCTCTCTGTGTTTGTTTTCCCTTTTCACAAGACACCACTCAGAAGGAATAGAGTTTAAGATCCACCCTATTCCAGTATGATCTAATTAACATAAAATAAGAAAATTCCTATTTCTAAATAGGGTCATATATGCAGGTATAAGATATAAGAGTTAAGACTTCAACATATATTTTCAACATTATTAATATCAAATAGTAATTGTGATAATAGCTAGCATCTATTAACCACACACTATTTTGGCACATACCTTACTTTATCCTGCCTACAGTCCTACTGTGTAATATTATTAGCTCCACTTTATAGATGAGGAAACTGAATATCAGGGATGTTAGAATGTGCTCAAAACAAAATAGCTGTTTAGTGGTAGAATACTGTCAATAGCTCATTCTGATTGCCTTCTGAGAATGTTACATAAAGATAATAATAGAATTTTTGTTCTAGAGAGCATTTAAATGAATAAATGTGTGCACATTATAAGTAGGAGCAAGAAAGAGGAGTAAATTGTTATGTAAAACAGAGGGAGAAGAACTCCAGACAGACTCTGGGATGAGGAGAAAGAAGGGCAGAGAAATAAACTGTGACAAGGATTTAGGAGAGAAAAGAGAAAATGTTCTATAAATTTTAAATTGTTTCCTGTGGGGTAAAAAATGCAAAACCCTCCTCTCTAAAATCTTATGTAAAGTCTACATTGTTCACTCATACTTTTATGTAAGTGGACTTTTCTTAGAAGTAAAAGTAGGCTTAATTTTGCATCCGTGTCAATGCTCTGCAGTCCAGGGATGGCGTGGAAGAATATAGGGCCTGAAAGAGTCACCAAAGCTGTCAGTGAAGAACATATGCCATTCAAGATGATCACAGGACCTACGCCCAGTGCCTCCTCATCCTTTAATATGGTAGTCCTTGCACCTTCTTTCTTCTCCTGGTCTTGGCTTCCTGGTTCTTTATCCTGAGTCCATTAGACTGGGCCCCATCAGTATGATGGAATTCCCTCCCGCTTCTTGGACCCTGACATTGGTAACTCAGGTTCCAGCATCTTCAATTATCAATAAGACAACCTTCCTCTGCCCCAAGTCTCAGAACCCAACTCTAGTCAGACCTGCCCATAAAAATGAGAGGATTCAGTAGAGAGCCTGTAGAACACATTTAGTTTTTGCTAAGACCTTGACAGAGAAAACAAATAAGGCATCTTTTTTCTATCATAATCCTTTCTCATTCTCTATATACTAATAGCACAGGGCTCTTGGAAGCCTTACAACTCCAACCACCTGTGCTATGGAACCACTAGAGGAACCCACTAGCCCAGTTACATTGACAGTAAGTACAATGTAGCAAACTTCACTGATACTTGAAAACAAAACATGACAAATTACAGGACTATCCACAAACCCTTTGATGTGCTTACCCCATACACCACAGACAGACAATAAATACATGCTTACTTAGCGTTAGGACATAGTTCTGCCACAAGAGCATTTCCTTAAAAAGACCTGGTGAAAGCATTGAGACATTAGATGTGCTTAAGATGAATACTATGCTCTTCAGTAAATGACTCTTCATTCATTCATTCACTCACTCAACAAGATTTATTGAGTGCATATGACAGGCCATAGTATTTGGGGTTTAATTAAATTTTAAATTAAGAGACATGGGACTCAAACTCTAGTTAAAGAGGAAAAGATATGAATACCTGTTTATAATGCATGGAGATAAATGGTATGGCATTGACCCTGGGGATTCAGAGACTTGTCTGAAATTTCACACGCTCAGGAATGAACTGAAGATCCTTTTTATACAAATTAGATTGCCCAGTTCAATTGTTTATCTAGTGGGTGAGTCTAGCTGACTGCCCAGCATCAGCGTCTCAGCACAGGTTTGTTGTTCTCTATTCATCTTGTGTACTCGGTTACCCTGGTGAGTGATAAAAATCTTTGTTTCTTTGAGGGGAATGATCCTAAAGTGAGAGATAAAACTTTAGTGGGAGATGAAAAGGCAGATAACTTGCCTAGTGCTTCTAAACACAAGGAAACACCTACAGGCATGGAATTTAGGAGAAAATAAATCCCCTGTTCAAATATTATTATGATAGAAACTATGGAGATTTTGGAACATCCCATGATGTGTGTCATAAATATCAAAGACCTGCTTTAGTAAAGATTAGATAGATAGATAGTTACAGGTTGAATTGTGCCCCCCAAAATATCTTTAAGCCATAACACTTGGCATCTGCGATGTGGCCTTATTTGTATATAAAGTCATTGTAGATGCAATTAGTTAAGATGAGGTCGTACTGGAGTAGGTTGGACCCCTAATCCAATATGACTGGAATCTTTATAAGAAGAAGACAAGAGACAAAGAGGAGGACAGTCATGTGAAGAAGGAGGCAGAGAGGGGAGTTTTACTGCCAGAAGCCATGAAACTCCTGGGACTATCAGAAGCTGAAAGAGACAAGAAGGATCTTCTCCTAGAGCCTTTGGTGAGAGAACGGCCCTGCAGATACTCTGAATTCAGACTTCTAGCCTCCAGATCTGTGAGAGAATAAATTTCTGTTGCTCTAAGTCACCCAGTTTGTTACACTTTGTTAAGACAACCCTAGGAAACTAATACAATGGCTCTTTGAGCACATTTAAGGAATGAGGGACAAACTGCTCCTTCCTTTTTGGGTGAGAAGTTTGTAAAAGAATTGTAAAACAACCTTCATCTTCCTATCCTTGTCTTTCCAGAAGAAAACTTCCACTGGAGTAAACATACTTCTTTTCCCCAGTTCTTATAGACTGGTAAAACTGGGTACAGACACAACAAAAACAGCAAAATTCAACGCTGTTGTTGTTGTTAGGAGCCATTGAGTTGGTTCCGACTCATAGCGACCCTGTATACAACAGAATGAAGCACTGCCCAGTCCTGTGCCACCCTCACAATCTTTGTTATGCTTGAACCCATTGTTGCAGCCACTGTGTCAGTCCATCTCGTTGAGGGTCTCCTCTTTTTTGCTGACCCTCTGATCTATCAAGCATGATGTCCTTCTCCAGGGACTGATCCCTCCTGATAACATGTCCAAAGTACGTGAGATGAAGTCTTGTTATTCTTCCTTATAAGGAGCATTCTGGCCATACTTCTTCCAAGACAGATTTGTTTGTTTTTTTGGCAGTCCATGGTATATTCAATATTCTTTGTCAACACCATAATTCAAAGGCATCAATTCTTCTTTGGTCTTCCTTATTCATTGCCCAGCTGTCTCATGCCCATGAGGTGATTGAAAACACCATGGCTTGGGTCAGGCAGACCTTAGTTCTTAAAGTGACATCTTTGCTTTTTAACACTCCAAAGATTTTTTTTGCAGTAGATTTGCCCAGTGCAATGCATCTTTTGATTTCTTGATTGCTGTTTCCATGGGTGTTGATTGTGGATCCAAGTAAAATGAAATCCTTAAAAGCTTCAATCTTTTCCCCATTTATCATGATGTTGCTTATTGGTCTAGTTGTGAGGATTTTTGTTTTCTTTATGTTGAGGTGTAATCCACATTGAAGGCTGTAGTCTTTGATCTTCATCAGTAAGCGTTTCAAGTCCTCTTCACATTCAGCAAGCAAAGTTGTGTCTCCTTGTTGTTAATGAGACTTCCTCCAATATCAATGCCCCATTCTTCTTCATATAGTCCAGCTTCTCAGGTTATTTGCTCAGCATACAGATTGAATAAGTGTGGTGAAAGGATACAACCCTGACACACACCTTTCCTGACTTTAAACAATGCAGTTTCCCTTTGTTCTGTTTGAATGACTGCCTCTTGGTCTAGGTACAGGTTCCTCGCACAATTAAGTGTTCTGGAATCCCCGTTCTTCTCAATGTTATCCATAATTTGTTATGATTCAGTCAAATGTCTTTGCATACTCAATAAATCACAAGTAAACATCTTTCTGGTATTCTGGGCTTTCAGCCAGGATCCATCCGACATCAGCAATGATATCCCTCATTGTACATCCTCTTTTGAATATGGCTTTAATTACCGGTAGTTTAATTACTTGTAGTTTAATTAATGTCCATGTACTGTTGTAGCTGCTTTTGAATGATCTTTGGCAAAATTTTACTTGCATGTGATATTAAAGATATAGTTCAATAATTTCCGCATTTGGGTGGATCACCTTTCTTTAGAATAGTCATAAATATGGATCTCTTCCAGTTGGTTGGCCAGGTCTTCCAAATTTCTTGGCATAGACAAGTCAGCACTTCCAGCACTGCTTCTGTTTGTTGAAATATCTCAGTTGATATTCGGTCAATTCCTGGAGCCTTGTTTTTTGCCAGTGTCTTCAGTGCAGCTTGGACTTCTTCCTTCAGTATCATCAGTTCTTGATCATATGTTACCTTCTGAAATGGTTGAAAGTCAAACAATTATTTTCGGTACGTGACTTTGTGTATTCCTTCCATCTTCTTTTGATGCTTCTTGTGTCGTTCAGTATTTTACCCACAGAATTCTTCACTATTGCAACTCAAGGCTTGAAATTTTTATTCAGTTCTTTCAGTTTGAGCAATACTGAGCATGTTCTTCTCTTTTGGTTTTCTAACTCCAGGTCTTTGCACATGTCGTTATAATACTTTGTCTTCTCGAGCCACCCTTTGAAATCTTTTGTTCACCTCTTTTACTTTATCATTCCTTCTTTTCACTGTAACTACTTACATTCAAGAGCAAGTTTCAGAGTCTCTTCTGAAATCCATTTTGGTCTTTTCTTTCTTTCCTGTCTTTTTAATGACCTCTTGCTTTCTTCATGTATGATGTCCTTGATGCCGTTCCACAACTCATCTGGTCTTTGTCATTAGTGTTCAATGCGTCAAGTCTATTCTTGAGATGATCTCTAAATTCACATGGAGTATACTCAAGGTCGTACTTTGGCTCTCGTAGATTTGTTCTAATTTTCTTCAGCTTTAACTTGAACTTGCATATGAGCAATTGACGGTCTGTTCCACAGTCGGCCCCTGGCCTTCCTCTGACTGATGATTTTGAGCTTTTCCATTGTCTCTCTCCACAGATGTAGTTTATTTGATTCCTACATATTCCATCTGGTGATGTCCATGTGTATAGTCGCCATTTGTGCTTTTGAAAAAAGGTATTTGCAAGGAAGAAGTCATTGGTCTTGAAAAATTCTGTCATGCGATCTCTGTCATCATTTCCACCACCAAGGCCATATTTTCCAACTACTGATCCTTCTTTGTTTCCAACTTTTGTATTCCAATCACCAGTAATTATCAATGCAACCTGATTGCATGTTCGAACAATTTTAGACTAAAGAAGTTGGTAAAAAATCTTCAGTTTCTTCATCTTTGGCCTTAGCGGTTGGTGCATAAATTTGAAGAATAGTCTTATTAACTGGTCTTCCTTTTAGGCTTATGGATATTATCCTATTACTGACAGCATTGTACTTCAGGATAGATCTTGAAATGTTCTCTTTGATGATAAATGCAAAGCCATTCCTCTTCAATTTGTAATTCCTGGCATAGTAGACCATATGATTGTCCAATTCAAAACGGCCAATACCATTGTCAGCTCTGTAGATAAGTTTAATTCAGCAAAAGAAAGTCTTAGGGAACTCATTTGATGCCATTGACACCCAAGCTGTACCTCCAATCAGCTTTATTAGTAAAAAAGATGATTCTTTGGTCTCCCTGCATCTGCTCGTCAGTTGGCTCCAAAGTTAGGAAAGAAAAAATCAGGTGTTATTTACTAGCTCCACAAGCAATCAGTCCTGGATGACTCCCTTCTACACTGTTCACAGTGGTTGTCCGACACCTCCTCTCAGCTCCTTAACTCTGCCCCCCTGCCGTTATGAAATTCTTTTAGGTCATCTTAAATGCTAGGGGGCTGTGACCAACCATACACTCTCTTTTTCCACTGAATGTCCATGGCACTTCATGAATGTGATTCTGTGGCAGTTTTCATAATGCCTTGATTTAGAGTTATTTGAGTACAGTCGATCTTCATTTTTCACGGATTCAGTATTTGCAAGTTCGCCTACTTGAGAAAATGTATTTGTCACCCCAAAATCAATACTTGTGGGCTTTCACAGTCATTTATAGACATTCCCAGAGAGGCAAAAAATTTGAGTCAACCAATGTGCATATTCTCAACTGAGGTCGAACAAGGCAATGTCCTGCCTTCTTTTCTCATCTCTCATATTGAAAACACATGTCCTTTTCATGATCTATTTAGTGCAATGTTTTTCACATTTTTGTGCTTCTCCCTCCAACAGAGTGCTAAAGTGCCATTCAATGTTCCTAACTGCAAGAAAGAGAAAATACATGTGTTATATAAGCTTTGTTCAAGCATGAGTTATAGTGATATAGGGTGTGAGTTCACTGTTAATGAATCTTGCCTGTGTATTAAATAAGCTGTCTTTATGCAGAAATACATGGGGGCAATGGTGGTTCAGTGGTAGAATTCTAGCTTTCCATGTGGGAAACCTGGGTTCAATTTCCAGCCAATGCACCTCATGTGCAGCCACCCTCCATCTGTCAAGGGAGATGTGTGTTGCTACGATGCTGAACTGGTTTCAGTGGAGCTCCCAGACTAAAATAGAGCAGGAAGAAAGACCTGGTGATATACTTCTGAAAATCAGCCAGTGAAAACCATATGGCTTACAAAGGTCTGATCTGTAACAGATCATAGGGATGGTGCAGGACTGGGCAGTGTTGCATTCTGTTGTGCACGGGGTAGGCCATGAGTTGGATGCCAACTGAACAGAGCTAAAAACAACAACAACAGTACATAAACACACATAATAAAAGGGTATGTACTGGTCAATTGACAAGGTTATACACTGATCTGGTCAAAAAATTTTGTGACCAGAGGCTTGCGGGACCCTAATCTTATATTTCTCCTAAGAGTAATGGTTCAGTATTCAGTCCTCATAGAAACTTTATAGAACATAACCATCAAGAATAATGAAAATTAACTGCATTTCTTTTATCTGCTCTGCTAAACTCTACCCACATATCACCTTACCATCTACTCCAACTACTTCATCTCCTCCACACTATCGAACTTTAAACTCTGCAATAACAGGGATTTAATCCTCTTTGCAAGGAGCCCTGGTTGCACAGTGGTTAAAGCGCAAGGCTGCTAATCAAAAGGTCAGCAGTTCGAACCCACCAGCTGCTCCACAGCAGAAAGATGTGGCAGTCTACTCCCATAAATATTTACAACCTTAGAAACCCTATGGGGTAGTTCTACTATGTCCTATAGGGTCAGTATGAGTTGGAATCGACACAGTGGCAGTCAGTTTGGTTTGGTTTAATCATCTTTGCAGTTGTTACAGTACCTGCTACAGTGTTTTTCCAAGAGGAAGTATGTCTGGAATGCATTAAGAATCTTTATACTGAAACCAGTTTGTCCTGATTTACTAACCTAGAAGTACAAATATAATCACAATTCCAATTATGCCTATATTAGCTGTAAATCTGGGGCCTCTCCTGGAGGCCCTCCATCACCAAAGTGTTCAGTTCAGAAGGATGTATACACCTATAGTGGTCAGTTCTGTTTCTGAATGGCAGTTAGAGAAATGGAGGATGTTGCCAGTAGTCTAACCACAAGTATCTAGGCTTTGCACAATCCCTATCACTTTTCCATAATCCTCGTCCCTTATGGAAAATGTAGTCCTTTGGGGACCTTCTTTCCTACCAGTAGTTGGTACCATTTCAATTCTTCAAAGACATTCTAGATATATCCTATTCTCCTAGGAGATATCTTGGTCCGTACACAAATCTGCCTGCCTCCATCCTCGTCGGATCCACTTTGCTTTCCAAGGGGCTTAGAAGAGACAGCCTTAGTCCAGGCTCAGAATGTTCTGTTCCACACTAATGAGTGCACACTCATCTTTCAATCACAAAACTGAATAACTCTTCTCTGAAAATTGGATGATGCTCCAAGCTCATTGGCTGAGTCCAGCTACCAAAGCAACTGACAGCTTCTACAGATCAAATATAAAGTAAAATAAAATGCATTCCACCTCACCAGGCAACTCACTAAAGTACCTTATCCCCACAAAATATGTGTGTACATGTCCGTTTGCCATCACAGAGTTGAGAATTTAATTTAATGTAAATTTCTTTAGGAAGGACATACGCACTCCAATTTCGACAGAATCCATCTGAAAATCAAAATTCCACATACTTTGTTTTCTGCCTGGGCTGTGTAAGCATTTGAGTTTGATCACTCTGCATTATAGGCTCATATGATTAGCTATACCCCTCCAGGGGTAGAGATAAAAAAAACAAAACACGAGAGGCCACATGAGCTGAGAGAAAGAATAAGCTTGACAATATTTGTATTTTTCTGTTACCAATCCTAGAATTCTTTTCAGCATTTTTCCTCTGAACAGCCACTGGTAAAGGGATGGAAATTGAGGTTTAGCTACAGAACAAGACAAGACAACATCACAATTGCCTATAGAACTGAGGCTTTTCCCAGTCATGCGTGTTACTTTGATGGTCAGGTTGTCTGTTGAATCACTAAAACAAAATCTATTGCATCGAATGTATTGAACTAGATCAGTTGTGGTCCTACTGAGTGGCCACAAGCACCCTCTGCAAGGGATATGGTGGCCTGAGCAGTGATAGAGAAAGCGAGGCAACCTCCCCATCTCTTCCACCTTCAATGAGGGAAGCCTTGCTTTCATCTGTTTCATGTGCCGGTGTTCCCACTAGGAGAACATAAAGCAGATTTTAAAACCACTGGGATAGTATAAAATGATTTTTTTTAAGTACTCTTTAGAGTACTTGTTTGCTAAAGAGCAGATAAAAAGCAGTGGTTCTCAGCCTTAGACGTGCTTTGGGATCATCTGGAGAGATTTGAAGAAATACTGATGCCTAGGTTCAGCCCCCAGAGATTCTGACTTATAATTTGTCTGGGGCATGTGCTGAGCATCAAGACTTTTAAAAGCTCCCAGCTGATCCCAGTGTGCAGCCAGAGTTGAGACTCTCTACTGCGGAGGGAGAAGCACAGATTTTGGAGTTAGGGAGATGGACTCCTGACTCATCTAACTGTCAGCAGCATAAACTAATTTTCTAACCTCTACAGCCTCCATTTTATGCATTTATGTATTTGGGGTAATTTGTGAGTGTTATTGTTTATTTATATACTTTCTTGTCCTCAAAATGGTTTCAGATGCTTTAAAGAAATGCATATCGAATAGCAAGGAAATGTTGGAAAAGAAAAACGAAGCTACAGTATAATATTGCAATGGTTGTCAGACAAACTTCTACACTTCCTGGACTTCTTAGCCATGAGTGTTAGCAAAGAGGACATGCAACAATTTGTATGATCTACAATGTCCATAAGACAGCAACTTCTCAGATAGTCACTACCAAAAGGGTTTTGTCATGAGTGTCCTCCAAAGAGGACACTGCGTAAGCAAAATTCTCAGAGCCACAGTAAAAACAGTAAGGGGCTCTACAGGGCTGAGCCTTTGTTTCCTGCATCTATAATATGGAGACCTTGACAGAGACTTCTAGTTCCTACCTAATAAACAGTTCCACTTTCCTCCTTAACAACAGAACCCTATTTTAGTTGAGGGTAGCAATTTGTCCAGGAAAAAAAAGAAGAAGAAAAAGAAAGAAAGGAGCAGTAGGAGGAGGAAGATGAGAAGGAGGAGAAAGAAATGGAAAAGGAGGAGGAAGAAGAGGAAAGGAGAGGGAAGACAAGGAGAAAAAGAAGGTGAAGTTGGGGGAGAAGAAGAAGGTGAAGGTGGAGGAAGAAGAAGCTGGAGGTGGAGGAAAGAGCAGAGGAAAAGGACATAGCGGAACCCTCTATTTTACCCACTTGCAAATAGAGGTGACCAATGCGATGTAGGCAGAATTCCTGAAGTGAAAGTTTTCCCAGGAAACCACCTTAAAGGAGGCTGATCCCGTCGAGAGAAGTGCTCTTTTGTTCCTTTTTCCTTCTTCTCCATTTATAACAAGGGCATGATGGCTGGAGCTCCAGCAGCCTCCTTGGGGCTGCAAAGAAAAGCAGAAAGAACTACAGAGACTTTAGTCTTGAACAATGAGCCACTAAATTATAGTCAGTGAAACTTGGAATCCTCATTACATTTACTGGTAAAAATAAGCATTTATTCTTTACATCACTATAGTCAGGTCTCAATAGAATTAAGCAAACTTAACTCCTAACAAATACAGGGGTGATTATATATTACAGTCTTGTGAGTCTGAAATTAATTAACAAAGACAGAGTTTCTGACATTCTCTAGTCCTGATTTTGCTAGTCATCCATTCAGTGAATATTTATGAAATGTCTACTCTGTGCCAGAGTTGGTGCGTTCATAGTGCTGGAGAACATGATCCTATCCTCACAGAGATGACATTATAAGGAAACATTTGTTCATTAGAAACAAATCTTTGTTTGCCCAAAGATTTCATATTTTTATCTCCATATATGTTTTGAAGAACATTTTGATTTCATTCAATATCTGGACTTAAATATCACCAGTTTAGATGATGCATCTGCAGCATTAGATCCATATGTCAATCTGTCAATCAATGGGATTTGCATATGTGCATGTGTGTGTGTGTGTTAAGCAGATACTAAATATATCTAAAATATAGTCTCTGCTCTCAAGAATTATGACTTTCTATTAGGAGAGATAAGATTTGAATAGATAAGCAAAGGCAGATGGTCAATAAGCTAGCTAACATCTACCAATCCTGCTTATTATGTGCCTGCATTTTCTAAGCACATCACGGGAAGTATCTCATTTGTTCCTAACATAAATCTTTTGAGAAAGTGATTAATACTATATTTTTTATCCAAAGTAAATTGCCCAATATTACATAGCCCCTAAGTAGTAGTGCCAGGACTCAAACCCACAATGTCAGATACTAGCACCCATGTGTACCATCACAGCTCCAAACAAGCTTCAGGTAACCAAAAGATGCCAAGATGACAACCATCAATGGAAAAGTTTATTCAAAAACTACTCATGAAACTCCTATGTTCTGACAGGCATTGTCTTGCATACTAAATATTACATCAGAAAACCAAAACAAAAGAGTGAAAGGAAAGGAAACCACCCACCAAAGAGATCACAAAGTATAATGTCATGGTACAAGTAATCACTTTGTCTGAGACACAGGTTTTACTTCGGGGACTAGGGGAGATGTCTGTAGTATTTTAAATACCACACACAAAGAAATTAGACTACTTCCCTCAGTAATCCCCTCCAGTTACTGGGACATCTACCTACCAGTGACCATTCCCCTGACTTTTCCCAAATCACTCATGGACCAGTTAGGCTTATGTTTATTTTCCTTTCCTTACAAAAGTTCTAAGGGATGACTAATTTTTTTAATCTCCTAACATTTTCTTTTCCCTTTTTCCCTTAAAAAAATAAATAAAAGGATGTCAATGTGAGTGTCTTCAAGAGATTACCCAAACATGGTGAGATGTGAGAGCTAGTGACCAGCATAATGAACCAGAAATGGTATTTCAAGGATGGCTCTGCTAGGAGGGAAGTATTTACAGGAAGTGTGGTGTCTAGTGGGGGAAGGGTTTCAAACATCCTTAATAGGAACCTTTAGACACAAGCAGTGATTATGGTTTTAATCCTGACCTGAGGACAACATCCTATCGCATACCACAATGTGCCAAGTTAGAGTGTGGTCCACTTCATTTTAATAGTAAAGAATATTCTTAACTCGACATCCTCACTCTTCAGGAGGAAATAAAAAGCTTGAAGCCATAAAGAACAGTATTAACTTCACACCTTCACTCTTTAGGAAGAAATAAAAAGCATGAGGCTATAATTTTTTTTTAAAGAAAGTCAGTATACCACCAGAAGAAAGGAAATAGTAAAGATCAGAGCAGAAATAAATGAAATAGAGAACAGAAAAACAATAGAAAGAATCAACAAAACCAA
>NW_004443970.1:12239021-12273583 GCF_000243295.1 Trichechus manatus latirostris
ACAGGAGTCCAGTGACAAGGGCCAGAAAGCAGAAGGGGACAAGGAAGCTGGTGATAGGGAACCCAAGGTTGAGTAAGGATATTGTTAATGTGTTGTGAGATTGTTAACCATTGTCATAGGGCAACATTTATAGTAACTGTTAAATGTGAAACTATTTTGTTCTGTAAACCTTCATCTTAAGTGAGAATAACAGCACAATTGGAAAAGCGTAGTCAATTGTCACTGAACTGTGCATGTAGAAATTTTTGAAATGGTGTATCTTTGGCTATGTGTATTTTCACCAGAAAAAAAAAAAAAAGATGTTGAGAAGTCAGAAGGTTGATATGTTGTGGGGTTGTTAACCAATGTCATAAAACAACATGTGTACTTCTGTTTCATGAGAAACTATTTGTTCTGTAAGCCTTCACCTGAAGTACAATAAAAATAAAATAAAATAAAATAAAAAAAGAAAGTCAGTATACTGGGTAAATAGGTTCTATTCATCATAAATAATAACCATCATTTTTGAGGAATATACTTCTAGTATGTGTCTGTCATTTTCTCATTCATTCAACCCAACAACCCTATGTCATGAGATCTTTTGAGTACCCCCATTTTATAGATGGAGCCCTGGTGGTGCAGTGGTTAAGAGCCATGACTGGTAACCAAAAAGGATGGCAGTTGGAATCCACCAGCCGCTCCTAGAAAACCCTATGGAGCAGTTCTGCTCTGTCCTCTAGGGTCACTATGGGTCGGAATCTACTTGATAGCAGTAGGTATTTTATAGATAATAAAACTAAGGCATAAAGTCTGTGTGGGCATAGAAGCAGTCTGTGGTGTACTGTTCAGATTGTCCTCTAAGAGAATTTGCTACAAGAAAGGCAGTTATCTGACAGTCTCCACCTATAAATTTTGAAGCCCTGCAGCATTCATACCACGGCCGGGCTCTCCCTACACTGCTACCAGTCAACGACTGAGCACAGGAGTACTAGAGCTGGACCTGCATTGGGTAGGACACATCTGGCAGGCAGTCTTTGCTTAGAGCTGCACTGCAATCTGAGGTTCTGTTATGAATTTAATTGTACCTACCCCCCACCAAAATATGTGTGGAACCCTAACCTCTATACCTGTGGGACTCGTCTGTCAGTTTACCCTACTACAGTGGCTAGCATGTTGCTATGATCGTGAAAGCTATGTCACTGATATTTCAAATAGCAGCAAGATTACGCATGGTAGACAGGATTTAGTGGAGCTTCCAGACTAAGACAGAATAAGAAGAAGGACCTGGTGGTCTACTTCTGAAAAAAATGGCAGTGAAAACCTCATGAATAGCAGTGGAACATTGTCTGATACAGGTCGAAAGATGAGCCCCTCAGGTTGGAAGTCACTCAAAATACAACTGGGGAAGAGCTGCCTCCTCAAAGTAGAATCAAGTGAAATGACAGGAATGGAGTCAGGCTTTTGGGACTGCCATTTGCTGATGTGGCACTACTCAAAATGAGAAGAAACAACTGCAAATATCCATTAATAATCAAAAGATGGAATGTACAAAGTATGAATCTAGCAAAATTGGAAGTCACCAAAAATGAAATGGAATGCATAAAGATCAATATCCTAGGCACTACTGAGTTAAAATGGACTGGCATTGGCCATTCTGAATCAGACAATCATATGGTCTACCATGCCAGAAATGAAAAAGAGGAAAGACGTTGCATTCACCATCAAAAAGCACATTTCAAGATCTATCCTGAAGTACAACACTGTGAGTGATAATATCCATACGCCTACAAGGAAGACCAGCTTTTAAGACTATTCTTCAAATTTACACACCAACCACCAAGGCCAAAGATGAATAAATTGAAGATTTTTACCAACTTCTACAGTCTGAAATTGATGAAACATGCAATCAAAATGCATTATAATTACCGGTGATTGGAATGTGGTGGTGATAGAAAGGACGCCAGAGATCACATGACAGAATTTTGCAAGATCAATGACTTCTTCATTGCAAATACCTTTTTCAGCAACACAAACATCAACTATACACATAGACCTCGCCAGATGGGATACACAGGAATCAAATGGACTACATCTGTGGAAAGAGACGATGGAGAAGCTCATTATCATTAGTCAGAACAAGGCCAGGGGCTGACTGCAGAACAGACCATCAGTTGCTCATAAGCAAGTTCAGGTTGACACTGAAGGAAATAAAAACAAGTCCACTAGAGCCAAACTACAACCTTGAGTATATCCCACATGAATGTAGAGACTAACTAAGGAATAGATTTGATGCATTGAACACTAATGCCGGAAGACCTGAAGAGTTGTTGAATGACGTCAAGGATATCAGCATGAATAAAGCAAAAGGTCATTAAAAAAAAGAAGAGATCAAAATGGATGTCAGAAGAGACTCTGAAACTCTCTGTTGAACATAGAGTAGCTACAGCAAACGGAAATGTTAAAGTAAAAGAGCTGAACAGAAGATTTCAAATGGGAGCTCGGAAAGACACAATAAAGTATTAAAATGAAATGTGTAAAGACCTGGAGATAGAAAACCAAAAGATAAGAAAAACACTTGACATTTTCTCAAGCTGAAAGAACTGAAGAAAAAATTCAAACCTTAAGATGTAATGTTAAAGGATTCTACAGGGAAAATGTTGAATGGTGCAGGAACCATCAAAAGAAGATGGAAGGAATACACAGTGCCACTATACCAAAAAGAATTGGTCGATGTGCAAACATTTCAGGAGATAGCATATGTCTTAGTCATCTAGTGCTGCTATAACAGAAATACCACAAGTAGATGGCTTTAACAAAGATAAATTTATTCTCTCACAGTCTACTAGCCTGCAAGTCCAAATTCAGAGCATCGGCTCCAGGGGAGGGCTTCTCTCTCTGTCGGCTCTGGAGGAAGGTCCTTGTCTTCAGTTTTCCCTTGGTCTAAGAGCATCTCAGCACAGGAACCTCAGGTCCAAAGGATGTGCTCTGCTCCCAGACCTGCTTTCTTGGTGGTATGAGGTTCCCATGTCTCTCTGCTCACTTCTCTCTTTTATATCTCAAAAGAGATTGGCTTAAGACACTACCTAATCTTGTACACCTCATCAATGTAACCGCCGCTAATCCATTTCATTACATCATAGTAATAGCATTTACCACACATAGGGAAAGCACATCAGATGATAAAATGGTAGACAACCATATAATACTGGGAATCATGACCTAGCTAAGTTGACAGATATTTTGGGGTGATACAATTCGATCCATGACAGCATATGATTAAAAATTGATAGTATTGAAGGAAGAAGTCCAAGCTGCGTTGAAGGCACTGGCAAAGAACAAGGCTCCAGGAATTGACGGAATACCAACTGAGATGTTTCAACAAACGGATGCAGCAATGGCGTGCTCACACGTCTATGCCAAGAAATTTGGAGGACAGCTACCTGGCTAACTGACTGGAAGAGATCCATATTTGTGCCTATTCCAAAGAAAGGTGATCCAACAGAATGTGGAAATTATGGAAGGATATTATTAACTACACACACAAGTAACATTTTGCAGAAGATCATTCAAAAGCGGTTGCAGTAGTACATCCATAGGGAATTGCCAGAAATTCAATCTGGATTCAGAAGACGATGTGGGAACCAAGGATATCATTGCTGATGTCAGATGGATCCTGGCTGAAAGCAGAGAATACCAGAAAGATGTTTACCTGTGTTTTATTGACTATGCAAAGGTATTCAACTATGTGGATCATAACAAATTGTGGATAACATTGCAAAGAATGGGAATTCCAGATCATTTAATGTGCTAGTGAGGAAACTGTATATAGGCCAAGAGGCAATTGTTCAAACAGCACAAGGGGATACTACCTGGTTTAAAGTCAGAAAAGGTGTGCATCAAGGTTGTATCCTGTCACCGTACTTATTCAATCTGTATGCTGAGCAAATAATCTGAGAAACTGGATTATATGAAGAAGAATGCAGCATCAGAATTGGTGGAAGGCTCATTAACAACCCGCGATATGCAGATGACACTACCTTGCTTGCTGAAAGTGAAGAGGACTTGAAGCACTTACTGATGAAGATCAAAGACTACAGCCTTCAATATAGCTTACACATAAAGAAAACAAAATCCTCACAACTGGACCAATAAACAACTTTATGATAAACAAAGAAAAGATTGATGTTGTCAAGGATTTCATTTTACTTGGATCCATAATCAACACCCTTGGAAACAACAGTCAAGAAATCAAACAATGCATTGCATTGGGCAAATCTGCTTCAAAAGACCTCTTTAAAGTGTTAAAAAGCAAAGATATCACTTTAAGGACTAAGGTGTGCCTGACCCAAGCCATGTTGTTTTCAATCACCTCATATGCCTTAAAAGCTGGACAATGAATAAAGAGGAAAAAAGAAGAATTGATGGTTTTGAATTATGGTGTTGAAAAGAATATTGAATATATCATGGACTGCCAGAAGAACAAACAAATCTTTCTTGGAAGAAGTGCAGGCAGAATGGTCCTTGGAAGCAAGGATGGTGAGACTTCATCTCATATACTTTGGACATATTATCAGAAGGGACCACTCCATGGAGAAAGACATCATGCTTGGTAAAGTAGAGGGTCAGCGAAAAAGAGGAAGACCCTCAGCAAGATGGATTGACACCATAGCTCCAACAACTGACTCAAGCATAACTATGATTGTGAGGATGGCACAGGTTTTGGCAGTGTCTCCTTCTGTTGTACGTAGGGTTGCTATGAGTCTGAGTCGACCTGAGGGCACCTAACAACAACAACAACATACTTGTGGGTTTAATCATGTTCGGAATAGAATTTTGTTTGTTATACTAATTAGATTATACCTAAGCAGTGTTCTAAATCTAATCATTTCTGAGTTATAAAAAGAGCAGATTAGACACAGAGACACCCACATACATGGGAGGGAACAAATGCCATGTAGGATCCTCTACAAACCAAGTAAAGCCAAGGAACCAAGAAATACCCAAGATTACCAACAAGAAGGAATCAACATGGTTGATAAACTGATGTAGACTTTAGTCTCCAGAATGAGAGAAAATAAATTTCTGCTCTTTAAAGCCACTCACTTGTGGTATTTCCACTGCATCAGCACTAGGAAACTAAGATAGTTTTCTTGGCCTCTTCCCCCTTGTTTCCTCCTCTTTCTCCTTTCACAGGTGTCTGACTTGCATTGTGCTCTCCCCGACTACTCCTGATGCTCCCCACTTTATCCATCACAAGCATTTCTCCCAATAAATCTCTTGCACATCTAATCCCATCTTGGAGGCTGCTTCTTAGAGGACCCAAACTGACAGAGTCGTATAACTTGCCTATAGTCACACAGTTAGTGGGTGTCAAAGCCAGGATTCAATATCTATATTAACAGTCATCATCAACTGGGCATGGATACAAAATAATATTTATTTGTTGATGAGAACTGTATCAACATGGTCTTCATGTACTGTCTGGTGCAGTGGTTCTGTTTCTCTCATTAAATTGCTGTGGTTTTGAACAACCCACTTACGCTTCTGTATCTCTGTTTTAAAAATATAAAGATGACTTCAGGGGATATTTTTGGTTGAAGGTTTAAGATTGATTGATTATCTCAGAGCAATAGTTTTGGAGGTTTATCTCGCCTCCGTGGCTACAGAAAGCCTGGATTCCATGAGAATTTTAAATTCTGTTCTTAATGTTCTTCCCTTTGTTCATGATTGTTCTATAGAATCTTTGATTAAAACATTCAGTGATGGTAGCCAGTCCTTCTGGTATCATGGCAAGGTAGCAGTTGTTCACTGAGGAAGTTAGCCACACATTCCATTTCCTCCTCCTATTCCTGACTCTCCTTCCTCTGTTGCTCCAGGCAAACAGAGACCAATTGTCGCACCTTGGACGGTTGCTTGCAAGCTTAAACCAAAAATACCCCTTGAAGTCTTCTTAAAACCAAAAAATAGTTTAGATTAACTAGTAAAGAATATCTGCCATGAGCATTGTGCTCTTTTAAGAACTATCTATATGGAATTAAATTGACGACAGCAACTCAGAAGATTAGATAGGAAACTTAGTGGGAAGTGAGTTTATGTTAAAGGGGGAGGAAAAATTCATAAAAGGAAGGTGAGAATTGTTGTACAACTCGAAGAATGTAACTCAATCTCACTGAACTTTATTTGTAGAAATTTTTGAATTGATGTGTGTTCTTTTGTGTATATTCTCAACAACAAAAATCAAATAAATTATAAAAAAAAGAGAAAAACAAGATGTCACCCACTTATAACATGTAAACCTCTTCTCCTCCAGGTTTTCATGGCTGACCTCACCAATTCACATTAACCCTTTCTCACCCTAAGACACCAGGCAGCTATTCTAACTGATTTGGAGATAAATATATATACACACAATGGAATGCATTTGCTTCAGATTTCTAAGAGTTTATTCAGCCCATCCCAATTCGGTGTGGTTAAATTATCACATTTTGTCACCCTGGCACTGCCCAGAGCTCTGAATTATCTAAGCAAGACTTCAATTCCTTCCTGCCCAGAAACACTCACAACCTCACCACTACAATCAGCCTAAGTTAAGATGTAGGACTAATCTTACCCTACTTCTGTATTTATGTTAGTTAACACTAAATCCCCCACCTTCAGGTCATTCTTCATCACTGTATATGTAATTATGTACATCACTAAACTTACCCTTTCTCCCATTCCTCCCGATAAGCTTTCTAGAACTCATGGTCCATCTTCAGTAAACTCCCTCTTATCCTCATTCTCCTCCTTTTCACCAACTTATGTTAACTGAAACTACACTGAGGACACTGTGTCCTGGTTAGATCTCTCAAGTACTGGCCCTTTTCTTTCCCAACCTCTCATACTACTAGGCCTAGAGGTAAAGTGTTATCTTTACTTCTCCTAGCCATTTCTAGACCATTTCCCCTTCCTCTCACTGAAACTCTCAGCTTTGAATCTAGATTCATCAGACTCTACTAGCATAACTCTTCCTTCTTAGTTCATCTGACCTTCAGTCACTCCTTATTTCTGGACAATTTTCGTGGTGGCTCATTATTTGTCTCCAATATCATTCTGTCATGATTCTTGGTGACTTCCAATATCCATATAGACAGTTCTACTCTGCTGGCCTCTTGATGACTGGTTTCTCAACCTCCCCTCTTCAATGATCTTGTCCACTCAACTTTAGCCATCTAATCCTCAGGACATATCCTGAACATCATCACTACCATAATCTCCATTTCAAGTATCCTCTCCCCATACCACACCTCTTCTCTGTGCAAATCAATCACTCTAGTGTCATGACTCAAACAATAATAAACCCCACAGTACCTAGTAAACCATTGATCCTAGCACTCACTTTTCACTTGTCTTCATTCGCCTTCATACTGTACTAGGATTTCATGGCCCTTTGCAAATAGACTTAACTCCCTTCCCCTTCTGTCTTCCATTATGATCCCCTGGCCAAACTCCAACCCTGAATAATGTTAATTTTCTACCTGGTATGTGCCTACACCAGAACAGCTGAACATAGCTGGAGAAAACATACACACACATGCTCACTCATGTCACTTTACCATTATAAAAATGTCCCTCAAAAGAGTCCATAAAGCTGCTCAACAATCCTAGTACAGTTACCAAATCTTTTCACTCCCATGATTCTAGATGAATTTTAAATTCCAATACCTCCTTCCTCCTCCATACGCCCACATGATGACACTGCTTCCAAACTCACTGAGAAAATATAACAATCAGAAGAGAACTTTCACATGTCCCTACCATCACATTTTCCCTCTCCTTAATCCTCTTTCCCTCTTATTCCACTGTTTTCTTCTTAGCACTTACACCACTCCAGACGTATTATTTATGCAATTATTTGTTTATTTGTTTGCCATCCATTTCTCCGTGTACAATTTAAGCCCCAAGATGGCAGAGATTTGTCTTTGTTTGTTGTTATACTCTGAGTGCCAAAACAGTGCCTGGTGTGCAGGAACACTAAATAAATATTTGATGATTGTGTAGCTGCTATGTTAAACAAGGGCAATTTATGGAATAAAGCAGCCTGACTTCGTCTGCCATCGTCCTTTTAGTAAAAATCTTATGGTGCTAGTTCTGACATGATCCTCTGCAACAGAGTCCATGACTTATTTGGTCATCCTTCAGTATACAAATAGATTTCTGGTCACTTCAAGTCAAAAAACTCTCTTCATTCCATAATTAAAGTGTGTAGTTCAATGTAACAGTACATCTTGAATTAAAATGAAAACTGCTCCCTCTCCTTCAGTTCAGGACTGCAGCATAAAGAAAACCTATGGTCAGAGGGGTTGGATTGCCTTATCTCTTTATTAGTCTTTGCCTTCTTCTCTTCCCATCTATCTTAGTTATCTAGTGGTGCTATAACAGAAATACCACAAGTGGATGGCTTTAATAAAGAGAAATCTATTCTCTCACAGTTCAGGGGGCTAGAAGTCCAAATTCAGGGTGCCGGCTCCAGGGGAAGGCTTTCTCTCTCTATCAACTCTGGAGGAAGGTCCTTGTCATCAATCTTCCCCTGGTCTAGGAGCTTCTCAGCACAGGTACCCTGAGTCCAAAGGATGTGCTCTGCCCCTGGCACTACTTTCTTGGTGGTATGATGTTCCCCGTCTCTCTGCTCGATTCTCTTTTATATCTCAAAAGAGATTGACTTAAGGCACAACCCAATCTTGTAGATTGAGTCCTGTCTCATTAACATAACTGCCTCTAATCCTACCTCATTACACATCATAGGGGCAGGATTTACAACACATATGAAAATCACATAGATGACAAAATGGTGGACCATCACACAACAGTGAAAATCATGGCCTAGCCAAGTTGACACACATTTTTTGGGGACACAATTCAATCCATGATACCATCCAATCTTTCCATTCAAGATTTCTGATTGATTTCCCCAAATCCCAATGTTGAGGAAAGAGAGATAAGAGGGCAAGGGAGAAGGAAACTTCTTATTGGCCTACACTGGCATGTTGGTCTGTTATTGACTCTTTTTGTACTTGGCAGATGTTTACAACAGACTCTCGTGTGATGCTTTCAAGGGTCATTTGATGTCCTTCCATCACTGGGGATTTCACCTACAGTTTCTTAGAGTGAATTCATCTCTGTAGGGACTGACTTTTATTCCTTTCCTCAGATCCTAGGAATCCGCTAATACCTCCAGCTTCTCTCTGCTAACTCTGTTCACCTCTTTTGGACAAGACTTAATGTCACGCCATGCAGTTCTCTCTTATGTGTACCACATTGATCCATAAGAAATATTCACTCATCTCTTGCCCTGACAGACTCTTAAGTGCCTGCTGCTCAATGCAGCAACCTCATCTTCGCTCCACCGGCCAGTCAGCCAGCCAGCCAAGGCCACCCATGCGGGCAAAACTCTGAGTTCCCAAACGACTGTATAATAACAGCTAACACTTAATTTGTCACTTAATACGTGCCAACATTTGAAGTGCTTTGCATATATTACATTACTCTTCCAACAGTCATAAGCAGTAAATATTACTGTATTTTTACTCAAATACGGCACATGTTATACTTTTTTTTTTTTCTGCCAAGTGTGCCCTCCTCCCTTGAGGTATTTTCATTAGCGCGCTATGCTAATTTTTTTACACGTTGCTGTAAAAACAATATGTATACTCATTTCCATTTTACAGATGGGGAACTGAGGCACCTCCTTTTCAGCAAGCCCTGCATGATGGGTTCTAGTTCCACTCTTTGAAACATGGTTTCTAGTATTGTTAGCCTCAGCCAAAACAAATGTATTAATTAACTAGTAATTCTAGAGTAGATCATTTCTAATGTCGTTCCCAGTACTTGGGAACTAATTCAAAAATGATGCCACTGACCATGTTTGGTAAGCAATAGGTTAATTTGTTGTTGGGGTGGTGGTGGTGGAGGAATGGAGCTAGATTTGCCTGGCCCGGATCTCTATAGTTCCTCCCATGTGATTCTAGCTGTAGCTTTGTAGTTCAGCAGAAGACCTGCACAACAGAGATGGTATGTACTGTTGGAACCATGGTGTTATAACTCTGCTCTGGTCCTATTAACAGATGTTTAACTGACCACTCAAACTTGTGCCAAACTGCATGCAGCAAATGAGAGCCTAGTGCCAGAGAGACTGGACATGAGGGCCTGCTTCTGTTTGTTGTTGATGTTTTAGCACATACTTAAAAGCCCAACTCCCAACTGTTTATGGATCTCTGTCCCATACAATTCCAACTTTTCTCTCATGAAAATATCTCAGAAGAGTGGGAAGCAAAATTAGCTCCATGAGAACTCACTGGGGGTTTTCTGATATGGTAAGAAAAGACAATAAACATGAGAATTTTATGACAGCATTTTGGTACTCAATGGAGACTTCCTACTGGGGTATCTCTACCTAAAAGGGAAGAAGATGGGCAATTCTTCTGAATTCAGAAGGATACTTAAAGTGTCTTTCTGAACTGTTGTCTGGAGTGACCACAGAGTTTTGATACCACTTGTTAATGCCCAGCAGAATATATCACCATGATGTAGGAATAAAGATGGTAAGGGAATATTAAAAGTTAGAAAGCTCCAAAGGCTCTTTTCCTAGATTTTGAAGGCTCTGCAGTGCACCTGCAGAAAAAGAGTCCCCTGTCTGCAGGTCTGCAGCTGCGACTAGTGAGGCATCTGTGAGCCCAGGATTAAGAGCCAAGGAGAATCCCCAGCAGTGAATACATAATAACAAGCTTGATTCGGAAAGAAAATGAAACCAAGTCCTTACTTCTCTATCCCTACTACCATTGTCCGAGTCCAGTAACCCCTATGCCATTCAATTGCAGTCACTCTCTAACTCTTTTCTCTGCTTTCAGCCTTCCCTACTCCTATCCAAACTCAACTTCACAGCCAGAGTCATATTTCTAAAATGCAAATCTGATCATGTCACGTCTCTGCTCAAAAACTGTTGCTCCCTACTGCCTATAGGCTACAGTCCAAACTCATTAAAATGGAAGTCAGTGTCCTTGAAAAGCTGGCACTGACCCACCTTTTGGCCTCATTTTTCAATGTAACATTTCCAAACCCATCATGCTCTCGCCTATCTCTCTGAGAGCGTTTGCAGTTTCAGCCCTCCCATCTAGAATTCCCTGCAGTTAGGAGGGGATCAGTTTGCAAGTAACAGAAAACTCTGCTCAAACTGACTTTAAGAGTGAAGCCTAGGTATTGACTCACAGATTGGAAAGTCCAGAGGTTGACAGGATTCATATCGGGCCGTGTTAGTCAGTTCGTTAGCATTATCAAGGATCCAGTTTCCATCTCTGCCTTCTGTGATACCTATTTCATTATCTGGGAGGCTCATCTTGGGGTAACAGGACCGAACAGCAACAGACCAGGTCTTGGTGGGATGGAGCACACACCTTGAGGAAAGAGTGGTTCTCTAGAGAAAAATCCAGATGCTGATAAAAGGTAGAAAAGAGGAGTACATTAATACTATGCCATTCAGTCTGAATAATTCTTAGACATCTTTCGAGACCCGGCTCCAGTGTCCTATTGACTGTAGGGAGAATTCCTCACCCCCACCCCCTAGGCAAAATCAATAGTTTCTTCCTCCACGCCCACTTGACATGTTATGCACAGCTCTTTTATGAATACCCCTACAACTCATAAACAGTACCATCTTGGCCTACTATGTGCTAAGTGATATATTTTAGCTTATTTAAACCTAATAACCTATGAAATAGATATTTGTACTCATGTTTTATTTATGAAGAAATTAAGATGCTGAGAGGTTAAATAACCCTCACAAGGCCACACAGTTAATAAAAGTTTCTAACTTCTGGGCTCATATCCCTTGTTCTATACTATGTAATGAAAGCACATTACAGAATATCTACCATATAGATAGTACCATGGAGACCCTGAGTGGTGCAAATGGTTAACACACTCAGCTGCTAACCAAAAGGTTAGAAGTGCAAGTCTACCTAGAAGTGCCTCAGAAGAAAGGCCTAGCAATCTAAAAAAAATAAAATAAAATCAACCATTGAAACCCCTATGGAACACAACTCTACTCTGACACACATGGGGTCACCATGAGTCAGAGTTGACTCAATGGCAACTGATTTACTAGAAGATGATACCACAAAGATATGTTGAATGGATCAAAACACTTATCACACTATGTTAAAATATGTGTCTCTCTTCCCTTTGACTATAAAAGCCTATAAGACTTTACAAACAAGGGATTGTATCTTATTCTGCTTGAGAGCACTAGAGTGTCATGACTAAAATCATGGGCTCTAGAGACAAACTGGCTAGATTAATCCTCCACTTTCTGTGAGACTTTGGGCAAATTTCTTATTCTCTCTGTGCTTCAGTTTCCTAATATGTAAAATGGGGAGAATAACAGTACTTACCTCATAGAGTTGTTTGAGGATTGAATAAGACATTGAAAACACATAGAATTATGCCTGAAGCATTAAAAGACCTCAATAAGTATTACCTAAAAAATATTGTTATTTATTTTTCTTCCCTTAGCATAGTACTTGAGACATGGCAGATAGTCAATGATTATTTTAATGTTTAAGAAAAATGATCAGAGTCATAGGTAAGATCCCTACACTGCAGAAAACCTAACTCTCCCTCAAATTCTCCCCTACTGCCTTTTATCTCTTAAAACATAGAAATATTGTGTTAATCTGCAAAGCAACCACAACCTCGTTAACATCAAATGGTGACCTTTTGGTGTTCTGGAAAGAACAATATAGAAGAGAAAACACAAATCATGTAAAATGGAAATTAAATGCAGTCTAGGATTCAAGACATTTAGGTTTCTAGAGCTGCTTCTTTTTAACTGTGTGAGACATTGAGGTAAAATCAATAGAACTTGGAGTGGATGTGAGAACTGAGGAAGAAAGAGAAGTTAAGGATAATTCTCAGTTATTCTGATCTTGGCCAGACCTGTTAATGTAATAGGCTTTGATTTTTCCGTCTGTAAAATGAGGAACAGCATGATCAGTCTTTATCACTGGATTGTTTGAAATGTCAAGAGTTTTACATTTAAAGAATGGCATCTAATGGGAAGGAACCAACATAACCATTTGAGTTCAGGAAGCATCAGCAGATGTTGCAGCACCCAAGAAGACAGGGTCTTGTAACTCATTGTGAGGATTTGTGACCTTTTCCTAATGTGATGGGGTATTTTATTTCAATGTGATGGGAATACACTGAAGAACTTTATGCAGGAAAGTGGTATTATATTTGTGCTTTAGAAATATTTATCTGATTGTAGTTTGGATAAAGGATTGCAGCAAGGCAAAAGTAGTAAAACCAATAGGGGTTATTGAAGACATATAGACAAGAAATTCTAGAAGATTGGACTGGGGTTGTAACAGTGGGGATGAAGAAAATGGATGAATATAAAACAAGTTTAGAGGGTAAAATCAACAGAACTTGAAAACTGAATGTAGGGATTGAGGAAGAGAAAGGAGTCAAGGATTATTCTTAGTTATTCTGATTTACCTAACTGGATGATTGCAGTGCCACTTTTTAAGTTGAGAAAACTAGAAGATCAGTGTTAAAAATAATCATTCTCTTCAGAAATTAAACCATAGATATACGAGAGAGTCTTACCTGGTTACATGTTATCATGGTAGACTTACCAATTTCATTATAACATAGATAAATTATTTTATAGAATACTTTATGAAATTTAGTCTAGAGAATAAATACCTGAAATTAAAAGAATAATAAGAGAAGAATTTATCAAGTTCATTTATTCATTTAGCCAATATGTCAGGTCCTGTTCTAGTCACTTGTGCTACAAGAATGAAGAGGGACTGTCCTTGACCTCGGGAAACTGATATTCTTGTGGAAGAAAACGTACAATAAACAAAAACAACAACAACAAAAGTAAAATGATGAGGTGCTGGTGAGGATATTCTGCAGAGCATTGAAATAAGTTGATGTGACAATATGTGATAGAGAATGTCCTTTAGAGGCAATAGAAAGAGATTGTCTGATGGACAAGACATTTCAACTGAGATCTGAATAACAAGAGAAGCCAGAAACCCTTACTGATCAAGGCAGAAGGAACAGCCAAGGCAATGGTCCTATGGCATGAAAAAGCTTATTATGTTCAGACTGGACTATAGTGAACAATGGGAGAGGGAGACAAGATGAAGTTAGAGGTGCAGGCGGGGACAGTTCAGCTCTAACTGGGGCTTGGAGTCGAATTTTATTGTAGTTGTAAAGAGACACTGTGGAAAGCTTTAAACTGGTTTGCATTTTTAAAGACACCATGGTTGCTGAGTAGTAGAGAATAGATTTTAGGAAGCTGTATTAGTTTCTTAGGGTTGCTATAACAATGTACCACAAACTGGATGGCTTTTCAAAGCCAAAATTCATTGTCTGACAGTCGTGGAGGCTGAAGTCTAGAATTAGGGTGTCAGCCATGTTGATTCCTTCTTAGGGCTCAGAGAGAGAATGACTTGGAAGAGAGTCCCCAGGGGTCTCCTCACTAGGCTTTCATCAAGAAATAAAACCTTGCTGTTTTAAGGCACTAGCTGGTCAGCTGTTTGTTATTGCATTATAAGCTTGCCTACACTGACTAGAAAAATATGGTGATTTATAATTATTGTGACAAAGTGTATGACACAGAAGAAAACTGGTAGCTGTTACCAGAGAAGCAAGAAATTAATGCATGTTAAATTGTTTGGTGAACATTCTCTGAAGGAGATAAGATTCAAAGTTGGCCTCTGCACAGAGTAGGGTCGCTATGAATTGGAATCGACTCGAGGGCAATGCGTTTGCTTTTTTTTTGACCTGAGTAGAATATGCTCCTTGAGAACAGAGCGCAGATATCTTCCTTCCGGTATCTCAGTCTCCAGCATTAATTTATTCACTGAATTTGTATAAAAAGCTTCACGATGTGATAGGCACATGCTAGATACTGACAATGCAATAGTAAACAAAACACAGTCCCTACATGATTTTATTCTTGTAATGGTAGAGGAGGCAGACATCAAAAAAAAAAATCACACCAATAAATAAGTAAATACAAAATGTCGTTAAATCCTTTAAAGGAAATGGCTAGGGTTCTAATAAGGAATATGTTGCTGTTAGTTGTCATTGAGGCAGCTCCAACTCATGGTGGCCTTTGGTATAACAGAACGAAACATTGCCCGGTCCTGTGTTACCTTTGTGATCGTCAGTATGTTTGAGTTCATTGTTATGGCTATTGTGTCAATCCATGTTATTGAGGTTTTTCCTCGTTTACACTGAGCCTCTAACAATTAGTGTGAGAGGGGGCTGATTTAGGTATGGAATTATAACAGGCCTCTCTGAAGAAGTCATAGCCAATCTGAAATTGGAAGGCTAAGTAGGAATTATGTAGGCAAAGACATTGGGAAAAAGCAATTTAGGCAAAAATAAGAACAAAGGCAAAACAATGAGAACAAAAACCGTGTAAATCAGAGGAACAGAGAGAATGGCAGTGGAAATGGGGCTTATGGAGAGAGGAGGAAGGTATCATAAGATGAAGGCATGTAAGTAGGTAAGAATATATTCTGAAAACCTTGCAGAAGATGTGAAAGGTTTTGGATTGAATCTAAGTGCAATGAGTAGTCCTTGTAAGCTTTAATCATGATAGCGATATGATTAGAGTTCCATTTTAAAAGATTACTGGCTAGTGGGTAGAGAAGGAATTGAAGAATAATCCTTCAAATCAGCAGGATTTGAATATTAGCAAAACTATTGTGAAAGACCAGGAAAATCATAATATATTCTGTAGAGACACCCATATATGGGTGGTAGAACTACCAAGAAAAGCAAGGGAATACTGCACAATAGTGGTTTTGTCAGGGGCAGGGTAGGGTGGATGCAATCAAGGACTCTTCAAAGATATTGGTGATGTTCTATGCCTTAGACTAGCTTGTGGGTACAAAAATGTCATTTATTATTATTATTAATAAACAATACATTTAAGTGCTCTTGATTCTTCTATTTTATATGTGTGTATACATGTGTAGGCGTGCATGCGTGTATGTGTGTGTCTATGTGTGTTTCTCAATTTAAAAAAAGTGAATTAAAAAATAGTTTATTGTATTGGTCCAGTGACGATAGTTTGATCCACGCTTGTGGGTCTAAGACATGGTACCACATTTGTAATGTTTTGGAGGCAGAACTGACAGGGCTTTGTAGTTATTTGGATGTGAGTGTTAGGGAGAGGAAGGTGCCAAGAATGACTCCCAGATGTTTGACATGAGGACTGGATGGACATAATGTTATTTCTTGAAATGGGGATTACTGGAGAGGAGGACTTGGGTGAAGTGAGGGCAGAAGAGATCAGAGTTCAGTACTGGATAAATTGGTGGTGCCTGTGAGATACGAGAAGATGGCTTTAGGCAGCTGAGTTTATGGGTCTTGTTCAAATGAAACTTAGACTGGACAACTCAGTTGAGAGTCAGCAGCACCTAGATGGTATTTAATGCCATGGGAGTGGTTGTGACAAGCTGGCACTGTGCACAAGGGGAGGCAGTATGTCTAGCGGTTGAGTACTTAGGTCTCTGAGTCAAATTCATACTCCGCCACCTACCAGCTGCAATGACTTAGGAAAGTCACTAAATTCTCTCTGACTTACTTTCCTGCTAAGTAAAACAAGGATTATCGCTATTGTTGTTAGGCGCCATCCAGTTGATTCCAAATGAATTGCTCTGTAGGGTTTTATAGGCTGTAATCTTTACTGGAACAGATCACCAGGTCTCCTGTGGAATCACACTGCGGGTTTGAACCACCAGCCTTTTGGTTAGCAGCTGAGCACCTTAACTGTTGTGCCACCAGTGCTCATTAAAATGGGGACTAGATGAAGACAAAGGAGCCCTGGTGGCACAGTGGTTAAGCACTAACCTGCTAACCAAAACGTCAGTGGTTCCAAACCACCAGCCGCCTCTGGGGAGAAAGATATGGCTGTCTCCTTCTGTTAAGATTACACTTGGAAACCCTATAGGGCAGTTTTACTCTATAGGGTTGTTATGAGTCGAAATTGACTCAGTGGCAATGGGAACAGGAAGACAGTTTAATTAAGGTCCATTGCACAGTCCTGGCACGTAATAGGTGGTTAATAAAAGGTAGCTGTGAGCTATTATTCTTACATCATCAAAATCATAATAAATGTTGTCCCAATGAACAGGCAAGGAGACATGGAAAGCTTTCCTATTTTACACTCTCATTAAACCCTACCTCTTTCATTCTTCCTGATGAGAAATATCCACCCTTCTGTTCAAAACTGTATCTTTTATTCCCGGCCCGAAGCAAGGCGAGAGCAGTGGGGAGAAACACAGGCAGGAGGAAGAAGGGAGGGAACACTGGCTCTCCAGATCATAATGCATTTCTTCCCGTTGCCCTCAAGTCAATTGCGACCCATAGCAGCCCTATATATAGGACAGAGTAGAACTTTCCCATAGGATTTCCAAGGAGCAGCTGATGGATTCAAACTGATAACCTTTTGGTTAGCAGCCAAATGCTTAAAACAGTGCGCCGCAGGGCCCCATATTACATTTTAACACAGCATAAATCTACCAAACCTATCTCCTGCCCATTACCATCACATCCTGCTCTCTAAGTAGCCTGGGTGAGTCCCTAAATGTTTCTGGACCATGCATAAACTTCATTTTCCCTTTTCTTTTCTTTCCTTTTCATCAAGCTCATCCACCCACATCATTTTCTCTTGATGAAAGCCACCACGCTCATCTGGAAGAACATTAAGCTCTCAGTTCTGTCACTGGAAAACATTTTCAGATATTTGGTATGAAGATTGCTGTAGACAAACAAATTGTGTTCTCTCCTACCTGCCAGAATGGCTGCTGTTATATGAAATTTAATGAAAGATTGCCATCAGGTGTCTAAATGCTTAAGCTACCCAAAGGTCAGACGCAGCCTGCCTCATTTGCTTTTGCACAAGTTTATGTGATTCACCAGCTCCTAAAGCCTGAGAGAATGAATAACAAATATAATTATGAAAACCCTTTTCCATTCTCTTGTCCAGTTTTTTATGCAAATTTTAAAAAATATTAAATAGTTGGTTTAAAATATTTTCTGTAGCAAAATGGGAAGTCAAAAGCTCACCTTCTTCATAATTCACTGCTAAGTGTTGTTACATCTTCTAAAATCTAAATCATTTTTCTAATTATTATTATTATTAGGAATTCCATTCTCTCTTTAATTGTATTAGTCAAAAATAGAATCCCTTTTGAATAAAAGTGAAATGATATAAAATATTGAAGTGGTTTCAATTTTCAGAAAAGTATAAAGATATATTTAATTTGAAACATAGTAATCCATTCATTTTTTCAAGCAATATTGAATGAGATGAGCACCTTCTAAGTGCTAAGGACTGTGCTATATTCCAGGGAGAAGCAGTAGAACAAGGTACATGAGGTTCTAGAATCCCTGAAGTTTGCATTACAGTTGCAGGCAGGGAGGTGAAAAACAGAGAGCCTGGTAATAAACAAATAAGCAATCTAATTACAGGGTATAAGAAGTGCTTTGAAGAAAAATAAACAGGCTGGGAACTCAAATGTCCAGGGGCAGGCAGAGTGTCAGGGAAGGGAGGCACCCCCTCTGAGGAGGTGATGTAGACACAAATATCAGAAGGATGGAAACGAGTCATTCAGATGATGATCTGGGAGGAAGATCTTCCAAGCAGCAGGATTCTCAAATGCAAAGGCCCGAAGTGGAAAAGAACCTGACATGTTCATGGATCACAGAGGAAGCTAGTGGACAGGGTGCAGAGTAAAGAAGTGAATTTAAGAGATAGGCGGAAGCCACATCTGCAAGGTCATATGGACCAAGGGAAGGATTATATCCAAAACCAATTTATTGCCTTTGGACCCAGGCATTCTTATCTACTGAGGGGAAAACTGCACATCTGGTGGCTGTTTTAATTTCTCTCTCCTTGTCTGTTGTAACCTATGGTTGGTCAGATTTACCTGTGCAATGTTTTGCAAATCCTATCCAGAGCTCCTGACCTAATTTAGGCCCTCAATATCTTTCACCTGGTTCACTGAAGCATCCTTCAGCTCTGACTACCTGCTGTCACTTTTCCTCCTCCAAGCTAGTATTTCCCTACTCTACTGCAAAGTTAGCTTGTTAAGTTACCTCCCACCACGGCAACTCCACCTCAGACGACTTCAGAAACTCCCACTGCTCACCCTGCTGAATACACATGGAAAGGCTCACACAATCTAGCCCAGTCCACATTCCCACTTTATCTCCCATGTCCCATCCAATACTCACCCTATGCTCTGATCCCGTTTAAAACTCAGTTCCCTGAATTGTCCTGGGACCCCCTGACATCACCATAAAATTTCCTTCATTTCCTTCTCAATTTAATCACATCTTACTCACCCTTAAACCCATTCCTTTTAAGTTGATTCCAACTCATAGAAACCCTATAGGACAGAGTAGAACTGCCCCAAAGGGTTTCTAAGGCTATAATCTCTATGGAAGCAGACTGCCACATCTTTCTCCTGCAGAGCGGCTGGTGGGTTCGAACTGCTAATCTTTTATCAGCCAAGTGTTTATCCCCTGTGCCATAAAGTCAACCTCAAAAGTTATGACCCCCGTGGAACCCCTTCCCTCACACACACACAATTGTACAATTCGAAAAAAAAATATTCTCACCCACTTAAGTTTTTGCACCAATTTGTTTATAACTGGACATGACTTGTGATGGATTGCATTCATGGGTTGGGGGCATGTTTGTCTCCCCTGATAGTGAATGGTGCGCTGATACATACCTTCATGGACCAGATAATAAATGCTTGGTGGATCAAGCTGCACGGCATTGCTTTCCCTCGTACTCTGTTGGTTTTCTTTTCAGAAATATTTTTGTTGGAGACCTTTGAAAATGACAAATGGCATTATCAAAATAATGAGGGAGTCAATGTGATGGATCATGTTGTCAGACTCTGCAGTTTCTTTTATATATGAAGTATTGACCAGCTGTGTGATTGAAAGAAATAAAAGTATTATCTATTGGATGCGTGCCTGGACTTGACAACCTTTAACCTCTCTTCCAACCCTGGCACATTATGACAGAACTTCCAGTTGGATCTGAGGAGCTGCTTAACTGCTATCCTTCCCATTTCCCACCCAAAAAAAAAAAAAAAAAAAATCCAATTACACAAATTTTAAAGGTGCATTGCAATGAGTAATAATCCAAAGAACATCCCACAGCCAAATTAGTTTGACTGAAGCTAAATTCCAGACTCCCTTCTTAAGAATGACGATGTCAACATATTCAAGTCTTTGAGAAATCCAGCAGCAAACATTTTAAATTTGTTCTAAAATTTCTCCAATGCATTTAGTACAGAAATTTTCATATGTATAAATACATATAAACACATATATGGTGTGTTTATTTATAAAATATATATATTTGCACTTAAATGTGTATATTTATATATATTTTAACACCCATATATTTTGCATATAAATACATATATACATAAATAAATGCAGATGGTAGCTAGCAAGCTAGATGAATAGGTAGACTAGATAGGTAGGTAGATAGGTTGGTAGGTGGATAGATAAACAGTACTACAAATAGGCATTTCATCCCAAGAAACTAGTGTTCCATGGAACCTACCTTAGGAAATGCTGACCTGGTAACCTTCAGTGAATCTAATGAGAAAGCAGTATGTGTTATTAAGGAGTTCTGACTGTGCAATGGTTAAGCACTACGCTGCTAACCAAAAGGTCAGCAATTCAAGCCCACCAGTCACTCTATGGAAGAAAAGATTTGGCGATCAACTCCCGTAAAGGTTATAGCCTAGGAAACCTTATGGGGCAGCTCTACCCTGTCCTATAGGGTTACTATGAGTTGGAATCAACTCAAAGGCACACAGTAACAACAATATGTATTATTAGAAGTGGCTATTTATATTTAATTTTAAATACTATATACTTGTATTTTAATCTCCCTCTATATATACATGGATTAGAGGCAGTAATGTATAACTCAATTATCCACCTAATTCCTCCCTACAGACATAATAGCAGCAAGAGTCCTGAACCTCTGAAGGCATGTAAAGACATAGTGATTATAATTTCAAGGTAAAATTGTTAGCACTTTAGGTAACAAATTATCTCAATATTTGCTCACTAGACATGATGATTTTGGAAAGACACACAATCTTAGATCTCTGATTCATGAGGATTTTGCAAATGATCATTGTGATGGTCAGTTTTATGTGTTGATTTGGCTAGCCTATAGTCTATTATTTAATCAAACACTACTCTAGGTGTTGCTGTGAAAATATTTTGTAGATGTGATTAAATTTCATAATTAGTTGATTTTAAGTAAGAAAGATTATTTTAGATAATCCAGTGGGCCTGATTCAATCAGTTGAATGGGCTGAAAAGTAGGCTGAAGCTTCCCTGGGAGAAGATATCCCACTTGTGCACAGCAGCTTCAGCCCAGGTCCATGAGTTTCAGCCATCTTTCCTGACAGCCTGCCCTATGGATTTCAGACTTGCCTACTCAGATCTACAATGGTATAAACCAATTCCTGGCAACAAATCTCCAGATATGTATCTTCTACTGGTTCCTCTTCTCTAGTTGGAATCTGGCTGATGTAATGGTGACGTGTTTTCTGTGGCCATTGCCCTAAACTTCCTTTACCTTTCTTGATCAGGAGTATCTTAAGGACAGGGACGAAATCTCATTAATCCCAGTGGCCCCAGTGCCCATGGGGCTTGGCACAGTTAGCTCAGTAAATGAGAACTGAGTGAAATAATTAATCAATACAGGCTGAGTCTACAGCAATGACACATTTAAATAGTTTTTTTGGTGTGTGTGTGCTTCTGTGTGGTTTTATACACACTGAGGTCATATTTTTTGTGGTTTTGCTGATAAAGGAAAAGAATTCTATTTTCCTCTATCCATTCTACAGAATGAAAGAAAAATATAAAAGCTCTATAAACGCAAGCATTGGCTAATTATTAGGGAAATTGCATAGAGCAAGCACAGTAAACAAAATAGTTTCAAGGGTAATAACACTGTGGCATTTTATATAACTACAGAATTTTGTAACAAGAAGGCTTCTTACCAATCTTACGGTATAATCCCATAATTTTGCAAAGATTTTTTAGAATCATTTTTGTCACACTTCAAATGCGAGGCTATTGTAAGGAAAAACCTAGCACTTCAATAAGGCTGTATTGGTAAGGAAAAAAAAAAGCATAATTTTTCTTGAGTGTATATTTGATAGATGTTATACTGGATCATTTGCATTTCCAAGAAAACATGTTCCTCCCTCAACAATAGGTCAAGTGATTATGATGAAGTGAAATAAAGGCTATGAGTGTACAGAGAATGTGTATGTATGGGTGTGGAGGGGGAAATAAATAAATGTTACTTGTTTAGAAGAAGAGAAATGAGGAAAATAACTCAGTGTAGAGTTTCTACTGCATGCCAGACTCAGTGATATGGAAAGATAATGAAGTTAGTTATACATCTTATCTCATTTAATTTTGGAATCCTGTCAGATAGATTTTGTTATCGATTTTTTAAAGAGGAGTCTCAAATAGTTTGAGTAATTTGGTCCAAAACTAGTTTGTCAAAGAGGCAGGATTTGAATCCAGTGCTGATTCCAAGGCTGATGCTGTTTTGACTATACAAGTACTTTCCATCATGCTAGTATTGGGTAAATATCCAAATGTCTGTTTGGACTTAGGATATAAATAATCACAATACTCCCCACTCTCATTGTTTGAGAAATGGGCAGAAAAGTTAGACAGGTGGACGATAAATAGCACCTTCATTACAGATAAAAATGAAAAGGAGAACCTGCTTGAACGTGCAGCCACATTAGGGCTTCCCAATACTGTCTTCCAAATCTAGACCTTGGGAAGACCTACCGGTGGGAGAGCTGAGGTATACAGATCAGACAGCAACCACATGTCTCTGTTCACATTAGTAGGAATCATCAGAACTCCAGCATAGCCTTTAAAAACCAGGCTTAGACTGAGACCCATGTATGCTTACCATATGGAAGGAAGACCAAAACGGAAATCGCCATGCTGTAGATGGGAAGATACAAAGGGAGAAACCAGAACAAATTTATCCATGAACATTCAGAACCTTCTTCCCAAGCTCACCAGACAGAAAAGTCACTCTTCTCCATAGGAGTGGGTGGGTGAGTGGTGAAGAAAGATCAGAAGTATACCTTCTAAAATTTCCCCTCTGGAAAGTGTAGTCGAACCTCACCCCACCACACTCCTCCCCTGCCAGTTGTGGAAATTTAAGCAATGGGAATTGGTGCCTTTCCAATATTCTTCTACTTTGTCAGCCAGAGTGTAGCTATATCATTGGATAGAGCTGGGAGAGGAGTTGAAGATTAGCATTATCTTATTTGGGACGATTTTACTTCCACTTTCATGAGGTGCTTCCCCTATGCCCCTGTCCCCATTGGAAGAGCTAAGGGCAATGGAATCTTTCCCCACAGTAGGCTCTGAAATAGATCAAAACAATATAATAATTAAATGGCAAGGTCAAGCTCTACCCAAGGCTACAAGTTCATTTCCCATTCAAAATTTTGCCCAGTAAGTTAGCCTGTATTGTTGTTTTTGTTCTTAGGGGCTGTCAAGTCGGTTCCGACTCATACTGACCCTACGTACAACAGAACAAAACACAGCCCAGTCCTGCGCCATCCACACAATCATTGTTATGCTTCAGCCCATTGTTGCAGCCACAGTGTCAATCCATCTTGTAGAGGGTCTTCCTCTTCTTCACTGATCCCCTGCTCTACCAAGCACGATGTCCTTCTCCAAGGACTGGTCCTTCCCGGTAACATATCCAGGTATGTGAGACAAAGTCTCACCATCCTCGCTTTAAGGAGCATTCTGGTTGTACTTCTTCCAAGACAGATTTGTTTGTTCTTCTGGTAGTCCATGGTATATTCAATATTCTTTGCCAACACCATAATTCAAAGACATCAATTCTTCTTTGGTCTTCCTTATTCATTGCCCAGCTTTCACATGCATATGAGGCCATTGAAAACACTCTGGCTTGGGTCAGGTGCACCTTGGTCCTTAAAGGGACATCTTTGCTTTTTAACACTTTAAAGAGGTCTTTTGCAGCAGATTTGCTCAACACAAAGCATTCTTTGATTTTTTGACTACTGCTTCCATGGGCATTGATCGTGGATCCAAGTAAAATCAAATCCTTGACAACTTCAATCTTTTCTCCATTTATCATGATGTTGTTTATTGGTCCAGTGTGAGGATTTTTGTTTTCTTTATATTGAGATATAATCCATACTGAAGACTGTGGTCTTTTATCTTCGTCAGTAAGTGGTCCAAGTCCTCTGCACTTTCAGCAAGCAAGGTTGTGTCATCTGCATATCACAGATTGTCAATGTGTCTCCTCCAAACCTGATGCTGTGTTCTTTTTCTATAGTCCAATTTCTCAGATTATTTTCTCAGCATACAGATTGAATAAGTACAGTGAAATATACAACCCTCATGCACACCTTTCCTGACTTTAAACTACGAAGTATCCCCTTGTTCTATCTGAACAACTGCTTCTTGTTCTATGTACAGGTTCCTCATAAGCACAATTAAGCATTCTGAAATTTCCATTCTTGGCAATGTTATCCATAATTGGTTATGATTCATCCACACAGTCGAATGTCTTTGCATAGTCAATAAAACACAGGCAAACATCTTTCTGGTATTCTCTGCTTACAGCCATAATCTCTCTGACCAACAGCAATGATATCTCTTGTTCCACATTCTCTTCTGAATCTGGCTTGAATTTCTGGCCGTACCCTGTCAATGTACTGCTGCAACCGGTCTTGAATGATCATCAGCAAAATTTTACTTGTGTGTGTTATTAATGATACTGTTTGATAATGTGCACATTCTGTTGGATCTCCTTTCTTTGGAATGGGTACAGATACAGATCTCTTCCAGTCAGCTGGCCAAGTAACTGTCTTCCAAATTTCTTGGCATAGACAAGTGAGCACTTCCAGAACTGCAACCATTTGTTGAAACATCTCAGTTGGTATTCCGTCAATTCCTGGAGCCTTGTTTTTCGCCAATGCTTCAGTGCAGCTTGGACCTCTTTTCAGTACCATCAGTTCTTGATCATATGCTACCGCCTGAAATGGTTGAGGGTTGACCAATTCTTTTTGGTGTAGTGACTCTGGGTATTCCTTCCATCTTCTTTTGGTGCTTCCTGCATCATTTATTTTCGCCATAGAATCCTTCAACATTACAACTCAAGGCTTGAATTTCTTCTTCAGCTCTTTCAGCTTGAGAAATGCTGAACGTGTTCTTCTCTTTTATTTTTCTATCACCAGGTCTTTGCACATTTCATTATAATACTGTACTTGTATTCTCCAGCTGTCCTTTGAAATCTTCTGTTCAGCTCTTCTATTTCATCATTTTTTTCTGTTTGCTTTATCTATTCAAAGTTCAAGAACAACTTTCAGGGTCTCTTCTGACACCTATTTTGGTCTTTTCTTTCTTTCCTGTCTTTTTAATGACCTCTTGCTTTCTTCATGTATATTCTTCTTGATGTCATTCCACAACTTGTCTGGTCTTCGGTCATTAGAGTTCAATGCATCAAATTTATTCTTGAGATGGTCTCTAAATTCAGGTGGGATATACTCAAGGTTGTACTTTGACTCTAGTGGACTTGTTTTAATTTTCTTCAGCTTTAACTGAGCAATTTGATGGTCTGTTCCACAACTGGCCCCTTGCCTTTTTCTGACTGATGATATTGAGCTTCTCCTTTGTCTCTTTCCACAGATGTAATAGACTTGATTCCTGTGTATTCCATCTGGGGAGGTCCAGGTGTATAGTTGCCATTCATGTGGGTGAAAAATAGGTATTTGCAATGAAGAAGTCATTAGTCTTGCAAAATTCTATTACGCGATCTCTGGCATCATTTCTATCACCAAGGCCATATTTTCCAACTACTGATCCTTCTTTGTTTCCACCTTTTGCATTCCAATTGCCAGTAATTATCAATATATTTTGATTGCATGTTTGATCAATTTCAGACTGCAGAAGTTGGTAAAAATCTTCAATTTCTTTACCTTTGGCCTTAGTAGTTGGTGAATAATAGTCAAATTAACTAGTCTTCTTTTTAGGCATATGGAATATTATCCTATCACTGATAGTGTTGTACTTCAGGGTAGATCTTGAACTGTTCTTTTGGATGATAAACATGACGCTATTCCCCTTCAATCTGTAATTCTCGGCCTAGAAGACCATATGATTGTCTGATTCAAAATGGCCAATACCAGTCCATTTCAGGTTATTAATGCCTAGGATATCAATGTTTATGCATTCCATTTCGTTTTTGACGATTTCCGATTTTCCTAGATTAACACTTTGTATGTTCCATGTTCTGATTATTAATGGTGTTTGCAGCTATTCTTTCTTATTTTGAGTCATATGACACAGCAAATGAAGGTTCCAAAAGCTTGACTCCATTCCCTGTCATTAAAGTTGACTCTACTTTAAGGAGGCAGCTTTTCCTCAGTCGTATTTTGAGTGCCTTCTAACCTGAGGGGCTCATCTTCCAACACTGTATCAGACAATGTTGTACATTCCTCATATGGTGTCTGTTTTCTCCCTGTGCAGGTGTATCTTTGTGTCTAAATTGTTCTTTTTATAACTCAGAAGTGATTAGATTTAGAATTCACCTTACTAGGGTATGATCTAATAAACATATCAAAGAAATCCTATATCCAAATAAGATTAAATCCAACACATATTTAGAGGAGACACAATATAATCCATAACACCCCACATCAACAAAATTTAAGAACAAGCCAATCCCCAGCCCCAAGAACAAAGTTATACAACCCTAATCCAGCACTGGGTACAGTCCAGACTCAACAATATCCAAGTGAAGGAGGAGAAATCATGTTAAGATAGTAAAATGGCAAGTGAGTAAGTTCCAGTTTTCATGTTAACCAGCAAGTCTACCCCTGACATTTCCTGGGGAAAAAGTACAAACGGAAGCCCTTGTGCCACTATCTGAACATCCAAAAGTTATAAATCAAGCTAACAAACTGTAAAATAATATATGATCTAGCCTCTTCTCTAGACAAAAGTATAAAATGGAAGTTAAGTTAGAATATAGAATTGTTGGACACTTCTGAGTTACTTTTTTAATGACATTTTTAATTGCAATCAGACCCTGGGGTTGGTGATTCAGGTGCACCTGACCCAACCCATGGTGTTTTCCATCACCTCATATGCATGTGAAAGCTGGACAATAAAAAAGGAAGACCAAAGAAGAATTGATGCATTCAAATTGTACTGTCGGCGAAGAATCCTGAATACACTGTGGACTGCCACAAGGACGAACAAATCTGTCCTGAAGGAAGAACAGCAAGCATGCTCCTTAAAAGGGAGGATGGCAAGACTTTGTTTTGCTTACTTCAGACATGTTGTTAGGAGAGACAAATCCCTGGAGTAGGACATCATGCTTAGTGAAGTAGAAGGTCAGGGAAAAAGAGGAAGATCCTCAAAAAATGGATTGACACAGTGTCTGCAAAAATGGGCTCTTTCCTCAATGTTTTGTTCTATTATACAACAACAATCATAACAACAACAATAACTACAGATTCTGGGACATCCCTTTTTCTCTTGTTCTCTGTAGTCAGTGATCACAGAAATCTTTTGGACTATATATTCCTTTTTTTTTTTTTTTTTTGCACCTTTTGGTTCTGTCTCATTTTTTTTTCTACTGTTTCTAGCACTGAAATCATTTTCTGAGTTCTGGTCCTATATTCATTTAAAACATTTTGAATTTTGTTTATCTGTTATTCCAGGTCTTTGCACTCTTTCCATGATCACCTGGTTCCTGAGATGAAGGTATTCTGGACACAACCCATCTTTGATAAATTTATGTCCCTTAAGTTTGTGAAAAGGTCATGCAATTGTTTCTCCTCCTTTGTCCATAGAACTTTAGCAATAGATCAACAGCACCATTCATCTCTGTTTATTAGTGAAACCCATTACCCCTCCCATGGTTGAAGTCAGTGTCCAGGCCTCTGAATTATAAAACTATTGTCAGAAATTCCGTAATTGACAAGTACGGAATGAAAGTGAAGCGATGTGGTAAGGAAGGGGGAATTAATGACTGTAGGACTCTGTAAGCAGTCCACAGGGAATCAAGAAACTGGGCCTTCCAGAGTTCTATCACTGACCTTCTCTATAGCTAGTTTTACTTGTCCCACCCCACCCCCATTTGCCAGTTTGTCATACTGTGGTGACTTGCTTGTTGCTGTGATGCTGGAAGCCATGCCAACAGTATTTCAAATATCAGCAGGGTGACCCATGGTGAACAGATTTCAATGGAGCTTCCAGACTAAGACAGACTAAGAAGAAAGGCTTGGCAATCTACTTTGAAAAATTAGCTAATGAAAACCTTATGGACCACAAAAGAACATTGTCCAACTCACTTACTTTGGACACATCATAACGAATGATCACTTTTTAGAAGACAACAGCATCTTTGTTGAAGTAGAGGACCAACTTGAGCAAGATAGACTCTCGGTGAGATGGATTGGCACAATCGCCGCAACAATGGACTCAAACGTGCCAGTGATTATGAGGATGACACAAGACTGCACAACATTTTGTTCTTTTGTATATAAGATCACCATGAGTCAAAACTGACTCAGTGGAAGCTATCTATATTTTTATCTGGCTAGCTAGCTAGCTAAATATAGGCTGTTGTTGTTAGGTACTGTCGAGTTGGTTCTTGACTCATAGCAACCTCATTTATAACAAAAAAAACATGTTGCTCAGTCTTGTGACACCCTCACAACTGTAGGTATGTTTGAGCCCATTGTTGCAGCCACTGTATCAATGCATTTTGCTAAGAATCTTCCTCTTTTTCGATGACGCTCTACTAAGCATGATGTCCTCCAGGGACTGATCCCTCCTGATAACATGTCCAAAGTAAGCGTGACAAAGTCTCGCTATCATCACTTCTAAGGAGCATTCTGGCTGTACTTCTTCCAAGACAGATTTGTTCGTTCTTATGGCAATCTATGGTAGCTCACTAAAAAGAAAACAGAGAGCAAAGCAGGAAAAGAAACAGAATTGAGGGCATCCAATCTATTGTTCTTTGTATCTGGCAGAAACAATTTAAAGGCGCAACCTAAAATATTAGTTTTTTTCTGTGTTCCAATAAAACTTAACTTCCCTTTGTATTTTCCAGTCCTGTTGTGGATTTCTAGGTGAAAAACACAATAAAAGCAACAACAATAATGGTATTGTCACACACATTGATGGGTCAAAGTCAGCAAACAGCTCTTCTCATTTTGAGGTGAGATTTTACTGGAGTGAAGGGAGACTCTTTTCCTTATAACCTAATCCCCATCTCAGCTGAGCCTCTAAGGTCAGTTATCTACAGAAGTCAATTTATTCACCCTCAAATTTACTAGGCTCTGCAGAGTCCAGGTGAGTTTAAACAACAAAAACAACAAGAACAATGTTATACAATTAAAAAAAAACTTGCTTATTGGTCTCCTTGGTCCTAGTGTCACCAAGAAGGGTCAGTTCTTTCCAAAGGCAGTAAAATAGATCAAAGGCAGAGGCAATGTTGTCTACTCACAAGACAGCATCATCCAAGACAGCATCATTTTCTCCATTTTATATGTGAGAAAAAGATATGTCTTGCATCCACACAGGTAGTGACTGGAAAGTAAGGGTCTATTATCAGAAAAAAAAAAAAAAAAACCCATTGCTGTCGAGTTGATTCTGACTCATAGCGACCCTATAGAACAGAGCAGAACTGCCTCATAGAGTTTCCAAGGAGTGTCTGGTGAGTTCGAGCTGCCGACCTTTTGGTTAGTAGCTGTAGCACTTAACCACTACCCCACCAAGGTTTCCAGGGATGTATTAGGACTCAGATATCATGATGACTAATGCATTACTTTTCCCACGTTACCTGAATACTACATCATTACATGAATGTAGCTGATTGACTACATGAATCTTTATACATATAATCCACGTGCATTTGCATCATAAATTCAGCACACACTGATTATACCTCAGAAGAGCAAGTACTCACACTGGTATTTTGGACTATATGAAAATAAATGAGGGATTTCCTGACCTTGAGGATCTTGTTACCTAGTAGGAGGGAGAATGGTTCGAAATAATGATTCATTGGATCCTTTCTGATTCTCAGATTAATCTACAACTTAGCAATTTTTATGAACAAAGACAATTAAAGTAGGTTACTTAGGAAAATTACCTATGTGTAAGGAAAACCATTCAACTGGAGAAATTGGAAAGGTTTCAGGAAAGAAGTGACATTTGAAGTAGGGTAAGGATTGGTTGAAGTTTACACACTTTGACTCATGTAACTATGTTTCCATAACTCAACTCAACTTGTTCATGTGCCCTGATTCCTGCCTTTTAGGGCCCAGCAGACTCAATCAGGACATTTCAAAGTTGCTCCATCAATTTCAATTTAAACTTAATCTTTTCCAGTTTAACTCTTTCTTTTGTTCAGAACAAATTTTCAGGGTGTTCTGTTTTGTTTTGTTGTTTGTTGTTTTCAGGTACTCTGCCCACCCATTTCTTCTCTTTCTTTGCTTAGTCCTAATGTAAAATCCTAGGGGGCCTGTCTGCCTCATAGTATGACTGGGGGGAACAGTTGTCAGGACTGATTTTACCAGCAGACCTCACTGGCCTCCACTGTGGTCTAATTGTCCCACCAGGTCACAGAGGATCCTGCACCAGAAACCACTGGTGTGTGGCTGGATCCACCTCAATCCTTTGAGTACAGAGCTAAGGTGAACTTTTAGTCTCTTGTACTTTATGTGGCCTACACTCACTGACTGCCTGCTCTGCAGCTGACTCATCCCTCTCTAAGTCCCATCCACTTGACCAGTTTCCTCAGCCTTTCTTTACAACCTGAAGGGGCCTGAGGCTTCTAAACTGTTGTCTCCAGACCACAATGAAATTGGGAGACCCTATGAAGCTTCCTTTATTCCTACCCCTTCAGCGTTTCCCTCAGCCACAGCTGCCCCCAGGGGGAAGCTAGCAAACACATTCTAAACCCATATCTGCAGTTCTCTTCCTCTTGTCTCCTCCCTGCCCCTCTCTGCCCTCTACCTCTCCCTTTTGCTCTTCTCCCCTCCTCTCTTCTTCTCCTTCTAGAGTGCAGAAGGCCTTGTTTTCCTTCCTGGGTGACAAAAACTTCCCTTATGGTGTAGTCTACCCTCTCTATAAACTACAGCTTCTAGTCAATATGATCAAATTCAATCAGCTTTGACAGACAGGCTTGCCTCTTTGTAGGTAAAACCCATCTTTGGGAACAGGAAAGAATAATTTTCTCTCAGGACAGCCAGGATCCTGGAAGCACTGACACTCCTTGGTGGCAGTAAGTTCTAAGATGACCTCTAAAGCTTTCATACTTGAATGGCTGTTGGGGCTGTGCAGGATGCTTGGAATTAGGAGGCTTTTGTGGCTACCTCTGCACTAATAAGCTCAGGTGAGACAGGGATTAGATTATACAAGGAAGAATTTTTCATTCCAGTTAAGGCTCACCACAAAATAGGCACAGCTGCAGTATGTTGCTTTTCTAACATCGTCACTAAAGAAAACAAAATGAATGCCCTTCATTGTGCTTCTTAGACATTACTTGAGACAACTACTTTAAAATGCAAAGAGTAGAAAGTTCCACTGGGCTAGAGACCACTCGCATTTGGCATTTGAGGTTTAAGCCTTTAAATTGTTTCCCCCTTTGCCTCACAGAGACCCCATGCATTACAGAGAACCGAGCTCCACAGGGTTGTCTTGGCTATAATATTTACAGAAGCATATTGCCGGGCCTTTCTTCCTTGGTGCCACTGGATGGGTTCAAACAGGCAATCTTTTGGTTAGCAGCTGGATGCAAACTGTTTGTTCCACTTTAAATTGTCAGACTTAAGAATAAAGAAGTGATGTTAAATTTGCTGCCTCAAATTCTGGTTCTCTCCATCTCTCTCTAATTGTGGTAAAAAGATATGTAACAAAACATTTGCCTTTTCAATACTGTTCACATGTGTAATTCAGTGACATTAACTGTCTTCATCATGTTGTACAACCATCACCATTATCTGGTTCCAAATTTTCCCATCACCCCTATCAGAAACTCATTGTCTCCTAAGCAATGAGTTCCTCCCTCCCACCCACTGATGGTAGCCACTAATAAATTTTGTTTGTTCTCTATACACTTACCTATTCTAGATATTTCACATAAGTGAGATCATACAATATTTGACCTTTTTTCACTGATTTATTTCATTCAGCATAATGAACTCTGAAAACACCACACTGAGTGAAATAAGTCAGCTCATCTCTCTCTGAGCCACCTGTGCACAGACAGGGTCAAAGAGAGGACTGGGGAGGGGCTACCTTCTCTTTCCATGTGGCTCGTCTAGAGGCTCCAAAAGTAATCCACTCCCCTCCTCGTTCCCAACCACCACATAACTTCAAGATGGCCCTGGACTGATATTTGAAAATGTTTTCAAGTCTGACTATTAAAGGGCTTATTCTAGACAGAAAGAACAAGAGCAATGGCAATGAGTATAGAGTATATGGGGTAAGGAGAAAGATAGCAAGTACTGGGGTTTGACTTAAGTTTACCATTAGACTATACTGTGAAGGACCTTGATTATAGAGTTTATTCAATAGACAAGGAGGAATCATTAAAATGTTTAGGTTCATGAGTAATGTAACTGAACTCAGCCTAGGAAAAACTTAACGATCTGAAACAGCCCTCTGTAGGAACTCAGAATAAATGTGACTTCGGGGAAAAAAAAATTTACCGGCACAATATATGGACAGAGAGGCATTGCAGCCTAGAAAATTCCCTCTTTCCCAAAACCAAGGCCAATAACTTTTACCCAAAAGCCCATAGAAATCTCTGTAGTCAAAATGGTTATTTATATCATGAGGGCCTAGACATTGTCAAGAGAAGTACAGAACACATCAAGACAATTTTTTAAAAGAATATTAAATATAGGGTACTCGTCAATCCCCTAGCTCATCACACCAAAATCATTCAAATTATGCTCCAATGACTTACAATGTGCCAGCCTGGCATGACTTCCCAGTGGCAGCTGATGAGATGTGCTTTAAAAATACGTTCTCTTTAACTGGATTCAAAATCAATTAAAATCCCATTAGAAACATAATTGTAGTGATACAAATCATAAAATGGTATCTTTTAAAATAAACTAAAAAATGGGGGGGTGCTTGCATAATTAATGCTCTGAATTGCACAGAATGCATCATACTTTTCAGTCTCCACCTGCCCAGATGTAGTGTAGATGCTTCAGTTACTAAAGAAGGAACAACTGGAAGAGCATGTCAGATGCAGGTGTGGATACCAATAAAGCATATAGACCCCACTGATTCTCTTCTGAGAGAACGAAATCCCTAGAGATATCCCAACATGGTATAGGACACATTCTTCATCTTTTCTATCAAGTACCTAACCAGTCAAAGTCCCTGGGTGGTGCAAACAGTTAACACACAATCTACTTCCAAAAATTCAGCTATTGTTATTATACTTGGCACAATTCGAACACTATCCCTTTCATAAAGGCAGGCCTAGTTTCCTCAGTGGCAGTTACTATGTGGTTCCTCAGAATAATTACAACACAGTCCTTTGGTCTTTGGGATCCCTGGGTGATGCAAACAATTAAGTGCTTGGCCACTAAGCAGAAGTTTGGTGATTCAAACCTACCCAGAGGTTCCTAGGAAGAAAGTTCTGGTGATCTGCTTCTGAAAGATCACAGGTATGAAAACCCTATGGAGCACAGATCTACTCTGAAACACATGGGGTCACCATAAGTTGGAACTGACTCAACAGAAATTGGTTTGGTTTTGGATGTTTGGCCGTTACCACTTCAAAATTCCTTTAGGTATAGACTCTACCCTTGTTCTCAAAGTGTGGACCAGCAGCATCAGCATCACCTGGGACCTGTTAGAAATGCAGAATATCAGGCTCCAAACCAGATCTACTGAATCAGAATTTGCATTGTGACAAGATGCTCAGGTGGTTTATATACACTTTATAGTTTGAGGACCAGTGCACTTTGTCTTGTTCTTCGCAGAGTGCATTGCAAAGAATCCTTTTTTTTTTTTTTTTAATTTATTTATTTTTTTGTACTTTAGATGAAGGTTTACAGAACAAAAACTTTCTCCTTAAACAGTACACATATTGTTTTATGACAATGGTTAACAACCCCATGACATGTCAACACTGTCACTTCTCATCATTGGGTTCCCTGTTACCAGCTTTCCTGTCCCCTTCTGCCATCTAGTCCTTGTCCCTGGACTGTTGTGTCCCATTAGTCTCGTTTTGTTTTATGGGGCTGTCTAATCTTTGGCTGAACGGTGAACCTTAGGAGTAACTTCATTACTGAGCTAAAAGGGTGTCCGGGGGCCATACTCTCAGGGTTTCTCCTGTCAGGCCAGTAAGTCTGGTCTTTTTTTGTGAGTTAGAATTTTGTTCTACATTTTTTTCCAGCTCTGTC
>NW_004443970.1:12273683-12298446 GCF_000243295.1 Trichechus manatus latirostris
TCTCAGGGTTTCTCCTGTCAGGCCAGTAAGTCTGGTCTTTTTTTGTGAGTTAGAATTTTGTTCTACATTTTTTTCCAGCTCTGTCTGGGACCCTCTGTTGTAATCCCTGTCAGAGCAGTCAGTGGTGGTAGCTGGGCACCATCTAGTCGTACTGGACTCAGTCTGATGGAGGCCTTGGTAGGTGTGGTCCACTAGTCCTTTGGACTAATCTTTCCCTTGTATCTTGTTTTCTTCATTTTCCCTTGCTCCTGAAGGGGTGAGACCAGTGGAGTATCTTTCTTAGATGGCTGCTCACAGAATTTTAAGACCCCAGATGCTACTCACCAAGGTAGACGGTAGAACATGGTCTTTATAAATTGTGTTATGCCAGTTGAGCTAGATGTTCCTCGAGACCATGATCCCCACAGCCGTCCGCCCAGCAATTCAGTCCCTCAGGGAGTTTGGATGTATCTATGGAACTTCCATGACCTTTCCTTGTACAAGTTGTGCTGGCTTCCCCAGTATTGTGTACTGTCCTACCCTTCACCAAAGTTACCACACAAAGAACCAATTCTTAATAAATATTTTAAATAAATAAATGCTTTTAAAATTTTGAGATAGTAACAAAATAATATAAAACATTGAGTAAATTTTTCTATAGTGAGACACTCTTTCCTTCTGAGTGGAGAGAATTAAATGAGACAGTTGTATCTAAAGCAGTTAGAGTGGCTATCATATAGTTGGTTTATTCAATATTAGTTAATATCATCATTATCTAGATTGTTATGTCAACTGATTTCTTTCCCCATATAGACATGATCTCCATATTTTGGTCAACATATTCCAGTATAACTTCATTGAATTTTGCTTTCATTGCAGAACAGGGAAATGAAACAGTATTGTAGAGCCATTACTTTTTAAAAAGTAGGAAAAGCAATAGAAAAAGTAAGCTTTTTATCTTGAAGCACAACGGCCGTGAACCTTAATGTAAGGTATACAATTATTATGGTCATTGTATATAACATTATCTTAAGTAGTCATTGAGTATTTGAGAAAATTCACAGCTTACTGAAGACATATGATCTACTCAACATAGTGCTACAAGAATGAAATTGTTGTGTTTTTTGTAGCTGTTGTTTGTTTTTTTGTATCTTCTTCCAGCCAAAGTAAATTGCAATTTTTAGCCATTTCCTTATCAAACTTGCTTTTAAAAATCTCTTTAAGAGAAGATACTCCCAAAAAAAGTTTGTGTTAAAAAGAGTAGGCACTTCTAGTTTTTGAACTGATACTTAAAGCAAGGGCCTGTATAAAGAAGAGGTATATGATTTAATTGCCTTTTTATCAGATTGAAGGGTGGGGGTACATTATAAGATTCCCTTCAGTAGCCTATTGACTTTTTCAACCTTGCCTCTTGAAACCTTTCTGAACACAGGAGCTGATACTGCAGGTTTTATATTTATAATGATTAATTAATTCTGCACTAAGCAATGTTCTTGACTGCAAGAACAAAGTCCACTTTAGAAAGCCTAAATGACAGCTTGCCTAAAATAATTAACACCCATACCGATAGAATTGAAATGTTCTTACTCTGCTTTGCACGGGCAAATTTTGGCAATTTAATTACTAATATTTCTAACTGGTCAAGAATTATAATAAAAAATAAGAAGGTTTTGATAAAGCAATGGTGTAGATGAAAAATTCAGGCAAGGGATGTAAAATGAGGAAACAACATCTAAATGTGTGTACACCTAAAATTATTGCATACAACCCAGGCACGAACATGCATTTTGGTTGGTTGAGCTATGAACGTAAAATGAAGTTGATTATAGTCCAGGTTTTAGAAGGAAGCTCTTAAAATACCACTGCTGCTCTCCGGAACTATTCAGCATTCCAGCCAAGTATTATATAACTGTGGCTTCTGAATGTCAGAGGTTTAGCATTTCCTTGAAACTCCTTGGCCCTTACTGTCAACTTGAACTATTATCTAGTTTATGGTGGGGCTTAAAAATCTTCAGATTTAAGAGCTCCAACATCTGGTTCATGTGACATAAGTAAATAAAAGTGGTAGAGCCATGTGATACTGTCTCTTCCTTCTCCCATGAATTTCACGGTGGAGTTCATAAACATACCTTACAAGTGGAAGTTCTCAACCAAAGCAAACTCAACCTAGTGCCTGTCAGCTTACGTCTCTATAAAGTGACAGCTTTGCTGATAAAAGACTTTGATGATGTCTTCATAATTCTCATTCTCCCATCTCCCTGCTTTGTAATCCCTAAATATCTAGCAAACAAATTCTAAATAATTTCTCTTCTCGCATGTGAAATCCTAACTTTTTTTTTTTTTTTTAAATAAATGTACTTATAAAACGGGAAAAGTGACAAAATTTCTGTTCTGACGGAATGGAAACAGAGGAAAATGAGTTAGGCCCTTCTTTTCTCTGTGGACTTAGTAAGAGCAGTCCAAACTTTCTTTGACATAATTAATTCATAAAGTCTTTGATCATATGTTTTCTTTCCTTTTTAGTTTTACCGGAGTAAATTGACAAAGCAATTATCTAAAGCTGCGTTGTCCAATATAGTGGCCACTGGTCTCGTGTGGATTTTGAGTACTTGAAATGTGGGAGTCCCAACTGAGCTGTGCTGTAATGAGTCAGAATCAACTTGGCAGCAATGGGTTTGGTTTCAGTTTGGTAACTGTAAAATACACACCAGATTTCAAAGACAAGGGGAAAAAAAAATGAATGTTAAACACCGCATTAATAATTTTTATATCGATTATACATTTAAATAACATTTTGTATATCTTGGTTTAAATAAAATATACCATTAAATATTAATTTTATGAGGTTTTTTGTTTTGTTTCCTTTACTTTTTTAAATGTGGCTACTACAATTTTTAAATCACTTGCATGGCTCATATTTTTGGCTTGCATTATATTTCCATTGGACAGTGGTAGTTTGCTGAGGGTAGATCATTGTTCATTTGACAGTTTACAAACTGCTTATCAGTATGTTCTTTTTGGGGGTCCCTGGGTGGCACAAACGGTAACACGCATGGCTGCTAGTCATAAGGTCAGAGGTTCAAGTAGACCCAAAGGTGCCTTGGAAGAAAGGCCTGGTGATCTACTTCTGAAAAATGAGCCATTGAAAACGCTACTGAGCACAGTTCTACTCTGACACACATGAGTCCCCATTAGTTTCAGTTGACTCCATGGCAATAGGGTTTGATAGATATCAAATAGGCTTTGGAATCTGAGAGTTATGAGTTCAGAATCTTTTCCTGGGACTTTCTACAAGTGAAGAGCAGAATATTTACTTCTCAGGGTTATTGTAAACATTAAATGAATAAACTATAAAATATTAATTGGTCAAAGATGATGCCTGGCAGCATTGTGAGAGAATGAGCATGGCCTTGAAGCCAGGCAGGATAATGTATTTGAATACGCACGTCTTCTCAGCAGACAGACTGATGTCGGCCTGACTACCCTCTAAGCCTCAGTTTTTCACTTCTAAAGTGGAAGTAATAATCTAACCTTGCCAAGTTGTGGTGGTGACAGTGAGAGATGATACTTAGTATGCCGGGCTCAACAAACAGAGGCCATTACTACTGTATTCTCAATAAATGTTCATTGTATCCCTTTTCTTTCTATCACTTGTGCTTACCATGTGCCAGGAATCATTTTAAATAATTTTAGATGCATTTAACCAGTTAATCCTCACAACAACCATAAAAAATAACAACTACAACTAAGGCTTGTAGAAATTTGACCAGACCCTGGGCAAAGTGCCATACTCGTCACCTCGTATCACAATCAAGTATGCACTCTGGTAACCAACTGAAGCACTGAGTATTATTAGCTACATTTTATGATGAGGAAATTGAGGCTTAGAGATACTAAGTAATCTCCCTGAAATCATACAATTATCATGAGACAGAGCTGAGAGTTAACTCCATTGATTCCAATGGCCATGCTCTAAGTCACCATATGAGAGTCTGTCGGCCCCCTCTCCCTCTTCTCTGCTTTGTTCTTCCCATTTTCTTCCCTTTCCTGTCTTTTCTTTCCTTCTTCTCATTCTTCCTTTCTTCCTGCCTTCTCTTCTCTTCTTTTCTCATCTCTCTAATCACTTTTAAGATGCCAGTTTATATATGTTAATTTTTTTTTCCAGCAATATCTATCTCAATGCAATAAAGAACTTTTTTTCTAACGGTTTCGTGTTTTGTTTTGTTTTATTTTTTTTAACCATCTCAACCGTAATTGTCTCTTCCTGTGATGTGTTTGCACTTCCAGCTGTAAATTAAGGGCTCCCCTTGGTTACTGATCCTCTAAAACGTTGATCAGTGGATCGATGCCACCGGGTAGGTGCTTCTTGTGAATTGCGTCTGAGGAGTTTCAGGTCTCTAGCACTGGGACAAACATATATATGATGTTACACCAGAAATCATAATTCATTACTACATATCACCTTAGAGACTAGTCAACTTTTTACATTTTACAAATAAAGAAATCCTATCCCACAGAGATTTTGACTTGATTTTGATTTTGACATAGCTATTTAGCCAGCAGAAGTCCCAAGTGGTGAAAATCGTTAATGAACTCAGCTGCTAACCAAGAGAATGGAGGTTCATCTCCACCCAGAGGTGCCTCAGAAGAAAGGACTGATAATCTACTTCCAAAAAATCAGCCACCAAAACCAGTTTTACTCTGACACACACAGGGTCGCGTTGAATCGAAGTTGACTCAACAGTAGCTAGTTTTTTATTAAGCAAACAAGTTAGATCTAGACCCAATCCAGTGTTCGTTATGCTATACTACTCTCTACTCCAAACATAATTATTTTTAACAAAATGGCTAAAATTCTAGTGGTAAATACAATGCCCTTTCTAGGAAAAGAAAATTCAGGGAAAGCATAACAATATAAATAATTGTGGCTGAATCTGATTACTGCTTTTGTTTAATTGTTTACGCATGTCTCTTTTCCCTATTTTGAAATGTAGCACTGTGCCCATACTCAAGCTTTATTTGGCTCAAAACGTCAGTGTAGAAGAGAGCAACCCACCTTTTCTCCCACACTTGATCTTTCAGTACCCAATGCAAGAAGAAATATTGCATTTCAAAGGTACAAACCCAGCCTGCCCAGTATTGTAAAACTGAAAACAACAAAGATACCAAGTTATTCACCTGATTTCTCAGTTGTGCCTGTCTACCTGGACAGATCTAAGCCCTCTGAATACGTGTTAGGTATTAGCGTTATATTTAAGGACTAGAGCTTTGTCATTTTAAAAGTAGCTATGGAAAAACACACAAAGCTGAATGAAATCTGGAACCATTTCTGGTGCAACCTTTACTAACCATTTCTCCATATACATGTGAAAAAGCTTGCCAAACTTTACAGAACCATTTCCTATATACCAGCCCTCAATCACAGCCACCCATTGGATAACACCAAGGAAGAGTGATTCTTGAAAATGTCTTCCACAGGTTGTTGTACCACAAATAAAGCCATCTCAATCTGAGAGGCTATTTATAAACTCCTCATTATAGCAGCACACTTACAGCCTGGTTTATACGCTCTCCACCATATTACTTGTTGCTGTTAGGTTCCATGGAGTCAATTACAACTCATAGCTACCCCCTGTGATAGAGTAGAACTGCCCCATAGGGTTTTGTCAGCTGCAATCATTACATAAGCAGATCACCAGGTCTTTCTCCTGGTAGGTTTGAACCACCAACCTTCAGTCTAGTGGACTAGCATTTAACCCTTGTGCCACCAAAAAGCAAAAACCAACCCCATTGCCGTCGAGTCGATTCTGAGTCTTAGAGACCCTATAGGACAAAGTAGAACTGCTCCATAGGGTTTCCAATGAGCAGCTGGTAGATTCAATGGTTAGCAGCTGAGCTCTTAACCACTGCACCACCAGTGCTCCTTTTATGTTACTTGTGGAATTCCAGAATTAGTTACTGTTATTATATACACTAAAGAAGGTGGCAGAAATAATCATTTATTGCTCTACATCTTTAGTACGCCAATGAGAAATTAACTACAAATTTATTAACCTTGACCGGACTATAATAAATTTGATGGCAATAATGTTAATTTGTAGCAACTATAGTACATGTTGTCATCCCTCTAACCTCTGAGGCTGGTTATGAATCCTTCTGATCCATATCTCTAACAGAGGAATCTAAATCTTTCCGATATTATGGGGTCGTTTGTTCTTAGTAGAGTTAGATATATTTTCCAAATGTACTTTCTAGTGAGTGAACAGAAAGAAATCACAGGCATCATTATCTTTAAAGAACATCAATAGAACATCCATCTATACACAGCAAGGTTCTCGTTGTTAGTTGCAATTGAGTTGATTCTGACTCATGGTGACCCCATGTATAACAGAATGAAACATTGCCTGGTCCTGCACCATCTTCATAATCATTGGCATGTCTGAGTTCATTGTTGTGACTATTGTGTCAATCCATCTCAATGAGGGTTTCTCTTGCCTTCACTGGACCCACTTTAGCAAATATGATGTCCTTCTCCAGCAGTCAGTCCTGCCTGATGACGTGTCCAAAGTAAGCAAGTCAAAATCTCGAACAATATTCTGTGATCCATAGGGTTTTTATTGATTAATTTTCCCAAATAGATTGCCAGGCCTTTTTTCCTAGCCTGTCTTAGTCTGGAAGCCCCACTGAAACTTGTCCTTCATGGGTGGCTCTGCACGTATTTGAAATACCTGTGGTATAGCTTCCAGCATCATAGCAACATAAAGCCACCACAGTAAAAAACGTATTGTGTTTTATATTACACTTACTTCTGCAGTCTTTACTCATGTACCAAATCCTGTAGAAAGATATTAAGTACTCTTCTAAGAGAATATGTTTTGAAAATTTGTGTTGACTCCCATTTTGTTTCAAGACTAAATTGAACTTGAATTATAACTTGGTGCCTGTCTATAGCTTGTAACTCTCACGACAATCAATCTTTGCTATAAGAATGCAGATTTTGGAGGGGTGTAGGAAAGATATCCCAGGGAATAAATACCATACAACAAGGACATCATTTTCTTAATATAGAGAGAATGGTTTAATTAAAATTAAATAGATACATGTATCTATTATCCCAGGCCTAAAAGACTGAATTGAGGGTGTTCCCTTTGAGAGTAATCACTCTCAGATGTCTGTTGACCTCACCTGAGTATTAAATGTCTCCCAGGTTTCTACCTCTGAATTCTCCCTCAGTGATTTCTAGGGATGCCTGAGTGTGTAACATGTCTTCATGAAGTGTTTTCTTGTTTCACAGGTTGAAACCCTATTCCTCTAGAAGTCTCTTCAGATTGGTGTCTCCCTTTCTCTCACTGCCTCCAGAGTCCTTGGTGAGAACAAAGATGTCCTCCTGGAGGGTGAAGGCTGGGCCTGTCCGTCTTCCCTGAGGCTGTGGGCGGAGGAGAGTCAAAATAGTTCTGTGATCCTTTTAAGCCTCATGGAGCTAGAACCATGCTACATTTTATACAAAAATGAAGAGAATGTCCCACTCCCCAGACTGTTCACACAAACGGACTCTGAAAAAGCACTGCTTGGAACCCAGACATCAGAGTAATCTCACAAACCAGTGAAAAGATAGTCCACGAAGCTGAACCTACCAGACACCAGATAATTTCTCTCCTGCTGCACTTCACGCCTTCTTACCTCCTATTACACAAAATAAATGCCTGGCCCTGGATCCACCACATACAGCTAGGCAAGCGCTTCCAATAAATAGAAGAATAATACCTAACTTTTTTCGAGTGTTTAATTTAAGCCAGGCATTGTTCTATCTTCCTCCCTCCCCCACTGCCATCTAGTCGATTCCCACTCATAGCGGCACAGAGTAGAACTGCTCCATAGGGTTTCCAAGGCTGTAATCTTTATGGAAGCAGACTTCCACATCTTTCCTGTGGAGCAGCTGCTGGGCTCGGACCCCTAACCTTTTGGTTAACAGCTGAGTTCTTTAACCACTGCACCACCAGGGGTCCTTATTCTATCTCTCTAGTGGGCTCAAATCCTGACTGCTACTTCTAGCTGTATGATCTTAGGCAAATTTCTAAACTCCTCTATGCCTTAGTTTCCTCAGGTTTAAAATAAGAATAATAATAATACCACCTATCTCATAGGGTTATTCAAAGGATTTAGATGTCAAGCCCTTGGGAAAAGGTTTGACACATAAAAAGCACTCTATAGCCCTCTAAAAGATCAATATTATTTCCAATTTACAAATGAGAAAAGCGAGGCACAGAGAAGTTATGTAACTTGTCCAAGGTAACCCAACTAGTCAAACTCAGAGATTTCGAATCCATAGCCCACACTTTTATCTAACACCTTGTCGATCTGTCATATACAACAAAATTAAACTCTTTAAACTACCTATCAAAAGTTTTGTAAAATTTCAATTAGAATCTTCTACCTCACAGCGGGGGTGTTATGGATTGAATGTTGTTGTTGCTGTTAGTTACTGTCTGGACAGTTCTAACTCATAGTGACCCTGTGTACAGCAGAAACACTGTCAGGTCCTTTATCATCCTCGCAATCATTACTATATTTAAGCCCATTGTTGCAGCCACTGTGTCAATCCCTCTCCTTGAGGGTCTTCCTCTTTTTCACTAACCCTCACTTTACCAAGCATGATGTCCTTCTCCAGGGACTGGTCCCTCTGGATAACATGTCCAAAGCATATGAGACAAAGTCTCACCGTCCTCATTTCTAGGAGCATTCTGGCTGTTCTTCTTCCAAGAGAGATTTGTCCATTCTTCTGGCAGTCTGTGGTATATTCAGTATTCTTCACCAACACCATAATTCAAAGGGGTCATTTCTTCTTTGGTCTTCCTTATTCCTCGTCCAGCTTTCACATGCATGTGAGGTGATTGAAAATATCATGGCTTGGGTCAGGTGCACCTCAAAGTGACATCTTTGCTTTTTAACACTTTAAAGAGGTCTTTTGCAGTAGATTTGCCCAGTGCAATATGTTGTTGGATTTTTTGACTGCTGGTTCCATGGATTGAATGGTGTCCCCCCAAAAAACATGTTGAAGTCCTAGCCCCTGGTAACTGTGACCTTGACCTTGTTTGGAAATAGAGTCTTTGATGATGTTATCAGTTAACATGAGATCATACTGGAGTGAGGTGGGCCCTAATCCCATCTGAGTGCTGTCCTTATAAAAGAGAACAGAACAGAGAGACATACAGAGGGAAGATGGCCACATGAAGGTGCATCTGCAACCCAAGCAATGCCAAGATACACTTGGTGCTACCAGAAGCTGAAGAGACAAAGAAGGGTCTTCCCCTAAATACTTCAGAGAGAGAGCACAGTCCTGCCAATACTCTGAATTCAAACTCCTAGATTCCAGAAATAGGAGACAGTAAATTTCTATTGTTTAAAGCCAGCCATTTTGTTATAGCAGCTCTGGGAAACTAATACAGGGGCAACCAGGCAGATTAAGCAAAGAGCCTCCCTCACTGAAACCCCCAGCAGTGCCCTCTGTGAGGATGCCTTCTCCTCTCAAGGGCCTCCATTATCAACCTTTAAACAACTCCTGGTTCATGCCTTTAACACCTACAGTCACCAATGACCATTCCTCTCTGCTGTTCTGGTTTATGTTGTTTTGTTTTTTTCCTCCAGCACAAATTCTGCCTTCACTTCCCACTTCCCTGCAGCTGGGCTTCTGCCCTTAGCTTTCTCTTTTAGAGTTCATTCTATCAAGCAAGCTACAACCAGAGCTCTGAAGCATAAAACTTGGGCAGCCCTCCCCCTAGTGGTGATGTTGGGAATATCCAAAAATTGCCTGGGTTACAAAAGAAAGCATTTTTTGTCAAAACCCAACTACTCCTTTGAATGTTATTACAAAAAGAAGAAGACAAGTATGGAATGCCAAACAACAAGGCCAAAAGAGGTTTCTGATGTCCCCTAAAAGCTTAGACATTTCAGTCATCTGGAGGATGGGTAGAGTTAACAAGATGGGGGAGGGGAGAATAAGAAAACCCAACTTTCCATGGGAGGCGGTTGTGGTGCGTTCAAAGTCCCTGAGGCAAAACGAGCAAATTGAGTGTGAGAGGGGAGGCGAGGACAAAGGAAGGTCAGTGGGGCAGGAGCGCAGAGAACCAACCAGTTGTCTTTGAGCCAGTTCTGACGCATGGAGACCCCATGTGTACGGAGTAGACTTATGCTCCATAGGGTTTTCAGTGGCTGAATTTTAGGAAGTAGATGACCAGGCTTTTCTTATGGGAACCTCTGAGTGGACTCGAACCTCCAACCTTGCAGTTAGCAACCTTTCCAAGTGTATTAACCATTTGCACCACCCAGGGACTCCAGAGAACAGATAGAATTAGGCAGGGTCAGTAAATGCAAGCCCTTGCAGGCAAAGTTTAGTATAGGGGTTTTTAGCCTAAAAGCAATGGGAGGTAATTAAAGGGCTTTAATCAAGGAAGTGACATGATCAGACATGAATTTTAGTGGACCCCCAAATCATAGCTAATCATGCCATGTTAGAGGGAGAAGTCATTCCCAATCCAATGCTTTTGTTCTCCCTCATTATCTTCCTTTTGTATTCCTGGACACAGAACACATTAAACCAATAACAGGAGAGATCTGCTGTCCTAACGGAGACAGTATGCTAGATGCTTATACTGGGAAGCATGAATATTTCTAAATCAGTGTTCCCTACTGGGTAGCTGTCAGCTCTGTTTGGAAATGGCTGAAGTTATTGATCAGAATAACGAGCCTAATAATTCCTTAGTGATATTTGCCTCTGTGAAGGGAAAAACAATAAATGCTTCCCTGTGGTTATCATACAACTGCTTATCCCTTTACTTATACAAATGGCATAGGAGTGCCAGATAAGCCTGGAATTTGATGTTACTAAAGTCTACCCATCCTTTAGGCCCTTCTCCACCAAGCCTTAATGGCTGTGATTTACCTCTCCCTTCTCTGCCCTCCTAGGAACCCTGGTGGTGCAGTGGTTAAACACTCAGCTGCTAACCAAAAGGTCTGCGGTTGGAACCCACCAGCTGCTCCACAGGAGAAACATGTGGTTTTCTGCTTCCATAAAGATTACAGTCTTGGAAACCCTATGGGACAGCTCTACTCCGTCCTATAAGGTCACTATGAGTCAGAATCTACTCGAGGGCAATGGGTTTTTTCTCTGCCCTCATACAGTAACTAACACGGCTTCTTGGAGTCTAAAAGGCAAATCATTTTTAACCCTGGTGATGTAGTGGTTAAGAGCTATGGCTGCTAACCAAAAAGTCAGCAGTTTGAATCCAGCAGGTGCTCCTTGGAAACTCTATGGGGCAGCTCTACTCTGTCCTATAGGGTCGCTATGAGTTGGAATCGACTTGACAGCAGTGGGTTTGTTTTGTTTTGTTTGTTTTGTTTTGGTGTTACAACTGTGAGTTTCCGTCCCTGCTCCCTAGCCTACTCATTCCTCAGTCTTCCACATCTGAGGAAATAGTGCCACTGACCCCAGTAAACCCAGGCCAGAAGGTTAAGAGTCAACCTCAATTTGTCCACTTCCTTCAACAACATCCACCCACTCCCCTCACACACACATACTTTTAACCCATCAGGAAGTCCCAACATTGTCCCATTCCCTCCGTCTCCATAACTACCTTTAAGCTAAGTCTCTTTTACTTCCTACCTGGACTATTGCAAAAGGTTGTGCTATTTTCTTGATTTTCTTGTTTAAAATCCTTCCAACTCCATTCAAAGTAAAATTCAAACTCTACCCTATGGCCTCCTAGGTCTCACATGATCTTGCCTCTGCCTGTCTCTCAGAACTCCCTCTTATCCATCTTGCTCCCTATGTCAACACAATGACCTCTTTTCTGCTGCTAAAAATCACTAAGCCTCTTCCCACTCAGGGCCTTTGCACTAGCTGTTCAATTCTGCCTGGGTGCTCTTCATCTAGACATTTGTATGGCTGGCTTCTTATAATTTAGACCTTACCTCAAATGTCAAATTCTTCAGCAGGGCTTTCCCTGACTACCTAGTCTAAAGTAATCCCTCAGTCCCTCTCTATCACATCATCATTTTATTTTCTACTTGGTACATTCTATTACTTGCTATTTTATTTTTAGTCAATAGAAAACATCGATTGAGCTCCTACTCCATGCTGAGACTATTCCAAGCAACTGGGGAATACAGCGGTGACAAGACAAACAACGTCCCTGTTCTCAAGGACTTTACATTCCAATAGTGGAAGTTAGATAAATCATGTATCCCTACCTGATATTTTTCTAGTTTATTCATTTTTTAATTTTCTGCCCCTACCTCCTTTCTAGAATATAAACCACAAGAAATCCGGGCCTTCATCTGCTTTGTTCACCTGTTTCTCCAGGTCCTTAAATGGGTCCTGGAATATGGAAGGTGTTCAGTAAATATTTACTGAAGAAATTAAAGGAAAACATGAATGAATGATATTGTACTTACAACTTGGCATTGCAAATTTAAATCTCTACCACGGAGCACACCAGTTTGCATATCTGAACCTCGATTAACTCATGCGTAAGTATGCCAGTTATAATAACTACCTTCTGGGCTATTGTGAGGAGAAAAGAAGATTCTGTTTGTAATATTTTGTACAGTGCCTCATACACAAGGGGTGCACAGTAAATGCTTGGTGAATTAAAATGCACGGAAGTAATTAGGAACCTTTCTTTGAAACCTAAAAATTATGACTGGGTTCCCAGGCAAATTTTTATTTTTTAACTAGTATCTTAAATCCCTGGACATCTCCCCTTCCTACACACTGCTATACATCTCTTTCTTGCAGCACTTGTGATTTTCTAGTTTAAATCTTAGGTATTCTGATACATGCTTCATCAGTAATAAGAAACTCCTTGAAAGCAAGATTCACTTATTTTTACAAAGTACTAACTGGAGCCCTGGTGGTGCAGTGGTTAAGAGCTACATTGTGCTATGGCTGCTAACCTAAATGTTGGCAGTTCAAATCCACCAGTCGTTCCTTGGGAACTCTACTCTGTCCAATAGGGTCGCTAGGAGTCAGAATTGACTCGACAGCAACAAGTTTGGTTTGGTTTTTGTTTTGTATTAACTATTTCTATTAACTACAGTCCATCTGCTCAATTCCATTGCAGTCCTCTCAAAAGCAGGAAATGAATCTCACCTATCTTTTGGTTGCCATAAAGAAACTCATCACTGCTATACAAAATCTCCTTATCACTTCCGAGGTGTAGTTGGTCCTCAGTCCACTTGTCCACTGACTGAGACCTTGTGGTAGGTGGCAGTTAAGCTAGTTCTCAGTGTTCCTCACCTCCTGGAATTCCTGCCCTTGAGTCATCTCCTCCCCTGAGTGTGGGCTGGATCTACTGACTCCCTTCTAATAAATAGAATACAGCAGAAGTGATGGGATGTCACTCCCAATATTGGATTAAGAAGAGACTGTGACTTCTGTCTTGCTGTCTTTCTGTCTCATAGCCCTCACTCTTGGGGGAAGCAAACTGCCATGTTGAGTAGCCCTGTGGGAAGCCTACATGGCAAGGAGTTGATGTCTCCAGCCGTCATCCAGCTAGGACTTGAGGCTTAGAAGTGAATATTCTGAAACATGCCAGGAGCCATGTGAATGAGCTTGGAAACAGATCCTCCTCTACTTGATCACTGAGAAGACTACAAGCCCAACATGATACTTTGATTGCAGTCTTCTGAGAGATCCTGAGTCAGGGATACCAAGCTTATCCATTCTCAGATTCCTAACTCACAGAAACTGAGATACAATGTCTATTGTGTCAAGCCACTAAGTTTGGGGATAATTTGTTACACAGTGTCATGATTGAATTGTGACCCCCCAAAATATGCATATCAACTTGGTTAGGCCATGATTTCCAGTATTGTGTGATTGTCCTCCATTTTGTGATTGTGATTTTCCTATGTGTTGTAAATTCTAATCTGTGCCTGTGGTTAATGAGGCAAGATTAGATTATGTTAAGGAGGATTAGGGTGGGATGTAACACTGTTGCTCAGGTCGCATCCCTGATTCAATGTAAGTGGAGATTCCCTGGGGTGTGGCCTGCACCACCTTTTATCTTACAAGAGATAAAAGGAGACGGAAGCGAGCAGAGAGTGGGGCAACCTCATACCACCAAGAAAGCAGCACCGGTAGCAGAGCATGTCCTTTGGGCCCGGGGTTCCTGTGCAGAGAAGTTTCTAGACAAAGGGAAGATTGATGACAACGACCTTCTTCCAGAGCTGACAGAAAGAGAAAGCCTTCCCCTGGAGCTGATGCCCTAAATTTGGACTTGTAGCCTGCTAGACTATGAAAGAATAAATTTCTCTTTGTTAAAGCCATCCACTTGTGGTATTTCTGTTACAGCAGCACTAGATAACTAAGATACACAGCAATACATAGTTGGTAGAAACTTGGTAGTTGCTCAATAAATATTCTTTCAGTAACCAAATGAATTTCTTCTGATAAAATATATTAATTCAGAGATATATATAAGCAATTTCTTTTACTTTACCCTACAATCTGAAACAATAGGAACATAAATATGGAAATCAATGATTCTCTGCTCAGTTAACAATTTTTTATGACGCTATGTGTACAAGAGTGAATATGGTACAGTTCCTAACTCCAAAATAGAGCTCCCAATCTAGAAGGCCAGTCTTCCTCTCACGTATGGGTACTTCCAAATCACTCATGTTAAATCTGGGTGACAGAGGACTTAATAAAAATGGGATAATTGTTTACAAAAAAAAAAAGTATTGAGTTACACAAAACTGTATATAAGTCTTGGCTCTCCACTGACTGATGAACAAAGAGACCTAGAGGAAGTGAATAAATCTCTCCAGGTCCTCAATTTCTTCAAGGACAAAGTGGGCATCAAGGTATCTACCTTATGAGGATCTATGTGGTCCAATCCCAGTTTGAGAATCATTAGTCCAAGGAAATTTAAAAATATTTATGGTCTCAGTTTGTCACGCCTTCAAAAATAAGATTGACAAATGGGAAAAATCCAGAGGATGTCAGCTGTGATGACTCTACAGAAGAGAAAGTGACCACGTTAAACCAAAAGCAAACCCATTACCATAGAGTCAATTCTGACTCATAGCGACCCTATAGGAAAGAGTAGAACTGCCCCATAGGGTTTCTAAGGCTGTAATCTTTATGGAAGCAGATTGACACATCTTTTTCCCATGAAGCGGATAGTGGGTTTGAACCACTGTGCCACCAGGGCTCCTTAGTGATCATGTTAGAAGAGTAGAATTCTACAGAGAGGAAACGTGCAACCAAGTTTGAATATATCAAAACTCCAAAATCATTTGTGGTATGCACTACAAAATCGTTTTCCTCCAACCCCTCAATCATGTGATGGAAGCAGGAATCACTTATAGTTTGAGAAAAGTAAACTTGAAACATTACTTCATGGGACATAAGAAACTTGTAAACCTGAGAAATGGTAAGGGGTGAAATAGAAATATGGAAATATAAAACTGAAAGCCACCTATTCAGGGACTTTAAAAATCCAGAGTTTATCTGGAAAAATCTCAAAAAAAAGGAAAAGGACTAGTAAAAGGCAATCAATGTTAGAAAGTTTGCTCCTCAAAATTTGTGTCTTTTAGTCTTTTGGTCGCTATGAGTCAAATTGACTCAAAGGCAATGGGTTTGATTTGGTTTGGTGTCATGGATTGAACTGTATCTCCCAAAAATGTCTGTGAATTTGGCTATGCCATGATTCCCAGTATTGTGTGATTGTCCATCATTTTGTGATCTGATGTGATTTTCCTATGTGTTGTAAATCCTGCCTCTATGTTGTTAATGAGGTGGGATTATTGGGAGTTATGTTAATGAGGCAAGAATCAATCTACAAGATTGGATTTTGTCTAAAGCCATTCTCTTTTGAGATATAAAAGAGAGAGAAGCAAGCAGAGAGACAGGGGGACCTCATACCACCAAGAAGCAAGAGTCAGAAGAATAGCTTGCTCTTTAGACCCGGGGTCCCTGCACTGAGAATTTCCTAGTCCAGGGGAAGATTGATGACAAGGACCTTCCTCCAGAGCTGACAGAGAGAGAAAGTCTTCCCCTGGAGCTGACTCCCTGAATTCGGGCTTCTAGCCTACTAGACTGTGAGAGAATAAACTTCTGTTTGTTGAAGCCATCCCACTTGTGGTATTTCTGATATAGCAGCAGTAGATGACTAAGGCATTTTGTTTTTAGTCTTTTGGTGCCTTTTTACCTTTAGTTTATCCACAATTCTAACAAATACGGAGATTTGATTTTTTACTCTTCTTTAGACTTGGCTCAAACACTCAGACAAGATGGAAGTACTGAGAAGCAATAGTCTGACAGAAACTAAGCAATTGAAAACAAATTAGTCAAAACCTAAAAAATAATAATAAGGGAAATCTGAGGCCATTTAATGACAAGGAAGGGAGTCTTGTATTTCTTAATAGCATCAATATATGCATCACTATTCTATAGACATACATAAATATTCTGATTAAAATGAATCTTTCCAAGGGTGCTAAAATTATGTTTTGCATTTCAACTTCCTAAGCTTAGAAATGTGCCATAACTTAAAAATGTTTTTATTGTTATTTGACATTGAAAATGACATGAGATGTCACTCTTCAGTCATCTAAAGAATTCAAGTATGAATTCCTCTTACTTGGTGACAGCAGGTAAATAAGGTATTAAATAAATGCATGTAAAGGGATGGCAGACACCTAATGAGTCACTAAGGGCCACTAGGCTGTGTGAAGTAGACCATAACTTTTGATATTAACATCCAGAAAAATGAGCATGATCATAGTCAGCATATCCCTTGGCACTGTCAAGCTGAGGTTTCTGTGGTTGAGCATATAACCACTTGAAAAAGTACGTAGTTGAGCATATAACCACTTGAGAAAGTATGTTCAAAGTGCAGTATCTGGGTTTTTCTTTCTATGTGTTGTGTTGTTGTTAGCTGCCATCCAGTCAGCTCCGACTTATGGCGACCTTATACATAACAGAACAAAACGCTGCCCAGTCCTGTACCATCTTCATGAGCAACCACTGTTATGTTTGAGTCCATTGTTGCAGCTATTGTATCAATCCATCTCATTGAGAGTTTCCCTAGTTTTCACTGACCCTCTATTTTACCAAATATGATGTCCTTTCCTAGTGATTGGTCTTTCCTGATGACATGTCCAGAGTAAGTCAGCTGAAGTCTTATCATCCCAGCTTCTAAGAAGCATTCTGGTTTTATCTCTTCTGAGACTGATTTGTTCATTTTTTGGCAGTCCATGATATATTCAATATTCTTCACCATACCACAGTTTGAACACATCAATTCTTCTTCTGTCTTTCTTTTTCTTCTTCCAGCTTTCACATGCAGATGAGGCAATTAAAGAGACCATGGCTTGGGTTAGTCACACCTTAGTCATCAAAGTGGCACCTTTGCTTTTTAACTATGTAAAGAGGTGTTTTACAGCAAATATGCCCAATGCAATGCATCTTTGATTTTTTTGACGGCTGCTTCCATGGACGTTGATTATTGATTCTAATACAATGAATTGTTGACAACTTCAATTTTTTCTTATTTATCATGGTGTTGTTTATCGGTACCATTGTGAGGATTTTCTTTTTCTTCACATTCAGGAGTAATCCATACTGAAGGCTATATATAGTCTTAGACCATCACCTTCGTTTTCAGCAAGCAAGGTTGTATCATCTGCATATCGCTTGTTCTCTGTAGACTGATAGGAAGTAGAGAGGCTGCGCCATTGATGACTTTCTTACAGTATCACACTGTAGTTTCCTTGTGCGGGCAGAGAACCTCAGCCAACTTGCCCTGTGTTGTCTACTCTCACATTTGCAAATCTTTTAAGCAAGAAATACTTTCCTACCCAATGTTTTTCACCAGTGATTCTTTATGGAACTCACACTGCATGGAAATACTCTGTACCGGATATGCTTCACTTACTCCTCCAGATCCACTCTTGACTGTGCTCTAGGCTCCAGGAGGCTGCCCTCTAAAGCCCACCTGAATCAGATCCTCTTGTTCTCTGGCCTCTGACTAGAGGAGGCTATGAAAGACAGCAGCAAGAGATCAGAGAGTGGGAGGAGAGGAAGATTGGCATTTTATTCCCTGGTTTCCTCTCTGCTGGACCACTTGTTGAAAGTGCCTTGTTTCTTTTCTTAATCAACTTTGTTGTTGTAGTTAGCTGCCATAAGTTGTCATCTCACTCATGGCGACCCATGTACAATGAAACAAAACACTGCCTGGTCCTGCAACATTACCATAATTTGTTGCAGATTGGACCTTTGTGATCCACAGGATTTTCATTTGGCTGATTTTCGGAACTAGAACACCAGGCCTTTCTTTTTAGTCTGTCTTAGTCTGGAAGCTCTATTAAAGCCTGTTCAGCATCATAGCAACATGCAAGCCTCCACTCACAAACAGGTGGTGGCTGCGCATGAGGTGCATTGGCTGGGTATCTCCCACATGGAAGGCAAGAATTCTACCACTGAACCACCACTGCCCTTAATCAACTTTGTTGTTGTTAGGTGCCATCAAGTCAGTTCCAAATTATAGCGACCCTCTGTACAACAGAACAAAATACTGCCCCATCCCACACCATTCAAACAATCGTTACTATGTTTGAGCCCGTTGTTGCAGCCACTGTGTCAATCCCTCTCCTCGAGGGTTTTCCTCTTTTTGGCTGACTCTCTGCTTTACCAAATATGATGTCCTCCTCCAGGGTCTGGTCCCTCCTAATAACACGTCCAAAGTACGTGAGACAAATCTCACAATCCTTGCTTCTAAGCAGCATTCTGGCTGTACCTACTCCAAGAAAAATTTGTTCATTCTTCGGGCAGCCCACAGTATATTCAATATTCTTCACCAACACCATAACTCAAAGGCGTCAATTCTTCGATCTTCCTTATTCACTGTCCAGCTTTTGCATGCATATGAGGTTATGGAAAATACCACGGCTTGGGTCAGATGCACCTTATTCCTCAAAGTGACATCTTTACTTTGCTTCAACTTTACTGAAGTATAATTTATATGGAGTAATATCTCTTTTACTTGTAGTTTGATGAGTTTTTATAAATGTATACACCTGTGTAGCCACCACTACAATCAAAAAAGAAAACAGGCAACCACTGATCTGATTTCTGTTACTATAGATTAGCTTTACATTTATTAGAATTTAATAGAAATGGAATCATAGAGTATGAACTCTTTTGCTCAACATAATTCTTTTGAGATTTATCCATGTTGCTGAATGTATCAGTGGTGTGTTCCTTTTACTGCTTTGTAGTATTCCATTACATGCCATCACACCAAAGACCATGCTGTTGTTGTGTGCCTTCAAGTGATTCCGACTCATAGTGACCCTACATGACAGAGTAGAACTGCCCTATAGGGTTTCCTAAGCTGTAACCTTTATGGGAGCAGATCACCAGTTCTTTTCTCTCATGGAGCCACTGGTGGCTTCAAACCACCAACCTGTCTGTTAGCAGCCCAGTGTTTAACCATTGTGCCACCAGGGCTCCTCTCAAGGGACCATAGCTCCTGTCACATAGTCCTCTTTACAGCTAGAGTTCTCACCAGCTCCTTCATCTTTGTTGGTTTCCCATAAATCTGCCCCTCCTTTGTAAACAGCCTCTCCCTTAAACTCGCTTTGATTATCGTTGTGGGTGTGTCCTCTGTCCCCTGCTGGGGTGCTGATTCACCATCACATGGAAAACACAATAGTAAGCTTTTTGTTCTCTAGAGAGATAAAAGTTTTTATAGACATCATTCTGTCATCCTCCCCTATGATCCTCTGTGGCAAATAAATGTAGGTAACATCCTCATGGAGAAAAGAGAAACATCAATATCAAACTGCTTGCCTATGGGAATTCATGAGACAGTAAATAGAAAAAGGGTGGGAGCAGTGGGGTCTAGAGTCCCTGAATTCCTAAAAATAGTTTACTTCTTCTAATTATAAACGATTACCTGTTAAATGAATATCTGGAAAATGCAGAAAAGTGTAAAGAAAAAAATAAAAGCTATCCATAAACTAACCATTCTGAGATAAACATATTTCCTTCCAGTCCTTTTTTCCCTGATAATACATAATGAACTGTTTTAAATAGAATTAGATTCCCAGAGTAGTTTTGATTCCTGCCTTGTTACACCTAAGCACATATTGTGAAGGAGCTCTGGTGGCACAGTTGTTAAGTGCTCGGCTACTCACTGAAAGGTTGGTCGTTTGAACCCACCAGCCACTCTGCAGAAGAAAGATGTGACAGTCTGCTTTTATAAAGATTACAGCTTTGGAAACCCTATGGGGCAGTTCTACTCTGTGTCACTGTGAGTCTGAATTGACTCGACAGCAACAAGTTTTATATATTGTGAAAGAGCCCGGTGGCCAATGGTTAAGCACTTGGCTGCTAGTCAAAAGTTGACAGTTCAAACCCACCAGCAGCTCTGTGGGAGAAAGTCCTGCTGATCTGCTCCTGCAAAGATTACAGCCTAGAAAACCCTGTGAGGCAATTCTACTCTGTCACATGGGATCTCAATGAGTCGATAATCAACTCGATGGCATCCAACAATAACACCATACATTATGAGAAGTCCCTTGGTGGTGCAAAGAGTTAAGGCTCTCAGCTGCTAATTGAAAGGTTGGAAGTTTGAATCCACTGAGAGGAGCCTTAGCCGAAAGGCCTGGTGATCAACTTCCAAAACAGCCATTCAAAACCCTATGGTACGTAGTTCTACTCTGACACACATGGAGTTGCTATGAGCTGGGATCGATTCAACAGCAAATAGACATATTGTGAGCATTTTCATTATTATTAAATATCATTTGAAGGCACTGTTTTTAATTGTGTAACATATGTGTTCAGCTACTTCCCTATTGTTTGTGATCTTTTATTTCTAACAGAGATCTAAATTTTGCAGAAAGTAAACCAAGTTTCAGTTCTCTCACTGGCCATTATGATGGTGTTCTTTGGCATTTGGAGCCAGCCTATCTTCTAAATAGGTTTTAAAGTCAAGGGATTTGACAACTGAGAGAAAGCTGCTTGACAGCTAATCGAGGCAAAGCATCATTTGGGGAATAGTCACTGGGCCTAACAAGGAAAATAGTGGAGCTCTCAGTCTCCACCTCCAGGTAACTTCTAAAGTCTGCCCTGATAAGGTTCAATTAAGACAAGAAAGATCAGGTAACTTCTCAGGAAGACCATAATTCCTGCAATAACAAATGTCAAATGTTGCCATTTTAGCTGTTCTGAATGACTGCCTTGTTGTTTCTGAGGGAACTAAGGGTAGTATTTGTCAATGGCAGTATCAGTGACCTTTCAAAGTAATTAACTTTGTATCAAAAAATAAACGTAATTGTTTAACCACGGGTGTATTAGGCACCATGGGAGGGGTGCATCACTTTCTTTGGAAGTAAATCTGATTCTTTCAATCTCTCAATTTATTTCTCCAGGAACCGTGTTATTTTCTTGTAAAATGGTCCACCTCTCCCATTATCTCCTAAGTAGCAGTTAGACTGGGGAGAAAACAGTTATATGGATATATGAAATTGGAGGCAGATGTCAAGCTAATTGATCTGAGTAGGTTAAATGGGAGAAAATACTTCCAAGAATCAATAGAGGTGCTAATTAGGCTAATTGTTGGATAGTGTTTCTTTCTAAGTGAGCGATTTTCCCAATTACTGTTTATCATGTTGATTTTTTTTTCCCCCTGAGTTTATCAGCTTTAACTTTACTAAAACTTGTATGATATTACTTTCCAATGTGTCTTTGTCCCAAGGTTCTTCTTGCCAACCTGGTGACAGGTAGTTTTCCTGGATGTGCTGATCTCACAGTGCAAAAGCTAAGGTTGGACTTTTGCCAAGATATCTCCAGCAGAGGTGATTTTCTGCCGATGGTGTCAAAAACAAAAGCAAGAGTCCTCATCTTACTAGAGTTGATGGGCCAAGAAATAGAAGTTCAAGCATAGTATTTAAAATTACAAGGGTAACCAACAGGTGAACTAAAGATTAGTATCTTCCTAATTAAAAAACTGAAAACAGGAAGACAGAGGGAGAGGCTAATGAACTAATTTCTTATCTTTCCATAGGTGTAGGAATTCGATAGGTATTGTTTAAGATTGATAGATCAAATATGGCCAACAGTGGATACAAGTAGAGGAAGTGAAGCAGAGCAATCAGAGGACAAGGTGGAAGACTTTTCTTTTTTTTTTTGGTATCCTTTTATATAATAATTTCCATCACCCATCTGTCAATTTGCCGTACTGTGGTGGCTTGCATGTTGCTATGATACTGGAAGCTATGTCATCAGTATTTCAAATACCAGCAGGGTCACCCTTTGTGGACAGATTTCAGCAAAGCTTCCAGACTAGGAAGAAAGTCCAGGTGATCTACTTCTGAAAATTAGCAAATGAAAACTCTTTGGGTCACAACAGGATATTGTTTGATATAGTGTCGACTGATGAGCCCCCTGCATTGGATGGCACTCAAAATACACAGTGGCAGCAACAATGGGCTAGAGCATACCAACATTTGTGAAGATGGTACAAGACCAGGAAACTTTCAGTTCTGTTGCACATGAGGTCGCCATTAATTGGAGCTGATTCAATGACAATTAACAACAACAACAACTTATGATAATTTAAAATATTAATAACAGTAATTTAAACACAAACTTTTGGAGAGTGTGGAAAGAATAATGAGAAGATACAAAGGAAAAGGGAATCTTAGCATCCTGCAACGTAAGTGCTAAAAGGGACCTAGGAGAAGACAGTCTTATTCTACCCCTTTACAAATGACAAACTAGGAGACAGATGGTTGAATAATAGAGAGTATTGCAAACCCTGAAACTCAAAGAAAACAAAGAGGAGTGTATTTAACTGATATATATAATATTTTCCTGTAATAATACTTGGAAAATTCTCCTTGCTATCTCACACTTCTAAGACCTCTCAAGCCTGCTCGCTAATGCCTGGAATTCTTTTAGGAAGGCACTAAGCCTTTCATTCCAAAATGAGGGATACCCCAAGGGAAAATTTAGACATAAACTCAGGGTTCTGACTGAGTGATTTGACCTAAACTGGAACAAAGGTTTAAATGTCTGATATTCGAAGAGTGCAAAACACTGAATGCTGAGAGAGAAGAAGTTCCATCAATATGAGCTCAAAAGGGGAAGCCAAAGGCATTGGATACAAATATGTTACATCACAACTGTTTCCTGCTGTGTTCCCTGTTGTCCACTGTCTTTCCCCAGCCTCTTTGTTTCTTTCTGTGAAATGGTCCATGACGTTATAGTTGTTTTTATGGGTTAAGTCAGCATCAGAATTGGATTTTCAAACTATTATTGTCAAATTTTGGCTGGAATCTTTGGTGGATGCCCCTGCTGGAGTTTTTACTCTCATATCATGGTGGTGAAATGATAAACTGGAACCAAAACATCAGCTGATGGCTAACTTGGAATAGAATAAGTTTTCAAGGACTTTCCCTGGGAAGTTGGATCTCACTGGTTAAGAAGAATCCACACAAACATAGAGTCAAAAACAAGTGCCTACCTGCAAGCAATGTCTTGTCATTTTCGTGATCATCATCATAGTCATCATCACCACAACCACTACATTTGTGTTGCTGTGTGACTTAGAACAACTTATTTCACTCCTCTGTGATCAGTCTGCTCATCTGTAAAACAGAGATATTGAATTTCTCCCTACCCTACACATAGAATTGTTGTTGTTATTTGCCATTGAGTCAATTCTGATCATAGTGACCCTATAGGACACAGTAGAACTGACCAATAGGGGTTCTTAGGCTGTAATCTTTACAGGAGCAGACCACCAGGTCTTATCTCCCATAGAGCAACTGGTGGGTTCAAACTGCTGAATTTTCAATTAGCAGCTGAGTACTTAATAACTGAGACACCAAATCTCCTTCCTCACAGCATATGAACATGTAAATCTGAAGAAATGAGGCAAAGATGCATGGGAAAGTCATAAGAAAGCACTAAGCATATACAGGTAATCAAAAATAATTCCAGAGAATCCGGGAAAAATGGCACTCTAGGCAGAAGCACCACACACCTTCCCTCCACAGCAAAGATCCGAAAAACTAGGCCGAACAGAGACTACAACAATCCTGAAACCCTAAAACATCAAATGAAGAGATAAAGAACTCACCCAAGCACCAAATGGAGTGAGAAAACTGACAGAGAAAGGAGAGCGAGGAGAGATTCATGCAGAGGTCCCCTACCAGCTAACACAGTGCGGATCCACCATCTCAGACTCCTATTGGAGACCAGCAAACAGGGAGTACGAGAAAGCAGCCTCACGGAGCGTCCAGCAAGAGACAAAACAACTGGTAATTTGTGATATATGCTTTCCCACTGCACACACTTCTTCACCCCGAATTGGCCTCCTCTGCTTCCCACGGCCACAATCTCTTGACCAGGAAACACTGGCTGCTTGGATTCCACACACCCGAATGGGCGGCTCTCTGAGTGCCATTTGCTGGCTGCTAGTGTTGCTTTTATTTTCTGCTTCTTTTGATTTCTTCTTTGCCTCTCACCAACTCCCCCTCCTTTTGCTCAAGTACCTGGCTCCGTGTGCCATCTTTGCTGCTTCCTGAGGGGCTGCGGAGCTCCGTTCGAGTGTGGAGCTGCTTCCCGGTCTGGGCTGTCATGCTAGTGGGATCCCGGGGCTTTTGTTCGTTTGTTTGTTTTGAATTGTTTGTTTGTTTTCTTTTCCTTTTCTTGAGTTGGGAGCCCTTTCTGGCCAGGCAGAGCTGGGTGGCAAGGAGACTCCCC
>NW_004443970.1:12305531-12333407 GCF_000243295.1 Trichechus manatus latirostris
AGCAGAATTGGAAGAGCGTAGTCAATGTCACTGAACTGTGCATGTAGAAATTTTTGAAATGGTGTATCTTTGGCTATGTGTATTTTCACCAAAAAAAAAGGTTGAGAAGTTAGAAGGTTGATATGTTGTGGGGTTGTTAACCAATGTCATAAAACAACACGTGTACTACTGTTTCATGAGAAACTTTGTTCTGGAAGCCTTCACCTGAAGTACAATAAAAAATAAAAAATAATAATAATAATAATTCCAAGGCCATTAGCTCCTTGAGGCAGGAATCCCACAGAGCATTGCATGGAGCTATTCAAACATGTTTGACTTTTACTTAGCTGAGAAAATGAGGCACCAGTGGTTCAGTGGTAGAATTCACACCTTCCATAAAGGAGATTCAGGCTTGATTTCTGGCCAATGTACCTCATGTACAGTCACCACTGAGGAATAGCATTCCAAAACAAAAGCCCTTGACATGGCTTTTGATTTCTCTTGACATGGATATGATTTCTGGGTTGGGTCTGTGCCAAATCCCTCCTTGTCCTAAGTGACTCCATCTTGGATTTCTGAATGCAGTTTCTCTTATACAATGCAGCTTGTCACTTCTGTGAAACTTTCCACTGTACCCTGACCTAGTTAAATGTAGTTTTACCTAACCCACTCTGCTAAAGGAGGGGCTTGCAGTTAGAAATAGCCAGTGTTAGAAAAACATAATTTAAGACCTATACAGGTGTTAGACATAGTGTTAAACATGTGACTTTGGTGGTCAGCCGATTCTCAGAAAATACCTCCTTCTCTCCCCATCAAAAAATGTTTTTCCAACCTGTGCCTGAGGCCTTACAAAGTCCTGTACTTTTGTATAACCCCCCTTCTAAGCCCTGTAAATGATAACTAATCAAAAATATTTTAGCTATACCCTTCTGTTTACATTTTTTTTCCTTCATAAGCTTCTGTATCACTGCAGCCCCCTGAAGCACTTTGTTCAGATTATTCTGACCCTTTATTTTCCTTTGTGCAAAATGCTTTTCATTGTAATAAAACTCTCTGTTTTTAAACTTAAACAGACTCATGGTTTTTCCACTACAACACCACTCATCTGTCAGTGGAGGTTTGTGTATTGCTATGATGCTGGAGCAATGTCAGTGGAGCTTTCAGACTAAGACAGACTAGAAGTAAGGCCTGGGGACCTACTTCCAAAAATCAGCCAATGAAAACTCTCACAGTGATCCAATCTGCAACTGATCAAGGGGATGGAGTAGGAGAGGGCAGTTTCATTCTCTTGCACATGGAGACTCCATGAGTCGGGGGCCGACTTGATGGCAGCTAACAACAACAGTAACTGAGAAAACAGAACAAAATAGGCAAAAATGTAAATGACGATGTAACTGATTCCATGAGACAGCATATGATTAGTGAGAGCTAAGGATAGTCTGTGCTATGATTTCAGAGGACACTGGATGATCACCGAGTCTCTGAAAGAAATTGTGAAGGAGGAGAGACTTCAGGTGGGTCTTGAAGGACAGCTTGGATTTAACTAGATATTGAAGACAGAAGAGAATACAAGACTGAGGCAAAACATAATTGGTAAATTTATCCAGATAAAAATTACATCATCTGGATACAACATACCCAGATATAATCGTCTGGTAGCCCCTAATATACATGCTTTAATCTTCCCAAAAATTTTCTGAAAGGTAAATATAAATATTACTATACACCAAGAAGAAAACAGTACCCGTTGCCATCAAGTCAATTCCAACTCATAGTGACCCTGTAGGACAGAGTAGAACTGTCCCATACTGTTTTCAAGGAGCAGCTGGTGGATTCAAACTTCTGACCATTTGGTTAGCAGCTGAGCTCTTAACCACAGTGCCACCAGGGCTCCAAATATATTGGAGATTTATATTAATATTTATTTATATTTTATGAATAAACCATGTTTCAAAGTGGCTGAGTTGCCTGAGATCACACAACTAATCCTGGGGATGCTTATGTGACTGAATCTAAAACTCATACTCAACTACATTGCAAAGTAGACATGCACATGGTTTGGAAATTACAGAGCACCATTCATCTGACAGTGAGATGTTATTGAGCCTCACAGGGTGGGTGCTCAATCCTGGCATAGTGGAGGAGATGCTACCTTGTGTCCCAGACTCTATGAAAATGCATGATTTTTTTTGTTGTTAGTTGCCACTGAGTAAGCCCTGACTCATAGCAACGTCATGCTCAGCAGGATTGGACCACCGTGATCCATAGTTTTCATAGTCTGATTTTTGGAAGTAGGTCACCAGGCCTTTCTTCCTAGTCTGTCTTAGTCTATTCAGTATCATAGCAACATGCAAGCCTCCACTGACAGATGGCTGATGGCTGTGCTTAGGAAACATTGGTCATTGAAATCAAACTCGGATTTCCTGCAAGGAAGGCGAGAATTCTACCACTGAACCACCACAGCCCTCACGTGAAAATGCATATATTTTCTTAAAGACAATACATTACCTGCATTGTCATTCCACTGGTTGCGCATCACAGGTTAAATTATTGGATTTTCTACCTCCCCTTGGGTGCAGAGATGAAGCTAGAGTTCAGGACAGAGATATAGAATGGGATGGGCAAATAGGGTCCTGAACTAAGTAGACAAGCCTCTGTGGGTTACCCCAGTGGTGAAGAAGATGGCACCAGTCTTACCAGCTAGAGAGAGTTGTGTGTTTGGAGTTCTGGGTGTTAGCAACTCTATTATGCAGCTAAGAGGAGGGCAGTGAGCACAAGCTTTAGTTGCTGGTCATTTAGCCATTAGAAGCTGGGCCACTGTGTGCAGCTATGGGGGTGGTGCTCATTGTAGTCGATATGAATTATCCCGTGTGCTGGTCTTCTCTCTAAAAAGCCTGGTTAACGTTCTAGTTAGGGCCAGGGAAACTCTGTAATTTTCCCTTCGCCTCTTCAGCTGTGATTTGACCACCACAAGCTATGCTTCTCAAACCATTCCATGGAAGCAGTGCCCTTCAAGGCAGAGGAGAATGGACAGGGTGTCCAGGGCCTCTGGCTTCACCTGAAGCTGCCCATATGTTCGAAACTTCTCTGAGGATTTAGGTTTCATCACAAAAACTCAAGTGAATTTTGCATTATACTCCATAATGTACCTTTGCTTATGAATCCAACTAAAAATAAAATCAGGAGAGATCAGTCCCTGCAGAAGGACATCATGCTTGGTAAAGTACAGGGTCAACAAAAAAGAGGAAGACCCTCAATGAGATGGATTGACACAGTGGCTGCAACAATGGGCTCAAGCATAACAACGATTGTGAGAAAGGCGCAGGACCGGGCAGTGTTTCATTCTGTTGAACATAGGTTCCCTATGAGTTGGAACTAACTCGATGGCACCTGACAAGAACAACAAAAAATAAAATTAATACCTTAAGAACAATAGTGAATATGTATGGAACACTGACCAGGAGCCAGGCACTGTTCTGTGCACTCTATTTTCATCATCTTTTGTAATACTCACAGCATGAGGATGAGACATGAGATGGCATAATTATCATCATCCTCATTCTCATTTTACAGATGGAAACACTAAGGTTTGAAGGGGGTATTTAGTTTGTCCAAGATCAATCAGACAATAGTGCTGGAGGTAAGGTTCAAACCCAAGCAGGCTGACCCCAGGGCCCACACTCCCCACTGCTCTGCTATATCTTTTAAGGCTCAACCAAAATTTCTCCTCCTTCACAGATTCTCCCCAGGCACCCTATAATGAGCTCATGTCCTCTGAAGTCATAGCATTCACCGTCCATACCCCCTCATTAATCATGCACTCTTTATAGTATTCAGTATATTATCATTCAATTTTTTATGGCACCATGTTTACCTTGGGGCTTCTAGAACTCCCCATTGCAAAGCCCAAGTTTGAGAAGGATGAATCTACAAGATTAGGACTGCCACGGAAACTTGTGGCACTGTTTGAGCTAAGAAGCAGATTTCAGCATGTAAACTGTGTGTGTGTGTGCAATGTGTACATATACACAGTTTGTACTCTAAATTCCAAGCAATCATGAGACTACTAGGATGAAGACTCTACTATCTGATTCAATTGGGTTGCACATACAAAGACACTTTACAAAGTTTTATCAATTGAAAGTCATTATTATTATTTATAGAAGGTAAACAGTAAACAACAGGAACAGCTTACTTATAAAAAACAAACAGTAAACATAAGAACAGATTTGAGGTGAACTGGTCCCCTCTACCCCTTAGTATCCCACTTAGGATTGTAGGAGAGGAACCCACTTATGGCTAAAAGGGTACCCACTCTCCTTCCTAATTTACTCATGTTCATTTCTGTGTCCCTGGGCAGACACATCATGGACCAGGTGTCAGCAAGTGTCTCTTTCTCTCTCTCAGCAGGTGTGTTGCCAGCTTAGGCCAGGTGCGTTGTAGCTGTGTTCATTCCTTCTCTGTCTTTCTCCATGGCTTTTCTTGGCTGCTTCTGACCCCCAGTACTTTCTGGTCCAGCTCTCAACCATCAGCTTTGGGAAAACCCTGGGCCAGTGCCGGAGTTAGTGTGGCATTACAACAACTCTCAAGGCAAAACCATTTTATGGGCAACCCCTGTACGGTGTATGCTCAAGCCTGTGCTTTGTTGGCGACCTGCCCAGAGGTGCCCAGCTCCATTGTCTACCTCCTGCCAGGAGATGCCCCACTCCACTTCATGGGGACTGTCCACCACCACCATCTGTCAGTCTTGTGGTTCTCCCTGCTCACTCCACTATCATAGTTTCTCTGCCACTCTGCTTTGCTGCGCTTGCCACCATTTCTCTCAGTCTTCAGTGTTGCCAGCTCGGTGTTATAGTCCTTGGCCTGTATTACAGCTCTTCTAGGAGGTTCTCAGCGCAGGGCCTCATGTCCAAAAAACACTCCTTTCCTGGCTTTCCTTGATCAGGAAGCCCATCAGAGCCTCCACATTCTAGCTTTTTATCAGTCACTGGGTGAGCCTCCCAGACAATCCTGGTAAAGAACAAATACTGGACAGAAACCACCTGCCCCCAAGCTAATCTATTTAAATATGGATCATAAACTGACCAATCCTTGCAAGTTGCTTATATGTATAGCAAACTGACCAATCCTTTGGCAGAGTGTGACCTGAGCCTTCATTTTGGGAGAATTCCAAACCCAGGGCCAGAAAGGCCACATAAAGAAACCCTTTACACCACAGCATGTGTCACTGATAGGCTTAAGGCCTCAACTGAAGGAAGAGAGTGAAAGAAAGTGATGATGAAGGGGAAAAAAATTGAAGAAGGAAGAAAAAAATTGAGTTAGTAGAGGAAAAGGAAGACTAGACAGAAAAATAAAGTGGCAGATGAGCCTGGGCATTGTCGACAGAGAAAATAACAAAGTTGCCTGTTACCACACGCATCCATGGGGTTACCAATGGATTGGCCCAAGCTCAAGGCTCGTAATTAGTAAACAAGAGCTCTGACCCTGCATTCACTACTAATTAGTTAGGAAATCTTGAGCAATTCATTCAACCTCCACTCAACTCACCTCACTTAATCTCAGGTTTTTCTTCTGCCATATTGTCTCCCATGGCCCCTGCATTTGATGATTAGAAAGAGAAAATGAGTGCATATCATGTGAAAACACTTTGAATTAAAAAAAAAGAATGCATTAGGCAGAGGATTGAATTGCAGTTATAAAAAGTTTTGAGCCTCAATCAGGCTCCACATTAGATATTAGCAACCCAGAGATATTGAGCAAGACCTAGTCTCTAACTTCAAAGAACTCAAAGCCAGAAAAGGAGACAGGGTGTGTTGATAATTGTAGTGCAAAATAGTATGCGTAATAAGAAAAACACATTCCAAGAGTAGGGAATGACTAGCTCTGCTAGAGGTTATCTAGGAAGACTTCATAGGGAGAAAAGGCGGGTGTCAGGATTTGTTTTATGAGAAAAATAAAAAAGAAAAAGAAACCAGAAACGAAAAGGAGGGTGATGAAAGATAAGACAAGAAATTAAATAAAAATGTCCAGCTTTAAACTCACCTAATTCAGTATCAAACTTGCAATGTATTCGTTAATATCCAACTTCCTTTCTCTGCAACTTTAATCAAGTCCAAAAGGATACTTGTCAGATTAAATCACCACCTGCACGACCTTGATTTACCCAGAGAAAATGGAATATTTGAGCCTCCATCCCCTGAGCAGAGCAGACAAGCCAATTTTGCTTCTAAAAAATCAACAGGTAGAGGCATAACAAAGGTCATATATTATGGAGGCTGCAGATGGAAATTCAGCCCCAGCAGTTATATCGACACAGTTATTACTGTTATTACAGCTAAACCTCCTCATTCTGCTGACATTATTAACCAAGACAAACTTGGCCCTGCAGCTTTATTTCATGGGGTAGATCACCTATTAAACCAAGAACAATGTCATTGTCTTTTGCAGCACTTCCAAAATTGCTTCCTGCTTCTAAGAGGTTTCCCGGGCCTTTTTTTCCCCTTGCCATCAGAATAGACACCATTCATCTTGAGCGTGTTGCTTTACGGCCAGCTTCTGTTTTGCATAGCCCAGTGTATCCCTGTGATCCTCACTCAGGTGAGAGGCATGAAATTGTTGTGATCATTTGTGAAATCATCATCATGCTCTCTGGAAATCTCATTTAGGTGCTTCCAGAGGGAATCAGCCCCTTAAAAAGCCCAAAATTTGTCAGTGCATTTTTTTTTCTTCCTCTAATCAAAAATGCTTTCATCAAGGTCCATTAGTGAAATGTATCCCAGAATTTGGGAGCGATGCCTTCATCTGGAGGAAGAAACCAAGACTTAAAGAGTATAAGCGATTTTATCAAGGTTACACAGCTGTATGCATCTCTAAACAGAGACTAACACTGAGGCCATATTAACCTTTTTTCACTTATTTATCTAAATAAAATGACTGCTCTTTTGAAGTAGGAATGCAAGTGGCTATTTGCTACACGGGTGAAACCTAAAATTCACACACCTTTATTTCGTTTATGGATTGGGCCAGGAGTGGATTAACCCATAAGCAAGGTACATACAGATTTACATTAAGCAAGGTATGCATAGGCTTACTTGTGTTTACTTACAAATCTATAGTGCACAATTTCACATGAGTTTCAAAGATGTGGCAAAAGATAGGTGAAACTGTGCATAGTAAGTAAGCACAAGCAAGCCCGTGCGTACCTTGCTTATTGGGTAATCCATCCCTGGATTGGTCTGATTTTTGCATGGAGATTGCCTGTATTGAATTAAAGCTGTTTTACCTCAATTAATTTACTGAGCAAATGCAAATATAATTTCCACACTCCATGTGCCTTGGATTTATTTCAGTCTGATAATTTTGCCTTTTTGTCAAAGGAGGAATAAATCCCCCCTAAGCATTGCTGCTCCTGGAACTTGCATCATTGACTGTTTTCATGGAGCCTAGGTGCACCGTGTAATTATAAATAAAATCACACAGAAATAATTATAGGAAGAACTCAATAGCATCCTCTGTTCTCTTGTGCATGGTAACCTCAAGAGGCAGAGTCCAACAAGAAGTTTAGGACAACCTAATCCGTAAGAAAGGGGAAATATCTTTTAGATTATGTACAATTCCAAATGATCAAAGCTGTCCAAGGAGAGTTGCCATATGGCTTGGGCTTTTGCTTGTCTTTTCTTGAATTTTCTCTTCTAATAACACATACCAATGTGTCACTGTTGAACAACAAAAATGGCAGGGCTTAATGTTCCTATGGAGTGAAGGTCGGGAGCTTGACCTACCAAGGGCCTCCGTGGGCTGCGTCTCCCTTGGCCTCCACTCTCACGGCCAAGCTGGCCGACAGCAGACAAGCATGATGAGTAGAGACAGAGCTCCGTGTCTCGGTGGTTCCTCTGGTCTGTGGGCAGTCGAAATGATCCATGGCCAGACTTGGCTCCCCAGCTCTTTGCCTTTTGGCGACCAGCCACCTGGAGTCTGTTCAAATGAACAAGCTGCCTTTTCTTCCTACATATTGGTTTCGCCTCCATTTGAAAACAAAACTCTTCCCCATCTGCTTGCTTCTGGGATTGCCGTAATTGCATGGAGGATGATTGGCGGCAACTCAATCTGAGGAAAACCCTGTTGATTCGGAAGCACAGTCTCAATAAACGTTTGTGTTTCATCGTTTTGCTAAATGGAGCTTGTGCCCAGCCAGCTTTTCTAATGCAGGAGTGGGAATTAACGGGAGGCATATGAGGAGGAGGGGATACATCGAACAATGCTCTGCCATGACCTCCTTTGCTTCTAAGAATCCTCTGCTATCAGTGAATCCATTGATTGGTCTGGATCGTGTCCTCCCAACCCACAGAGCACCAAAGAAAATGGTGCCAGAATGGAGCCCTAAAACCAAGGGGACTGCCAAGAAAAGAGCCATTCTCCTGACTTCATGTACTACACGATGGCCCTGGATCTAAGTACTGAACTGATCAACTCCCGTAAAAAAGAAACGATCATTGCTTTAATACCTAACATTTGCTTTCCAAAATGGTCATTGCCTACCATGAAAGAAGCCACTCGAGTTTGTAAACAAATCTATGAGCAGAGAGCATCATTATAAAAGGGCAAGCTTGATCTTCACACACCTGGGTTCAAGTCCTGCCTCTGACACTTACTATCAGTGTGACCTTGAGCATGTCCTTAAATCTCTCTCAGCCTCGGTATCTCATCTCTAACATGGGGTTTAAGAATAATTTCTAATTCATTGGGTTGCTGTGAATGAAAGCAGTCATGTAAAGAGTTAGATCAGAGCCTGATACATAGTAAGCTCTGTAAAACTTGCTAGTATTACTTATTAAAGTTGATGGTCATCCCACAAACCTTTACTGAGCATTCACTCTCTGTCAGGTGTTGCTTTATGGACAGGGAATACAGCATGAAAAAAGACAAGATCTTTTGTCCTCATGGATTTTAGAGACTTGTGAGACAAACAATAAACAAGGAAATAAATAAATAAGATAATTTGAAGTGGTAGCAATTTCTATGAAGAAAATTAAACAAAGAGAGAGCCTGGGGTGGGTAGGGTATTCAGGGAAGACCTTTCTAAAGAGGAAATATCTGAGTTGAAACCTGAACAATCAAGCATAGGAAAGAGCTAGTGCAAAGGCCAGTAGTGGGAATGGTCATGACATAGCTAAGGAAGGAACAGAAGACTGGTGTGGCTGGAATATAGTGAACAAGAGAGTGGAGTCAGAGACATGAGATGAAGTGAGACAGCTTGGCAGGACCTTGTAGTTCAAGCTAAGTATTCTTTTGTGAGCAATGGAGGGCTCTTGGCAGGTCTTAATCAAGGAGCTTCTGTTATGTGACTTTATTTTCAAAGCCTCTCTCTGGCTGCTTTTTGAAAAACAGACTTTCATGAGCAAGAACAAGAGCAGACCAACAGGAAGCTGGAGCAGTGGCCTTGTTGAGAGATGATGGTGACTTGGACTAGGGTGGTAGCAGAAGAGATGGAAAGAGGTGGGTAACATTTGAGTCAAGTACCAGTTTAGCAATGCAAACGAGCTGGGCACATGTGTACTTAATTTCACTGATCTCATTAAGCTCAACTTGTTGATTGCAGTCCTGAATTCACCTATCTGGCAGCATACCTTGGGGCAATGATGGGTGTTGAAATAAGGTATATTTAAGGGTTTTCTCTTCACTATATAACATAAGCAAAGTGGGATTCTAGAAAGTGTTCAGGGTTTTAGACAAAAGAACTGAGACTGATCTGGGCTGTGCTACACACTGGCTGGGTCACTTTGCTTAAGTCACTCAGCATCTAGCAGCTTCAGTTCCCTCATCTGCAAAATGTAGGGGGTCATACCAAACTCACAAAATTGTGAAGGTAATATTTGTGGAAATGGTTCTGTGAACTTTAATATAAGATGTATTTCCAAACAAAGAGCTGAAACAGATGGTTTCTGCTTTCTTGGATGCCTACTGCCCAGCCACAGGGCCAGATGCCTAGTGCCCAGCTACAGGGCCAGCTGGGCCACATCTTTTTTGAGTTTCCAAAAAAGGAGAGACTGAGGATTGGACTGTCCTGTTGTCTTCCTAGACAGGAGAGTCATGACCAGTTCTGAGTTTGAGGAGGTGTCTTGGCAAAAGGTCAAAAGCAAGATCATGGACTCTAGACTTTCTGGAGCCATGGAGGCTGGATGAACCCCTGAGACTAATGCCCTGATATAATCTTTAAACCTTAAACCAAAAATATCCCTTGAAGTCTTCTAAAAATCAAAAGTAATCCAGCTTAACTAGTAAAAAAAAAAAAAGTCTGCTTTGAGCATTATGTTCTTTTAAATACTATCTATACGGGATCAAAGTGACAACAGCAATTCAAAAGATTAGAGAGGAACCTGAAGGGGCAGTGAGTTTTGTTAATAGGGGAAGAATAACTCAGAAAAGGAGAGTGAGAATGGTTGCACAACTGAAAAAATATAATCAATGTCAGTGAATTTTACACATAGAAACTGTTGAATTGATGTATGTTTTGCTGTGTATATTCTCAAAAAAAAAAAAACACTAAGGGGTATAATTTGAAATTCTGTTCTACATTTTCCCCTGTTTGATCAGTATTTGTCTATAGAATCTTTGATCAATACATTCAGTAATGCTACCCGGGTACCATCCAGTTCTTCTGGTCTCATGGCAAAGGAGGCAGTTGTTCATGGAGGCAATTAGCCACACATTCCATGTTCTCCTTCTATTCCTGGCTCTCCTTCTTGTGTTGCTCCAGGAGAATAGAGACAAACTGTCATGCCTTGGATAGCCACTTGCAAGCTTTTAAGACCCCAGGCACTATGCAATGAACTAGGAGGTAGAATGGAAGCACTTAACACATTATTAGGCCAATTAACTGGAATGTCTCATGAAACCATGACCCTAAACCTCCAAATCAAGAAACCAAAGCCCGTGAGGTTTTTGGTTGTATAGAAGCAGCTTCAGCTTCTGCGTTTGTTGTTGTTGTTGTTATTGTAAATATCTTGATCACGCAACTTTTGCCAGTTCAACTTTTTACAGGCGAACAACTTATTGACAGCAATTACGATAATTGGCTGTGCAACTCTACCCATAATCAATGCAATTTTTCCATCATTATTTACCCCCCCTCCCCACTTCTCCCTCTTTCCTGTCCTTGGTGATTACTAATAAACTTCGGTCTCTTAAAAAAAAAAAAAAAAGCAAGATCAGATTCCAGGGGATAGAACCATAGGTAGATGGGATAAGATTCAAGGGGTATGTCAAACTGGTAGAACTAACAATACGAGGAAGCAAAGGATAAGCCAGCGTTATCAGGAAGTGAAGAGTTGAACTGGTACAACTGGGAGCAATGGGGGTGGTTATAGAGTTTTTGCCACATACAGTGGAAATTGCCTGGAAATTCTGGTTGTCCAACGAAGAGTAAGTTGTGCAGCAAGAAAAAAAGAAAATAATTCAATGAATGCAGGTTTCAAGTTCTGCAGTCCATTAATTGAGCACAGTGGAAGCCCTAAAAAAATCAGACTGTAAGTGACTCTGAATTGTATTTGTTTTTGATAGTGGCTCTCTCTGGCAAGTAGCCATGTTCCTAGCCAGACAAGTAGAATTAAAAGAATAAAAATAATAATATTTCCTTGCTGGTTTCCTTTATGTTTGTTGGTTTGTTTTAATAAAGCATCAATATAAACCTTTCATGAATATATGCTTAATTTCACTAAACAGAGATAGTAAGCAATAATCCCTGTTTATTAGCATTTTTCTTCCTAAACTGGGGAGGCGACTCTAATCCTGGAATTTACTAGGTACATTAAAAACACATGCAAATGGAGCTTTGTGAGGTGTTTTCTGAAAGAAATTAAGTTAAGGGATGTCAAATTCTATGTAGAAAGGAAAGAATCAGAATATTCCTTTTTTTCTTTCTACAAGAAATCATAGTGGCTCTCAGGGATGAAAGCAGTAGGCAAATCATTATGCTGGTGCTGGTGAAATACTAATGTGGACTTTGAATCTGAAAAGTGGAACTGACAGTGTTTCTTTCACGGCATCAAGTACTGCCATGTGCATTTCACTGTATATAATTTCACTCATATATATCATATCAAATCACATTAGCAGACTTTTATCAGCACTAACAGTGTGCCAACCTCTGAGAGATCTATGAATATGTGAGTGAAATTGTGTGTCTCTGTATTTATATGTTTACTCTTCTGTCTCCCACACTAGACGGAAAGCCCCTGGAAAGCATGAGCTGCCTTTCGTCACCATGTCTGTAGACCATTGTGCAATCAAAGTCCAATGAATGGAGGTTTCTAAGATACAAATATCTCACTTCCCCCTAGAGCTTCTAGAGAATCTTTTCTAGTGGGAAGGTGACATTTAAACTGAGACTTGAAGGAAAAATGAAATAACAGGCCAAGCTGATGAAATGAAACAAGCAAAAGCATAGAAGTAGAAAGTTATTAAGTGAAAATTAGAAGACAGCACCCTTGACGTTAAGAACAAATAAATAAACAAATACACTGGAGCCATGTGGTGGCCCTAAGCGTGTGATTCCAACCTGCCTTTCTACACTTCAGGATCAGTTGGGGTTCAGTCAAGAAGCAGAAATCACCCCAGGTGTTCTAATGAGGAAAGAATTTAATACAGGAAATTGGAAGCTTATAGGATTCTTGGAACAGCTGCAGAGGTAGGTTTTCTAGGCTGGACCTCCAGGAATGTCTCCCAGGACAACAGAGCCAGCAGGAGAGTTCTTGTATCTGAGAGCTACGCAGGAATCAAGAAGCCGTCATGCCTCTGCTGCTCCACCACAGCTGCTTCTGGGTATCCAGAAAGCTGATGATGGACAGCAGAATTCTGCTGCAGAAGCATCTACCTATCCGTGGCCTTTCCCAGCAAGGGCAGGAAGATGGCCTTCACTTCACTTGCATCTTCCAAATGTTGCACAAGATCATTCACTGGTAGAACCTAATTCAAACCCAGAGCCCTATCTACAAAGGATCCTGGGAAATATAGTTTTAAGCTTTTTAGCCTCTCCAAACAGAAGGATAGGAGAGGTTTGAGTGATCCAAATCACAGTGTCCAGAACACCTATTACAGTGTAAAAGTGGTGAGCTGGGAAATTTGACCTGGCGGCCATATGCAGGATGAATTAAACAGAGTCTGAATACAGACAAACGCACAGAAACCGATGAAAAGATTTATTTTCTCATACGAACTGAATATAAATCAGATTTTAATGGTGACGAGAATATTTTTTAACAATATTTTGCCTGTCTTGGGGTGAGTGTGTGTGTTTTAAGACAACTGCTTTATTGGAAAAAGTGGGTGAGAATGGATTGGACATGTAGAAATTGTTGGATTAGTGTATGTTCTGCTGTGTAGAGTCTCAACAGCAATAAGGATAAAATATATTATTTTTAAAAAAAAGAAAACTGCTATATGACTGATAAGGGCATTTATTAGTAGGGAACAATAAAATACTGATAAGGAGAAAGCATCCCTCAGCTCAGAAGGAGTTCCTACTGTTGTCATCTTACACCATGGCTTGCTGCATCCTGGAGCCAGCCAAGGGATTTCTTGAATTAATTTGGCATTTCAAGTATCAGCTTCAGTTTTAGGTCAAGCATTGGTTTAAATTTCTATGGGACTTGTTCAATATGGTGCCTCAGGTTTGGGTATTGGCGAACTGTCATTGTAATTGTGCATCTAATTTGATGTGACTTTGGTATGCAGCTTTTAGAATCCCTGACTAGTTTAGGAAAAGCAGGAAGTTTCTCCATTAAAGAAAGAAATAAAAGTGGCCACATTAGTAGTGAGGCTTTCAAGATTTGTGACTGTGAGAGAACAAAGTCTCCATCACGCCACAGCTACACTCTATAAAGCTTCCCTGAAAGCACCATCGGGCAGCAAGGAAATATGTATTCGACCTCTCCTGAATCCCAGTGCTGCTTCTTACAGCTGTGAGATCCTGGCCTACTTATTTAACTGCCTTGAATCTCAGTTTTACCTTCTGTAAAATGGACAAGACATGCGTTACATAAGGTGGTTGAAGGACATACAGTAGTATAGTTTCAATAAATGTTAGTGCCCTTGCTCTCTCTCTGTCTCTCTGTCACTCTCTCTCTCTGCGTCTCACATTTTCTCTCTTTCTCTCATTTTCTACTTAACTATGGTACAAATGGTTAACATGCTTAGCTGCTAACCTAAATGTTGGAGGTTCAAGTCTTCCCAGAGGCACCTCAGAAGAAAGGCCTGGTGTTCACTCTGAAAAATCAGTCATTGAAAACCCTGTGAGTATCCCTGGAAGTCTTCTTTAAACCAAACAATAGTTTAGCTTAATTAATAAAGAATGTCTGCCTTGAGCATGGTGCTCTTTTAAAGAACTAGCTATATGGCATCAAATTGACAATAGTAACTTCAAAGGTTAGATAAGAAGCTTAAGGGGCCGTGAGTTTATGTTAATGGCGAAGAAAGAATTCGGAAAAGGAGGGTGAGAAAGGTTGCACAACTTGAATAATGTAGTCAATATCACTGAATTGTACCTGTAGAAATTGTTGAATTGGTGTATGTTCTGCTCTGTGTATTTGCAACAACAACAAGATAAATAAATTATTTTGTAAAACTCTACGGAGCACAGATCTACTCTGCAATACATGGGGTCACCATGAGTCAGAGTCAATTTGACAGCAACTGGTTTATGTGCTTAATAAAGAGCACACTGTGAGTCTCTTTGTTCCTAGTGCCTATGTGTACCTAGCACATAGTAAGTTCTCAATAACTGGTTTTTGGCTAATTAATTAATGATAAAGGAGCACTGGTGGTGCAATAGTTAAGCACTAGGCTGCTAACAGAAAGGTTGGTGGCTAGAACCCACAAGCAGCTCTGCAGGAGAAAAGACCTAGTAATCAGCTCCTGTAAATATAGCCTAGGAAACCCTACGGGGCACTTCTATTCAGTCCTATAGGGTCTCTATGAGTCAGAATTGACTCAGCAGCACATAACAACAATTAACAGACGGACGGATGGATGGTTCACAACAGCTCTAGTACTATGAGCCATTGCTGTCCAGTCTCCTGGCTGTGCCTACATCTCTGTAATGCTGGGTGGTGAGTTTGTAATGCAGGCACCAGTCCATGCTAAGCAATAAAGCAGCAGTCATTTTCACTCCTGACTAAAACCGAATAGGACCCTCCCTCTTCCTGCCACCAGAGACTTGACTTGCATTTGAGGCCCCAAGAGTAATTCTCCTTCCCAATGGGCTTATTTCACAGTCGATTTATGCTGTGGCAGCCCCAGACATCCCATTTTAAACATGTATAGCATGTCCTTGAAGAACCCAATGCTTCGACAAGATGCAGTTACTCAAAATATTAAATATCACTTAATCTTTAAGGCCACATATATGAACAAGCCCCTCCTTGACAAAATCTGCCATTGGCAAAAAAATTAAAACATTAAAAATTCAAAGTAAAAAATCCTGACTTAAATACTAGGCTTGGGGATGCAATTGGACACTTACTGAGCCATGGTATCAGCAGTGCTAGACACCACCCCGGGAACATCACCTGTGAGAGGCCCAGAAATAGCTGTTTGGCTACCAACATTCAAACAAATACTTTAATCCAGTTAAATACAGGGCTCTGATTCCCTGCAACCTGCAGCTCCCATTGTTTTGGTGGGAGTCCCATGGTTCGCTCTTGCCTCTTGGTGCCCCAAGGAGTTATCTTGGCTGCCTAAGCCACCCCTGGTTGTCATTAGCAACAGCAGGAAGAAATGCCAAGCTCTCTCCCCTGCTTCCAACTCACTGCCGATGGACAATGGAGACAAGGTGGTTTGGATAACTCCTGGGAAAACGTTTTCTCTCCCTCTGAGAAGTGAAATTATACAAGCCTTTGATTTTTCTTTTATTTTCCTTCTCTGAAGTGAATTTTATGACTGTGGAAAGTGCCTGACTAGCAGGCCAGGAATATGAAGGGTTATACTTCCTGGGGAGAAAGGTCAGAGAGCAGGAAGAAGCTTGCTCTCAAAGGTCAGTTTTGTCTTCTCGTGGTCTGAGGGGTTTCGGAGAAAGCAGTCCCAGAATCAGATGGTTTCTCATCTCTGCTTCAGTCTAATTTGAGAACTTGGCCAACTTCCTCGCCCTGCCTGGGTTTTTCCTTGTGCTAAGTGGGCAGTGTCATATGTGCCCTTGTCCTTCCTCAGAACAATACTTAAGAACAATAGTGTTTCAGGATGGAGGTGTTTCTGAGCTTACCAAAAGGGAGGCATGGTAACAATTCAGTCAACTGAGAATCAGCCCAGCTTATGGGTGATGAAGAATGGAGAGGAGTGAGACCATTAACCTCAAGTGTTTGTCAAGTTCCCACTGTATTCTCCAGACTGTGCCCACCTCTGTGTGGAATAGACAGATGTAGAAAATGGATCCTGCCCTCAGTCATGATTGTCTGTCCAGTTTCTCTAGTCCTCTGTAATTCTGGGAATAAAAACAGAAGTACCTTGAAGAATAAAATCCTGGAAAGGGAGGAGTAGGTGTAATTGAGAAGGAAAAATGTTAAACCAAAACTGACTATAGTCACTTCTCTCTTCTAACAAATGGGGGCAGATCAACGGTGGTTCAGTGGATTCTCATCTTTTATGGAGGAGACCTGGGTTTGATTCCCAGCCAGTGAACCTCATGGGCAGCCACCACGCATCTGCTAGTGTAGGCTTGCATGTTGCTATGATGCTGCACAGGTTTCAGTGGAGTTTCTAGACTAAGATAGACTAGGAGGAAAGGCCTGGTGATCAGCCAGTGAAAATTCTATGGATCACAACGGTCCGATTGGGCAGCTTTTTATTCTTTTGTGCATGGGGTCACCAGAGTCAGAGGCAGCTAACAACAACATCCTCTAATGACATTGAGAATGGATAGGGGTTGATGGTTATTTAGCAATTCTAAGATATGGAGAGAGCAACTGCATCAAGCAGCTACCAAGCATGGGGCTGAAAGAACTAAGGGAAAAGGTCGCCATTATTAAAACAGAACAAAGAAAGGTGCTGAAGGTGGGAAGCTCAGATGTCTGAGGAGGGGGGCTGCTAGAGGATGGGTTAAGGCTGGTCCTGTAAGTATTGGAGAAACTCCATCCTGGATTCCACTGCTGCTCCAAGAAGGAACTGCTGCTGCTGGGGTGAAGAAGCATCCCCAGAGTGATACTCACAGGAACAGGAAATTGAAGAAGAAAAACAAAACAGGAAATAAACAGGAAAAAGAAAGTCCCTTCTCCACCTCCAGCCTCGCTCACAGTCTCCCTCTAGTGCCTCCTCTTGGTAGGACTGAACAGAGAGCCGCAGGCACAGCAGAAGGGTGGTTGGTTGCAGGGTCCCAGCCCCAGCATCACAAAGAGGAATAGAGAATGGTTAGGTCTGGAGTTGGGAGACAATTCCTTAACCACCGGCACAGGAGTATAATCAGGAGATAAAGTTGTGCGCGCCATTTTAGGGTTGATGCAATAAGATGCAGAGTCGATAACAAGACGTAGCAGAAGCAGAAAACTGGAACGGAGGTAAGCGATAAAAACACGATGCTGTTGTTGTTGTTAGGTGTCTGCCATTGAGTCCATTCCAACTCATAGTGACCACATGTGGCAGAGTAGAATGGCCCCATACGGTTTTCTAGGCTGTAATCTTTTCTGGAGTAGATCGCCAGATCTTTCTCCTGCGGAGTCACTGGATAGATTCGAACCACCAATCTTTGGGATAGCAGCCAAGTGCTTCACCCTTTCACCACTGCGACTCCTTAGTAAAAACATAAATCCTTCATTTTCTGTAATTTTCATGTGGTCAGGTTAGTGCCAAAATTCTTCTCTAAATGTGCTCTTTTATACCCTGGCTTCTTGTTGAGTTGTCCCTTGTATTGCAGAAGTAGAGTTGATTAGTTTTAGAAAAATTAGTAATAACTACTATTTATTCCAATTCTACTATTTGTCAGGTTCTGTGTTAAGTGTTTGATACACATTATATCATTTAATAAAGCATGGTTTCTGAAAATTGCTGGTTGTCTGCTTGTTACTTTCCAAAGCACTGCATTTTAGTATGAATAAAAATAAAGCTGGATGATAGAAGGCGCTGTGAATCAATTTTCAATATGCTCAAGAATCAACATTACAGAAAGCAGACATCTTATTATCTTGCCCAAACTACATAAAGTGTTGGATTAACTTTTAACTATGACTTCAGATTGATTCTGATAATGGTGAAAGAAACCACAACAGAAAAGTAACATATATCTGGCATTTTTCTGTCAAATGAACCTACTTTTCCTTGGTAAATGAACCACTGGTCAAGAATTTAGATTGATTCACCAGGACTATTACAGGATTTATCAAAATATCTGAAAATCCTTCTAATTTACTTAAATATCTGCTGCTGTAGAAATTGTGTACTGTGTCAGTTATTTCCAACAAATAAATTGCTACACATTCTACTTTGGGCAGTAGGCTTACCTTTAAATCTGCTGAGTTTAAGAATTAATGTTTGGAAATATTACCCAAACTGTCACCATCACATACCATCACCATCAAGCAAATGATCAGACTTCAGATATGGTAGAAGCGAAAAGTCCTTGGGTAGTGCAAACTCTTTATGCTCGACTATTAATCTAAAGTTTGGTGGTTCAAACACACCCAGGGGCACCACGGAAGAAGGCCTGGTGATCTGCTTCCATAAAGTTTACAACCAAGAAAACCCTATGGAGAAGTTCTACTCTGTCACACATGGGGTCATCATGAGGGAGAATTGACTGGATGGCAATGGGTTTACTCTGGATACAATAAAGCAAGTTATTGGAAAAATTGTCCAATGAGAATAGATAGACTTCTTGTCACACAGCATGTCCCAGAGGAGGAGTCAGATCTGTGGTTTAGCCAATCGTGTAGGATCTCAAGACTTGGCTACACCTATGTCAGTTGTGTGGAATCAACAAAACATAGCTTAGAGTCATTTGTTCTCAAACTTGGTTAGTTGTAAGAATCTCCTATGGAGCTTATTAAAAATATTGATTCTTATATCTTATCCCAAGATATGTTTTCAGTAGATCTGGGTTAAAGTCAAAGAATGCATATTTAGCAAGTGCTCTAGGTGGTTTTGATGCAGGTAGAGCACAGACCACAATTTGAGAAATACTGTTCTAGGTACTGTTCAGTTGGCATCTACTTTTCCAGCTTTCCAACTTTTCCAACTTTGCAAATAACTGTGAAGTCAGCCTAAAGGAGGATTTCTTTTAAGACTGAGATCACAGAGGCTGAGTTGTACAATGCTTACAGAACTGCTAAATCTAACTTGGCATTATTATGTTGACCAGTGTGAGGTGGGGGCATGCATGAGCACCCCCCCCCCCACACACACCCTGTCCAGTGACTTGATAAAGGTAGAGCTATTAGAAGGGTCTTATTTTGCTCTTTTAGCAGATAAATTATCAAGTATGCCAGAGACACAGTGTACAGGAAATGATGACTATTTTAAGAGCACCACAACCGCTATAATTGAGTCACCTGATAATTCTACATCTACCGGTGTAAAAAAGATAAACTTAAGGCACCCTCTTTCAGGATAAACCTTTATATTAATGTTAGTGACTAAGGGTAAAGTTTTGATAGTCCAGGACTTAAGAATGTTCCTTGTCACCCCATAGAATTTTCAAGAGAGATATTCAAAGTATAGCAGAGGATGTTTTGAATAAAAGAACCACTAAATTAATCACATCACAAGATGCTCATACCGTTTAACTCAGTAAGTGGCCAGAAAGTTTGCTTTTGCCTGGAGACCTAAGCAGGACATTGAACTTTCCTCCTCTTCTTGCAAAGCTAAATTTTGAGACAAATATAGACAGACCTGTCTATGAGGGATAGAAGGTAGAGAAAGAGATGGAAAAAAAAAGAGGGAGGATAGAGAGAAGAGAGACAAAATGAATGACGGCTGTCTTAGTCATCTAGTGCTGCTATAACAGAAATACCACAAGTACATGGCTTCAACAAACAGAAATTTATTCTCTCACAGTCTAGTAGGTTAGAAGTCCGAATTCAGAGCGCCAGCTCCAGGGGAAGCCTTTCTCTTTCTGTCAGCTCTGGAGGAAGGTCCTTGTCATCAATCTTCTCCTGGTCTAGAAACCTCAGGTCCAAATGATGCACTCTGCTCCTGCACTGATTTCTTGGTGATTTGAGATCCCCCTGTCTCTCTGCTCACTTATCTCTTTTACATCTCAAAAGAGATTGAGTCAAGATACTACCTAATCTTGTAGATTGAGTCCTGCCTCATTAACATAACTGCCTCTAATCCTGCCTTGCTGATATGATAGAGGTAGGATTTACAACACATAGGAAAATCACATCAGATCACAAAATGGTAGACAATCACACAATACTGGGAATCATGGCCTAGCCGAGTTGACAGATGTTTTGGGGGGACACAGTTCAGTCTGTAACAGTGGTTAAATATGGAGTATAGCCCTGGCCTGAGTTACTTGCTGTCTTAGTTTCCTAAGGCTGCCATAACAATATAACCACAAACTGGGTGACTTTTAAGAACAGAAAGTTGTTGTCTACCAGTTCTGGAGGCTAGAAATCCAAGTGAGGGTTTCAGCTATATTGATTTCTTCTGAAGTCTCTGAGAGAGAAACTGTTCAATGTCTCTCCCCTAGCTTCTGGTGGCTCCCAGAACTCCTTGGTGTTCCTTGGCTTGGAGACTCATCTTCACATTATGTCTTCTCCCTGTGTTTAGCTGTGTCTGTTCTCCTGTTTTATAAGACACCACTCAGATGGGACTAGGACTCATCTTACTCCAGTAAGATCTCATGTTAACCTAACTGATAACATCTCAAAGACTCTATTTCCAAATAAGGTTACATTCATGGGTACCAGGGGTTAGGACTCCAACATATCTTTTTGGGAGACACAATTCAATTGATAACACCTACTGTCTTAGGCTGGGTTCTCTAGAGAAGAAAAACCAGTAAAGTATATATATATATATATATATATATATACAGATAGCTAGATAGATTTATATCAAAGAAACAGCTCACACGATTGTAGAGGCTGGAACGTCCCAAGTCCATGGATCAGAATAGAGGCTTCTCCTGATTCACATAGCTGCAGGGGCTGGCGAACCCAAGACTGGCTGGCAGGTCGGGGAGCTGGGCTCTTGCTCACAGGCTGTGAAGATCGACAAATCCCAAGATTAGCTGCTAGCTAAAGTCCTTAGAACTGGAGGTCAGATGAACAGGAGACAGCTGCAGGATCCAGAGAGGGCAAAAGCCAGAACATCTACTTATATTCGGATGCAGGCCACACACCCAAGGAAACTCCCTTTCAACGGATTGGCAGATTCCATCATGGGGGTGATCACATATAAACACTGAGAATCATGGCTCAGCCAAGTTGACACACAATCTTAACCATCACTACTAGTCAGCCATATGGTGAGAGAAAATGAAAAACAAAGGAACCATGGTTACTGAGAGTGGCAGGCACTGCCTAGATGTGCTTGCGATATAGAAAGAGAAATCACAAGTGAGACGGAAAGACACCATTTCTGCCTTTAAGCACTGTAACCATGCCAGTAACAACAGTATGGCCCAAGTGTGTGCTTTGGGATCTAACCAATCATATTAGCAACTGCTTCCTTGGTGGCAAGTACAAAAGAGATGGTAGTGGCAATTTAAGGAAGTGCAAATTTTCTCCTGCCATGGTTTACTTGGAAACCCTGGTTGCAAAGTGGTTAAGAGTTTGACTGCTAACCAAAAGGCCAGCCATTTTGAATCCACCAGACGCTCCTTAGAAACCCTAGGGGGCAGTTCTACTCTGTCCTATAGGGTCGCTATGAGTTGGAATAAATTCCATGGCAACAGGTTTGGGTTTTTGGTTTTTGGTGGTTTACTTGATAATTGGTTTTGACATTGAAATTAAATATTCACTGTTTCCTCACACCGTTCACTTATTGAAAACTTATCCATCTTTTAGGGTTCAGCTAAAACCATTCTCCTGCTTGGCATCTATTCGAATAATTCTCCCCCTCTGACAACATGGCACACATTATCTACCACTGCTTTGCTTGCTCACCTTTCGACAGATTTTCAATGCTTATACTTATTAGAAAGTAATCTAACCCTTGTATGAATTAATAGAATAATCAAAAGGGACCTTACAAATGTTATTATGTTTTGTCTCCTTAATGGGTATCTCTATTCCTTGGAGACAGGAACTATGTTTTGAATTTTTTGAAATCATTGTATCATCCATAACGCATAATCCAGAAATCCCTTCACTTTTGAACATCCAACTTACAAACTTTTGTGGATACAAAGCTTTTTACTTTGGCCAAAGTGAAGTAATCTGTCAGCAGTGAACAGACAGTTGGGTGCAGTCCCTTGAGATTTGGCCATCAAGTCCTTTATTAATTAATTACATTTCTGAAGCAGTATCATGCTATCAACTTATTTGTGATAAAAAAAAATCAAATCAAATCAAAATGCAAGCATATTTAGGGGAAAAACATTTAAGAGAATGTCTTAGTTTCCTAGTGCTGCTGTAACAGAAATACTTTCCTATTGTGGCTTTAAAGAACAAAAATTTCTGGAGACTAAAAGCCCCAGTCAGAGTCTTGCCTTCATTGATGGTAGTCCCAGGCCTTCCTTGGTTCCTTGGCTTTTGAAGACTCTCAAGTGGCATCTCTCCTCCTCCTATGTGCCAACCACCATGTGTGCATGTCTTTCTGTCTAATCTGCTCTTTTCATAACTCAAAAGTATTAGATTTAGAGCCCACTCTAAAAAACCCATCGCCTAGGAGTTGATTCAGATTCATAGCAACCCTACAGGACAGAGTAGAACTACCCCATAGTGTTTCCAAGAAGCAGCTGGTGGATTTGAATTACTGACCTTTTGGTTAGCAGCTGAGCTCTTGACCACTGCACCACCAGGGCTCGGAGAACCCACTCTACTCAGGTACAGTATAATTAACATAAGGAAGAAAATCCTACTTCCAAGCAGGATTACATCTACAGGTACAGGAGTTAGGATTCCAATACATTTTTTTGCGGGGAAGGGCACAATTTAATCCTTAAAAGAGGGTTAAAAAAATGAGAACTGTCAAATAGTTACAGTCCTTTCAGAGAACTTAACTTTACGTAAGTATATTCATATAGGTTGCTTATACAGTGTCCCAGGACTTCTGAAAAAATAAACTAATTAACAGCCTTTTGGATGCTGGCCTGATGAGTTAAAGGGGACTTTATACCATGTGTTACATACAGGAAGTACTCAGTAAATTCTGATCTGCTTTAATTGCTTTGACTCTACAACTAAATTTTAACCTTTTCAAAGGCAAGATCCACATCACCTACTTCTTTTACATCTCCCTCAAAAGGCCTAGCACAGTGCTAAGCACTATTATCAGCCCTGGACAGAGAACAAGCCAAAGAACCGTTATCAAAATAAGTCCATAGCACTTCTTTTGTGTGCTAGTCCAGACTTTACTTCAAGAAAGTGCCCCAGGAAGAGAAGGGAAAGGAAATCAGCTGAAGAAGATCCTCAACACTCAAGTGCATCAGATCGTGCAGGTTCAGGTCAAACAACCAGGTTTATTCAAATGGAATCACCCATTAAACATATGACCTTGGATAAGTTTCCTAACCTTTCTGTGCCTCAGTTCACTCTTGTATAAAATGGGGATAATATTAATAGCAGGTCCTACCTCTTGTAGCAAATCTGAGGCTTAGAAGAGTTAATGAATCTGAAATGCTTGAAGTTTGCTTGCCACCAAGGAAATGCTGAGTAAGTGTTGTTGTTAGTTGTTAGTTACTGTCAAGTCTGCTCCAACTCATGGCGACTCCGTGTACAACATAATGAAACGTTACCTGGTCCTGCACCATCTTCATGATCATAGACATGCTTGAGTCCACTGATGAGTCCATTGTGTATTTCGAGTGCCTTGCAACCTAGGGGGCTCTTTTTCCAACACTATATCAGACAATATTCTGTAGTGATCCATAGGGTTTTTATTGGCTAATTTTCAGAAATCAGTCACCAGTCCTTTCTTCCTAGTCTGTCTTAGTCTGAAATCTCCTCCGAAACCTGTTCACCATGGGTGACGCTGCTGGTATTTGAAATACTGGTGGCATAGCTTCCAGCATCACATCAACACACAAGCCACCACAATATGACAAACTGACAGATGAGTGACGGGTGATGGAGTGTTAGCTGTTATTATTGTGGTGTCAGGAAACCTAGACTGTAGTCCCAGTTCTGCTGCTACTGAGCTTTGTAACTTTGCCTTTGCCTCATCTGAAAAATAAAAATAGTTAAATGAAATAATCTATAGTGCTAATTCTAATTTGGGTCATTCAGTAAGGAGAATACATATGGTATTTGGAAGAAGAATATAGACAAGAAAAAAGCCAAAGTGGAGTGAACTGTTTGACAGATAGGATTTCACCTCCCCCAACACAGAGACTCAAAATAAGAGGCAACTAAGAAAGAGAACAGGTTATAAAAAGAGATCGTGACAACATAAAAAGAAAAAAGAGACAATATTTCACTGGGGGCTCTATTACTTTTATTAACTGGGAGACAAATTCACTCAGAAATTTTAATTTTTTGAATAGCAGGCATCATAAACACCATTATCTGTTTGTGCATGTAGCATTTACTGTAATTCCTCAGCTGAAAACCACAGCCTCTAATATTACAGGACAAAGATGGAGTGAGAAAGGCTTAATGCAGTTCAAGATATTCAAAGGTAAAAAGCTGCAAATGAAAATTATCACAATGAGCAAGAATAAAATTATTGTAAAACTGTCATATTTCTAATATTTCATATCACTTCTGACCTTAAGCTCCATAGCTATAAAAGCAATATCTTCTACTCCCCTGTGTGCAGCGGTGATAGTTTGCATTCTTCAGGGCTTATGATGTTAAAATGCTTTTAATTGTGTTCCATATAGCTATTCGTAAGGCATTCTTAAACCTCTCCAAGGTCAGCGTCTTCCTTCTCACTGATCCTCGGATCATCACTCTCTGATTCCAGCTTTACCAACACAATGTTCATTTTATTCCTGGGAAAGAACCATGTGCTGAATTGGTCACAGTGGCATCGAGGACTGGAGCAAGTATTGTCCCGGTAGGTTCCTTTGCTGGGCACTTGATGTCCGCATTGGTCTCCTCTGCCATTCTTTAGAGGTCAGCCAAATAGAAAATTCACATTGGTATTTAATGTAATTCGAACGTCTAAGCACTGTAAACCGTCACCACCTTTTGGAGCCATTTGGAGACCCTGACTATCAAGCAGATGGTAAGCGGCAAAGTCCCTTATAGACTTGTGTTTCTGGCGACACTTTGTCATGGGGAACATGAAAGCAACATAGGGTTGCCAATCACAGTGCTAAGTAGGCACCTTGAAAACTGAACACGTGAGTCTATCCACAGTATATCCTGAATTTAAACAGTTGCTAACTGTGCTGCTTACAGTAAGAGACGGTACTCTCAAACCGTTAATTTAAACTCAGACACCCAAACCTTAAAAAGAATCAACTTCATGGATCGCTGGCCTTAGCAACATTGGAAATGTCTCTGTTTTCAGGAATTTTCTGTTCATTCACACAGACACACACCTCCCCCTTCTCACACACACCCCAACACACCCCCCCCCACAAATCCATACATCTACATCCCCCCTGAGAAATTTCTGAAAGGTTATGAAGAACAAAAGGAGAAGAAATCTGTAGTCCAAAGCCACCCAGAAGGAAAATCACGTGCAGAGTTGGATATGGAGTCATTTCCATGGGCCACCCAGGTAGTGAGGAATGACTTTGTTTTATATTAATAATTGTTAATAGTAATTTTACTGTGATTTTTCTACTTATTAAGAGAAATCTATGCCTGTTACAGGTAATTTTAAAAAATACAGAAATGTCATGGAAAAAATGCTACTACCCAGAGACCGAAATGCTAACATTTGTTTGTTTGTTTTTAGGGTATGCAAAGATTCCTGGAAATCCCCATCTCTGCCACGAAGTGCTCAGGGAGGGATTACAATGATTCCAGCTCTCCTTGGATTTGCCCATTCTGAAATGAATGAGCACTTATCCATGTCATAGGCAACTTCCTTCCTATTTTCCAATTAGAAGTTCCTGTGGGGGCAAGTGGTTAATGCACTTAGCTGCTAACTAAAAGTTTGGTGGCTGTTCGAGTCCACCCAGAGGCACCTTGGAAGAAAAGCCTGGTGATCTACATCTGAAAAGTCAGCCATTAAAAACCCTATGGAGCATGTTCTTCTCTGACAAAAATGGGATCACTATGAGTTGGAATCAACTCCATGGCAACTTCTTTTATTTATTTTTTATTTTATTTTTGTTGTTGAGAATATATGCAGCAAAACATACTCCAGTTCATCAGTTTCTACATGTACAATTCAGTGACATTGATTGCATACTTTGAGATGTGCAACCATTCTCACCCTCCCTTTCTCCTACCTCATAACATAAAATCGCTGCCCCCTCAGGTTCCTATCTAATCTTTCAAGTTGCTGATGTCACTTAGATCTCATACAGATGGTTCTGAAAAGAGCATAATGCTGAAGGCAAACAGTCTTTACTATTTAAGCTAAACTATTGTTTCATTTTAAGAAGATTTCAGGGGATATTTTTTGGTTTAAGTTTTAAAGATTATCTCAGGGCAATAATTTCAGGAGTTTATCCAGCCCCCTACACTCCAGAAAGTCTGGAGTCCATGAGAATTTGAAATTCTATTCTGCATTTTCCTCCTTTTGATCAGGAATTTTCTATAGAATCTTTGATGAAAATGTTCAGTAATGGTAGCCCGGTACCATCCAGTTCAGTTTCATGGCAAAGGAGGCAGTTGTTCATGGAGGCAATTAGTCACACATTCCATATCCTCCTCCTATTCCTAACTCTCCTTCTTCCTCTGTTGCTCCAGGCAAATAAAGACCAACTGTCATGACTTGGATGGCCACTTGGAAGATTTTAAGACCCCAGGCACAACACAATGAAAAAGAAGGTAGAACAGAAGCTCTAAACATATTATTAGGCCAATTAACTGGGATGTCCCATGAAACCATGATCCTAAACCTCCAAACCAAGAAACCAAATCCCATGAGGTTTTTGGTTGTACATAAGCAGCCTCAGCAGCTACTCTTTTTTGGTCACTGTTGTAAATATATCTATCACACAACTTTTACCTTCTTTTTTTTTTAACTGACTATTTAATGCAATAATTAATTGAGATTATATTGACCTTAGATCTTATCCTTCCCTCACAGCACTCTAACAGTGTAATGGGCACATCTTATGAATCACTACAAATCCCCTCAGCCCCACCACATATGAGTTGTGTTGGGATTCCAGCAGATTCAGCTGGAAAGTGTATCACATGGACTCCTCCAGCTTGAATAGAGGAAATGGACAAATTTCTAGAAACTCGCTACCTACCTAAATTAACACAAACAGAGGTAGAACAACTAAATAAACCTATAACAAAAGAAGAGATTGAAAAGGTTATTAAAAAACTGCCAACAAAAAAAAAGCCCTGGCCCGGATGGCTTCACTGGAGAATTCTACCAAACTTTCAGAGAAGAGATAACACCACATCTACCAAAGGTATTTCAGAGCATAGAAACGGACGGAATACTCCCAAACTCATTCTGTGAAGCCAGCATAACCCTGATACCAAAACCAGGTAAGACACCACAAAAATAGAAAATTACAGACCGATATCCCTCATGAACATTGACGCAAAAATCCTCAACAAAATTTTAGCCAATAGAATTCAGCAACATATCAAAAAAAAATTCACCGTGACCAAGTGGGATTTATACCAGGTATGCAGGGTTCTTCAACATTAGAAAAACAATCAA
>NW_004443970.1:12333507-12395650 GCF_000243295.1 Trichechus manatus latirostris
CAACAGCACAATTGGAAGAGCGTAGTCAATGTCACTGAACTGTGCATGTAGAAATTTTTGAAATGGTGTATCTTTGGCTATGCGTATTTTCACCAAAAAAAAAGGTTGAGAAGTTAGAGGGTTGATATGTTGTGGGGTTGTTAACCAGTGTCATAAAACAACATGTGTACTACTATTTCATGAGAAACTATTTGTTCTGTAAGCCTTCACCTGAAGTACAATAAATATAAATAAATAAATAAATTCTGTACGGGAGACTAACTTGAAAGGTAAACTTCATTTAATTACATCAGTAAAAAAAAGGAAAAAAAATTTTATTTGACTGGAAAGCAGAAAAAATAAGCCAAAATTCCCCCACAGTAGGTTAGAAGAAGTGGTTTGCTTAGCCTGCATTTACATTAACTTTGGAAAAAATTAGACAACACTGGTGATTCAGAAATTGACAAAACTGAATTAGGCTCAAGTGATACCAAGTGGGGTAGATGGTAAAAAAAAGGAGCGCTGGTGGTGCAATGGTTAAGCACTCAGCTGCTAACCAAAAGGTTGGTGTTTGGAACCCACTTGGTGGCTCCAATGGAGAAAGACCTGGCAATCTGCTCCAGTAAAGATTATAGGTTAGAAAACCCTATAGGGCAGTTCTACTCTGCCATATGGGGTTGATATAAGTCGGAATCAACTCAATGACACCTAACAACAACAACCACCACGTAGTAAGAAAACTTGAGCATAGAAGTCAAACAATCTTGGGTCCAAGACTAAATTCAATCACTTCCAGCAATGGCCTTGGGCAAGTTAACATCTTTGGTGCTCCATCTTCTTCTCTGTGAAATGGAATTATAATGTCTGCTTGGCAAGGCTGTTATTTGCCTTTAAATAAGTTAGTGTACAGTAGAACCTAGCAAATTATAATGGCACAAAAGAGACATCCAATAAAAGTCATAGAAAAAAATGTAATGTGTTTTTAAAGTCAAAGACAAAATTTGTCTGAGAATGAAAATTTCTTTTTGTTAAGGAAAATAGATCAATGTCACATATGACTATAAAAAGATAGACCGAAGGCCAGAGTGTAGAAATAAAAGAAAGACTCTAGTAGATAGAAACTATGAAGAAGGGCTGTTTAAAGAAAGACTTTCTCAAGAACTTTTTCAAGAATAAAGGGTACGAACTATCCAATTAAAAATTGTTTGATTTGCAATGCTGAGATGTAGTCTTCCCTTCTCATAACCAAAACAGCAACAAAAACACCTCCGGAAACAGATACTATACAATTTAGTACCAAAGCATGTTAATTAACGTACAGCTATAAGAGTTTAAGGTTACTAGCAGCTCTTTTTCTTCCACAGTCAGGTTGGTTTATTGAAAATTTGGATCAGTCTTTTGTTGTACATCCAAAGTCTTCTCTTCAAGTAAAGTTCTCCCATTTGGCATTCCTTGCCATATTCATTACATTTAAAAAAAACGAAAAAAAAAACCAGTTGCATTCAAGTTGATCCTGACTCATAGCGACCCTATAGGACAGAGTAGAGCCGCCCCATAGGGTTTCCAAGGAGTGTCTGATGGATTTGAACTGCCAACCCTTTGGGTAGCATCCATAGCTCTTAACCACTACGCCACCAGGGAACCATTCCTATAATGATTACTTAATTTCTGTTTAGAGTTTTTTCAAAGTGGAGCAATGACTTAAAGAGAGTTGGAAACCAATCTGAGTACAAAATCCTTCTAGATATTTAGATTTTTCTCCAAATTGTTTACTACTTTTTTTACCTAGGTTTAATTGAAGCTATTTTCTAAGTAACTCATCTTTATTGAAATTTACCATTATTACTTCATAATAAACAAAATCTTCTTTACTTAAACTCATTGATTTAATCAGTTCAGATAATAGATCTTTAAATTAATTAATTATACTAAAAAAAACTAAAGTGAACAAGTTTGGTAACAAACATTTCTAATTTTTAATAAAACACATATTGTTTGTAGAGGTATATTAGAGGTATATTACATGGGTGTAGTTCTAGAGGGTGGCTTCATATGATTTCCATTTCCAACATATACTGGCACAGACTAGATAGTTATTCTGCCATCCCATTGCCATTGAGTCAATTCCAACTCATAGCAATCCTATAGGACAGAGTGGAACTGCCCCATAGGGTTTCCAAGGAGTGGCTAGTGGATTCAATCTGCCAATCTTTTGGTTAGCAGTTGTAGCTTTTAACCACTGCACCACCAGGGCTCCCATATTGACTCTAAAATAGCTAAATAGCTGAAATGTATATTCTGAGTGTGTGTATATATATATATACATACATACATATACATATATATATACATACATACTGACATATATGTCTTGGTCCTCTAGTGCTGCTGTAACAGAAATACCACAAGTTGATGGTTTTAACAAAGAGAAGTTTATTTCCTTACAGTAAAGTAAGCTAAAAGTCCAAATTCATGGTGTCAGCTCCAGGGAAAGGTTTTCTCTCTCTGTCGGCCTTATCATCAATGTTCCCCTGGACTAGGAGCTTCTCTGCATGGGGACACCGGGTCCAAAGGATGTGTTCTGCTCCAGATGCTTCTTTCTTGGTGGTATGAGGTCCCCAATTCTCTGCTTTTTTCCCTTTCCTTTTATCTCTTGTAAGGTTAAAGGAGGTGCAGGCCACACCCTAGGAAAACTCCCTTAACATTAGATCAGGGATGTGACCTGGGTAAGGGTGGTGTTACAATCCCATCCTAATCCTCTTTAACATAAAATTACAATCACAAAATGGAGGCCAACCACACAATTCTGGGAATCATGGCCCAGCCAAATTGATACACACATTTTTGGGGGGATGTAATTCAAACCATGACAATATATATATAATATACATCCCTCTAAGCTAACATTAAAAAGAAAAGTGATTCATAGATCCCAAAAACAAATGAAAGCAAGGATACTGAAAGGTAAAAGGATATTAGTTTACATGTAGATGTGTAGATGATTCTGGTAAACCTTGGATTTTTTTAGCATCTGCTTTGATGTCATAGAGGTGTAGGGACCTGGAAATATAGTCTAAGGTGTGCCCAAGGATGAAGTCTATAAGGACGCCTCTTAAAACACTGAGCCTCTGAAACTACATCTTCAGCATAAAAAAAGACGGCAAAGGAATTTGCATTTATTGAGACTGGTCCTGAGTAGAGAGAAGAAAGTCCCACCTGAAAATTTGTTACCACTAACCAGTGATTATGAAGGTTTACAATTCCAATTCATTATGCCATTTTCGTTAAAAAATCCTAAAATGAAGTGGAGTGATCTTGGATTAGTAATGTTGATGAGAAAATAGCCTAAACAAATGCAAATGTAGTTTGGAGGAACCCAATTACAATCTAGCCTCAAAGGATTCTCACAGACAAAGCATCAATGAAAATGAGCAGATCACAGCCAAAAATTACAAAACACAAGCGGAAACAAGAAAGAAACACTGAGCAAGAACAAACAGATGGCAATATCAGAACTGAAGGCTTTCAGTGATTGTAATAATTAGATGCAGAATATAAATATACACATTCAATAGGTTTAAAGTAATAAAAGAGAAGCTTGGAAATATAGTAAGAGAACAAGAGACTATCAAGAAGAACTAAGCAGATTTGAGAAAGATATGCTCCCAGACATGAAAAATAAATTAATTAAAAATACAATGGACAATTTAAACAGTAAATTGTATACAACTGATAGAAGTGTTAGTGAACTGAAAGGCAAATTCAAATAAGTTATCTAGAATACATTCCAGAGATGGAAGTGATTGAAAATATGAAAGAAGGTGAAAGACATGGAGGATAGCAGGAGAACGTCTGACATACACCTAATCGGTGTTCCAGAAAGAGATTGCATTAGTCAGAAAAGGCTAGTCTATGGTGTAGCAACAAATTAAGCACCAAATTTTAGTGGCTTAACAAAACAAGTGTATTTCTCACTTACACAAAGTACAACAGTTATCAGTCAAATCTTCAGGCCAATATTCTTCCCTGAAATTCCTCAGGGATCTTGCAGCTCTTCTATCTCAACAAGAATCTCCACAGTTGCTACCACAGGGGAAGAGAAGCTGGAGGGTCATACAAGAAGCAGAAATGATATAAGTACTACATAGATTTATCTCTGTCTTTGTTTGCCCTTCAGTCATCAAATCATTTAATTCTACTCACTCACAAAACACTCACCCACAACCCAAAGCCCTATCTAGTCTCTGCCTTCAGCTGAAAATTCAAGAATTCTGAGAGATATACACATTAGTCTCCTCAGATGTGGCTTCTCTTGTTCCTGTGATGTATGAATTAAAAATAGTCACTTATGCCCTATGCCATCCAATCAACAATTGTGAAACGGGACCAGAATAATTACAATAAATATTCCCGTTGTGAAAGGAAAATTGGAGACATATAATACATTATTCTCTGAATTCCACTGAGCAGACATTGTGAATGGTCCTTATTCAAGTAGGGGTTTCCTTAGTTCAGCCCTGATTCTCCTCTTGGGGAAAATCCTGTTGATTGGCCTCATGGTCTCTAGTGCCACTCCCTGTAAAGTTCCTTTTCACTTATTATCTTTGGCCCCATCTGAAGTAGGCTTTGAGAATAAATCATCCTTGTGCTCTGCACAGGATTCACAGCTAACTTTCTGCTTATGGAAGGTCAGAGTCCAAGGGTTGTTTTAAATATTGAGAAGTCAAATTTTTTTTTTAATTCAGTCTCATAGTTTCTTTGTCAATAAAGATTTCCTAAAAAAAAAGTTAGTAAGCTTCTGATTTATTTGCTTCCAGTCAGTTACACGTGCCAGTAACTACACCAGAAGTACCCATAGAGACATAGTTTACAGATATGATTTGTTTCTTTGTTTTCTTGCCCCACACCTCTCTCTCTTTATCACTTTCTCTCTTTCTCTCTCTCGATATAATGAAAGATATTGTAAGGCTATCTGGAATAATGAGTAAGGAGCCCAAATCTTTAACCTGATGTTATCTTCAATCATTTTATCTAATTGAGAGGTTTTATTAGTTGCTACTTTCAGATCTTTTGGCTTTCCCTATTCTTCAGGGTTCTAAGTTTCTATAATTTCTCTATCCCCCTCATGATGTGGTAAACCGGCAATTTCCCTCTTCAGCAAATCCTATTTTATAATATTTTTACTGGTTGAGTTCTCCATGAAACTGATTCTGTATGAAGTTTAGAGTACAGGATGTTTATTAAAGAATGACCTGAGGATCCGCACCTGTGAAATGGAGGGGATGGTACCAGGATTGTATGGAAGGAAAAATTGAAATGTAAAGCAGTCTGATGACAGCCTCAGTCTGGCCCACAAGGAACTCTGGAGCTAGAACAGCCCAAGATAGTTCTCATATGATGTGTCAAAATGGCTAGATCTTTATACACCTGTTTTAATGAATCATCATATATGGGCTGCCCCAAGAAGGTTTTGACTGGGTGATGTGCCTGTTTACAGCCAAGGAATTCTGTGAAGGGGGTGAGAGATGAAGGCTCTCTGATGATACCACTTCCAGCAACTGACGAGCAGGTCCTCCTTGGAAGAGAGATATAAGTAACACATCTCCTTGTCCATCACAGTCTACCCGTTGTGCCACTCAACTACACTTCTTAATACATTTGGGGAACAGCTTCTCTGCAGTTATGATGGGTCTCTCTTCCTGGAGAAAACTAAGAGGAAAGTAGATGGGACAAATAACAGCTCCCATTGTTGCAACTGGTCTCAGGGCCATAACTGATACACAGTTTCTCCATCATCCACTAGAGATACAACCTGTGGATCTCATGGTTGTAGAACCAGTCTCTCATTTCCGTTGCTGTAAAGCAGGTCCCCAGGTCTGACACAATGTTATGTGGGGGCCAGTGAGTCGAAGGTCTGTAAATCCCTTGATAGTAGTGTTGACTGAGGTCCCATAGGCAGGAAAGGCAAACTCATACATAGAAAATGTGCCTATTCCTGTAAGAATAAATCACTAAGTCTTCGTTAATAGAACTGGCCTAAGGTAGTCAACTTGTCACAAAGTGACTTATTGGTCTTCTCTAGAAATGATGCTATATTACAGGCTCATCATCGGTGTCTGCTATTGACCAATCAGCATTCAATAGCGACAATAGCTAGATCTGCCTTGGTGAGCAGACCCATGCTTTTGGATCCATTCATGGCATCCGTCTCTGTCACCATGGCTATTTTATTCATGTGTCCATTATGCCAGTACCAGGATGGTTGATGACAGAGTCTAGCTGATGTCAACTGGCCAAATTATCTTGAATACTTGGTTGTTTTGTGCCTTGCCCATGGTGAATGCTCTCTTATAGGCATAAAATGTGTTACAAAGATCTTCACACTTAGTGCCCATATGTCTATTGATGTGTCTCTATCCCAGATATTCTTGTCTTTGTTCTTATAATCTTTCTCCTTCCATATGTCTGATTAGCTGTCCAGGCCATTTGCAACTTCCCATAGTCCATTTATAGTTTAACATTAAACGACCACTTCTTTAACCACACAAATTGGATGACCAGGTATACCACATGTATGTCTGCAGTTGAGAGTGTTTTCCCTCACCATCATAGTTTAAAGTAACCCTTAAGTGAGGCTCCAGTGCAGCTGTCATCTATTTACAACTTGAACTTGTGTGTGTGTCAACTTGGCTGGGCCATGATTCTCAGTGTTTATATGTGATCATTCCCATGATTGAATATGCTGTGAGTAGCCAATCAGATGAAAGGGAGTTTCCTTCGGGGTATGGCCTGCATCTGAATATAAGCAGACATTCTCATTTTTTGCTCACTAGGGATCCTGCGGCTGCCTCTTGTTGTCTCACTTCTGGTTCTTGGGACTTGAGCTGTCAGCTTACCTGCTGAACTTGGGATTTGTCGATCTTTATAGCCTGTGAGCAGAGCCCTGCTCTCTGACCTGCCGATCTTGGGCTCGCCAGCTTCTGTGGCTGTGTGAATAGGGAGGGGACTCTACCCTGATCCACGGACTTGAGACTTTCTAGCCTCTACAATCACATAAGCTGTTTCCTGGATATAAATCTCTCTCTATATATATTTATATGCTTTACTGGTTTTAATTCTCTAGAGAACCCAGCCTAAGACATCAGGCCAACCCATTAATAAACTAAGCTCAGACTTTTCTTTCTGGTATGAGTTATTCCCCATATGGCTAAAGATGTGAGTTAAACAAGGGGTACAGATGAAAGAATGGTAGATAACATGGGATTCTGGGCTACCTGCTCATGCAGCTCTCATGCTCATGCCCTCTGGGACTGCTTGTGCTCGATCCTGAATATACCATTTCTAAGGATGAATTGCTGATGGGCCCAGCTTCACTCGGTTCTTGGTGTGACAGAACCAACTTAAGATGGCATTACAGCACATGGTTACTTTTATTTCTGTCATTTCACTATGTGACTGGCCTGAATAAAGACAGAGATCATAAGCGTTCCTGGAATATTTATGGCCAAACCTGGAACAGACAGATTTTCCTTACACCAACATTCCTTTGGCCATAACTCAGTCACATGGTCCCAAGCTCATTGAAAGGGAGGCTGGAAGAGCTAATCTTATTCCAGACCTGGAATGTCCAAATCATTGTCTCTGCCATGAGATAATAGACAGAATGGGGAGAAAGTAGTGTTCAAAGAAAGAATTTTTGAGATACCAATTCTCAGAACTAGCAATTTTAACAAATCCCAAAAACAAAAAGAAATTCATACTTTGATCATTATAATAAAACTGAAAAATAACAAAGAAAAAGGGAAAGTTTTAAAAGACAGATTGCCTACAAAGGAATGGAAATTAGACTTACTGATGACTTCTCAATAGCAACAATAAAAGAGATAATATTGGAGTAATACCTTCTTGTTACAAAAAAAAAAAAAAAAAAGCTATCAATCCAGAAAAATGACTGCTGAAGAAAGAGGGTAAAATAAAGACATATACAAACAAATAAAATATGAGAAGCTTAACCAGTTACAGACCCTCTCTAGAGTATACTCTATACTATGTACCTTAAGTAGAAGGAAAATGATCACAGATCAACATCTGAAAAAAAATCATGAGCAGCAGCATTGAGAAATATATGGGTAAATGTAAATCATAGACTGTTCAAAACAACAAGAAGAATATGTAATTGTTAGCTGAAAAATAGGAGAGATTATTATAAGATATATGTATGTGTGTGTGTATATATATATACATATGTATATATAGAGAGAGAGAGTGAGAGAGCATATAACATCCAAACATATAAAGGGAAAAATTAAATGCGAAAAAAATAATATTTAACCAAATAAACACATCGAAGATAAATATATATATCACATTATTTTACTTACATATAGATTAGAAAACTACAAAACTAAACAATATATTGTTTAAGCCTACCTATTACTGTCCAGTTGATTCTGACGCATAGCGATCCTATAGGACAGAGTAGAACTGCCCCCACAGGTTTTCCAAGGCTGTAAATCTTTACGGAAACAGGCTGCCTCATTTTTCTCCTGAGGAGCAGCTGGTGGGCTCAGACTACCAACCTTTCCGTTAGCAGCTAAGTGCTTAACCACTGCGTCACCAGGGCTCCTAACATAAAGGAAATAAAGAGAGTAACTTAGAGAAAATTCAGGATAGTGGTTATTCTGGGACATGTGCAGGGGAAGGAAGAGCATCAAGAGAGGCAATGAGAGATTGACACACAAGCTTCTATTTCTTAAGCTGGGAGGTGGCAACATAGGTATTTATTTTATTATTATCTTTTAAAGGAATCATAAATGCTTTAAAGACCTTTTTGTATTGGTTAAACTGACTACTAAATGAAAAGTTGGTAGTTTGAACCCACCCAGAGGCACCTCAGAAGAAAGTGCTGGAGATCTGCTTCCAAAAGGTCATAGCCTTGAAAACCCTAAGAGCACAGTTCTACTCTGTAACACATGGGATCACAACTGGTGGGTTTGGTTTTTTTGTTTGTTTATAGACGATATTTCTCATCAAAAAAATAAATACAAAAGGAAATCCACTTTAAAAAAATTGTGGTGTACTAGCTCTGAGTGAGCCATGGTGCCACAGTGGTAACAGAAAGGTCAGCAGTTTGAAGCCACCAACTGCTCTGCGGGACAAAGATGTGGCAGTCTGCCCCTGGAAAGATTTACAGCCTTGGAAACCCTATGAGGCAGTTCTACTCTGTCCGGTGGGGTCGCTATGAATTGGAATCGACTCCATGGCATTGGGTTTGGTTTTGTTTTTTTAACTCTGAGTATTCAAAATGTCACGAATGTAAGTAAGTTACTATGGGTTGTCAGCATGTATATTTTAGAGAAGGAATGTTATTGTTGTTATTAGGTGTCATTGAGTCGGTTCCAACTCATAGCGACCATATGACAACAGAGAGAAACACTGCCGGTTTCTGCACCATCCTCACAATTATTACTATGCTTAAACCCATTGTTGCAGCCCCTGTGTCAATCCATTTCATTGAGGGGCTTCCTCTTTTTCGCTGACCCTCTACTTTACCAAGCATGATGTCCTTTTCCAGGGGCTGATCCCTTTCGACAACATGTCCAAAGTATGTAAGATGTATTCTCGCCATCCTTGCTTCTAAGGAGCATTCTGGCTGTACTTCTTCCAAGACAGATTTGGAGAGTGTCAATTAATGCAATAAATCAGTCAGTCCAGAAAAACATCCAGCAATTTGATTAAGTAGAGATCTGTTAAGAGCTATTTGACTCTACGTATATACATCTATTTGGATGTGCTTTCTTTGGGGATGAGAGGAGACGAGAGAAGAAGACCTATGAGAATTGATTGCTCCTGGTTTGATTTCTTAGAAACTGCTCTGGGTCCTGTATGTGGGTTTGTCTGACTGTGAAGCCTGCATCATTAGACCAGGGATGTATGATCTACACTAGTACTCTTGTGCATACTGAATTTCATTCTTTATGGGTTATATTTCTTTCTATACAGCACCTTCTCCTCTATGCAAAGCACAGTAACAGGTTATTGTTTAACAACAACAACAAAAAAAAGATAGTTAATAAGGCTTTTATTTTTTCTAATGTTACTTAAATAGTGTCTGCTCAGCTCCCTGAAGAAATTAGGCTGAAATAACGGTATACAGTTTAATAAAATATGCAAAGAGTTTGAGCATTAAAATTGTCGTTATCAGTATTACCATTATCAGCAGAGAAGTTGTATACCTAATTCTCCATACATTATGCTAAAAAATTAAAGCATTGTGTCTAATACAATATCAAAAACAATGTTAATGCAAAAATTAACTACAGGAAAGTACAAAAGCAGAATGGACTTCTAAAAGAACAGATTATAAAGACAGTAGAGAGAGGATATCTTCAACTTCTAGAATTAACAGAGTTTTCTAATGTAGAAGTCTGAAAAAAAATTGATCTGTGGGAGTTCTACCTATAGTCCTTTGCAATGGTTAGCTGTTAAAGTGGAATATTGGCAGTAAGTTGATGACCAATCAACAACTAAGAAATGCGCAAGAGTTCATTCATTCATACAAACTATCACAATTGACCAGACACTGTGCTTCCTCAAAGAAAAATACAAGAGCAAACAATCAAGATGCTTGCTCAGTTAGGTAAGAGAAGTAAATAAAGGACCTGCATGCTACATAGTGAGTCTCCATACTGAGTGGTTCCCAGTACTCTGTCTTATGTTGTTGTTGCTTTTATTAATTGCCTTTGAGTCAGTCCAACTCATGGTGCTCTTACGTATAACAGAAGGAAATATTTCCAAGTCCTGTGCCATCTTCATGACCGTTGGTATGTCTGAGTCAATTGTAGCTATTGTGTCAATCCATCTAATTGAGGGTTTCTCTTGCTTTCACTGACTCTCCACTTTACCAACCATGATGTCATTTTCTAAGGATTGGTCTTTCCTGATGACGTATCCAAAGTAAGCAAGCCAAAGTCTCACCATCCTTACTTTTAAGGAACATTTCGGTTGTATTTTTTCTAAGACTAATTTGTTAGTCCTTTTGGCAGTTCAAGGTATATTCAATATTCTTCACCAACACCACAGTTCTAAAATATCAGTTCTTCTTCTGTCTTTTTTTTAAAATTGTGCAGCATTTGCATGCATATGAAGCTATTGAAAGACCATGGCTTGTATCAGATGCATCATAGCCATCAAAGTGACTCATCAAAAAAAAAAAAAAAACCCTTTGCCACTCGAGTTGATTCCAACTCATAGCAACCCTATAGGAGCTTATTGAAATTTGAAATTGAATGATGATTATGTGGTAGGGAGGGTCAAAGTGCTTTTGAAATTACAGGAAGGATTTGGCGATATTTGAGCTGAATATTCAAGGGTAGGACTTTCTAAGTGGGGAAAGAGTCAGCTAACAGAGATCAATGAAGAGGACTATCTTTTCCATCCAAAGTGTAAGATAACACTGGGATTAAATGGGGCTTGTAAGCTAAAAGGTCAGTGTGGCTGGAAAAGATGATGAGGGCGAAGATGAAGGTTGCAGGTAGGCTGGGCCATGATTTGAATGGTGTCTATTCCAAACTAAGGAGCGTGCCCTTTCTCCTACAGAAGACACAAGCCTCCAGATGTTTCTCTGCAGGGGAGTTTTGTATGCAAGCTTGTTTCTATAAGGAATAGAGCCCCTGCAGCATCGTGAAAGATAGATGTGGTAGGGGTGCCACATCTTAGGCCTTGTGTTTCTGGCCACACAAAGATGATGAAGACACTGTCACTACTTTGCAGGTGCTTTTAGCCTAATAGTGGAGACAGGTAAAATCAGGGGGCAGAAAATTGGTGTACAAAGGCTGCTAATTGTTGTAATAAAGGTGTGCACAGTCATGCTCTGGAAGCATGGACAAGGGACACCAACCTCGTGGCAAAGAAGTTAGGGAAGGCTTCCAGGAGAAAGTGTCAGCTGAACTGAGCTGTGGAAATTAGGAAATAAATGCATATATGTTGCTGTGGTTGTTAGTTGGTGTCAAGTTGGCTCCAACTCATGGCAACCTTATGTACAACAGAACAAAACATTGCCCAGTTCCTGTGCCATCTTTATGATTGTTGGTATGTTTGAGTCCATTCTTGAGGCTATTGTGTAGTACCTACTAACCTAGGTGGCTCATCTTCCCGCACTATATCAGGCAATATTCTGTTTGAATCCATAGGGTTTTCATTGGCTAATTTTTGGAAGTAGATTGCCAAGCCTTTCTTCCTAGTCTGTCTTATTCTGGAAGCTCCATTGAAACCTGTCCACAATGAATGGGTGACCCTGCTGGTATTTGAAATACTGCTGTCATAGCTTCCACCATAGTAGTAACACACAAGCCACCACAGTACAACAAACTAACACATACACTGGAATTTAATTCACTGCTCAGGCCACAATGTAGGGTTAAGAGATCATAATCAATTTTCATCCATGGCAGGATATAAATATAAAAGTAATTAGTTTAATAAATCAATAAAGCCATAAGAGTAGTATTTAATACGGTAAAGAACAACAAATGTTTAATTAATTCAACATATTCAGAGTGCTTATCAAGGGTGAGCACCAAAGAAGCCTCAAAATAATTATCAGAGATGTCAGAACTGTGGACAATGGGATTCCCAATTAGGAATGGGGTTGAGTGGGTCATATTTCTCTAAGTACCTTTGAATGGTGAGGTTCCATATTTCTACCACCTTCTACCTCGAAAAGCCTATAACCTAATTGGCCAAGCAAAGTTTTCATGCCAGAAATAACAAATGGCTAAAACAAGGCTCATACAGAAGTGGGAGTAAGTGGTTTGATGGGGGCACTGAGAAAGGAATAGAGACATGTGGACTAAAGGATTCCAGGTAGCAGAAAGGTGTAGAAATAAACAAAAGCATGACTTCTTTCTTCCTTTTTATCTTTCCTTCCTTCCTTTTTTCCTTCCTTCCTTCTCTTCTTTCAACAAGTATTTATTGAGCCTAGAAATTAAAAAAAAAAAAAAAAGACAACTTTCTTCACTGCACTTTGCTTGCAATTCCATGAAGGAATACTGCAAGCAGAACTTACACTGCCTCCTTCCCCATCTAAACCTAATTCACTCTCTGGTTGTGGTTTATCAGGAAATACATCTCAGAAGACATAATATCCAAACTAAATCATGAAGAATCCTAGAAAGCACTCCAGGAAGAAGAATAGCTCCAGCCAAAGCAAAGATACAGACTTTGGCATGTTCAAGAAACATGATATTGTCAAGGACTGGCATAGGTCATTTTGAATCAGGCAGTCATATGATCTACTATGCCAGGAATGACAAAATGAAGAGAAATGACATCATATTCATCATCAAAAAGAACATTTCAAGATCTATCTTGAAATACTATGCTGTCAGTAATAGTATAATATCCATATGCCTACAAAAAAGACCAGTTAATACAACTATTATTCAAATTTACCCACCAACCTAAGGCCCAAAGATGAAGAAATTAAAGATTTTTACCAACTTCTACAGTCTGAAATTGATCGAACATGCAATCAAAGTTCATTGATAATTACTGGTGATTGAAATCTGAAAACTGGAAACAAAGAAGAAGGATTGGTAGTTGAAAAGTATGGCCTCGGTGATTGAAACTACGCTGAAGATCTCATGATAGATTTTTCAAGATCAATGCCTTATTCATTGCAAATACCTTTTTTCAACAACATAAACATGTGGACCTCGTCAGAGGGAATACACACAAATCAATTTGACAACATCTTTGAAAGAGACAATGGAGAAGCTCAATATCATCAGTCAGAACAAGGCCAGGGGCCAACTGTGGAACTGACCATCAATTGCTCACATGCAAGTTTAAGTTGAAGCTGAAGAAAATTAAAACAAATCCACGAAAACCAAAATAAAACCTTGAGTTTATCCCACCTGAATTTAGAAACCATCTCGAGAACAGATTTGACACATTGAACGCTAATGACTAAAGACCAGATGAGTTGTGGGATGACATCAAAGACATCATACATGAAGAAGGCAAAAGGTCATTAAAAAGACAGGAAAGAAAGAAAAGATCAAAATGGATGTCAGAAGTCTCTGAAACTTGCTTCTGAATGTGGAGTAGCTAAAGCAAACGGAAGAAGTAATGAAGTAAAAGAACTGAACAGATTTCAACGGGCAGCTTGAGAAGACAAAGTCAAGTAATATAATGAAATGTGTAAAGACCTGAAGTTAGAAAACCAAAGAGGAAGAACATTCTCGACATTTCTCAAACTGGAAGAGCTGAAGAAAAAATTCAAGCCTCAAATTGCAAAATTGATGAATTCTATGGGCAAAATACTGAATGATGCAGGAAGCATCCAAAGAAGATGGAGAAATACAAAGAGTCATTGCACCAAAAAAGAATCGATTGATTTTCAACCATTTCAGGAGGTAGCATATGATCAAGAACTGATGATACTGAAGGAAGAGGTCCAAGCTGCACTAAAGTATTGGCAAAAAAAACAGCCTCCAGGAATTGACAGAACACCAACTGAGATATTTCAACAAATGGATGCAACGCTGGAACTGTTCACTCCTCTATGCCAAGAAATTTGGGGACAGCTACCTGGCCAACCGACTTGAAGAGATCCATATACCTGCCTATTCCAAAGAAAGGTGATCCAACAAATGCGGAAATTATAGAAAAATATCATTAATATCACATGCGAGTAAAATTTTCCTGAATATAATTCAAAATGGTTGCAGCAATACATAGAGAATTGCCAGAAATTCATGGGGAATTCAGAAGAGGATGTGAAACAAGGAATATCACTGTCTATGTCAGATGGGTCTTGACTGAAAACAGAGAATACTGGAAAGATGTTTACCTGTGTTGTATTGACTATGCAAAGGCATTTGACTGGATGGATCATAATAAACTATGGATAACATTGCAAAGAATGAGAATTCCAGAACACTGGTTGCACAGTGGTTAAATCATCCAACTGCTAACCGAAAGGTGGGTGGTTCATACCTATCAGCGGCTCCAGGGGAGAAAGATGTGGCTATCAGCTTCTGTAAAGATTTACAGCCTTGGGAACCCTATGGGGGCAGTTCTACTCTGTCCTGTAGGGTGGCTATGAGTCTGAATCAACTCAACAGCAGTGGGTTTGTTTATTTTTTTGTTTTTAATCATGCTCATGCGGTATCTGCACATCGACCAAGAGGCAGTTGTTCAAACAGAACAAGGGGATACTGCATAGTTTAAAATCAGGATAGGTGTGCCTGAGGACCGTTATCATTTCACCATACTTATTCAGTCTCTACGCTGAGCAAATAATTCAAGAAGCTGAGCTATATGAAGAAGAATGCTGCATCAGGATTGGAGGAAGATTCATTTACAACCTGAGATAGGCAGATGACACTACCTTGCTTGCTGAAAGTACAGAGGACTTGAAGTATTTATTGATGAAGATCAAAGACTACAACCTTCAATATGGATTACACCTTAACATAAAGAAAACAAAATCCTCACAACTGGACCAATAAGTAACATTATGACAAACAGAGAAAAGGATTTCATTTTACTTGGATCCACAACAATTGGCTCAAACATAGCAAAAATTGTGAGGACGGGGCAGGACTGTGCCGTGCTTCATTCTCTTGTACATAGGGTTGCTATGAGACAGAACTGACTCAATGACACCTAACAACAATAACAATAAGGAACTACAAGCATTTGACTATAGCAGAAGCCTGGATGCATTGGAGAGGGGTGAAGAGTAGGGTCATAGGAGCCATGTGATGATGATTTTCAAGACAGGAGGCTGACCTGGCTCATGGTGGGCGATAGCAGGAAAGAAGGTTGAATAGGTTATTTAAGGTCCTGCTAGCTCGTGAAGAGTAGATGGACTTAACATAAAAATGGTTCCTATAGTCCTTCAGAACCATGTTTGCTAAGCAATTTTTCATGCTTGAAAGCAATCTGGGTACATTTAGGCCTTCTAACTATAGTTTCTGTTACCTGTAATTAATATTAATTAAGGCAGAAGCTCCTGTCTATGAAGGGAGTGTAGAAATCTGCAGGGTTCATTTTCATATTTGTCAACTTGTATTTGAAAACAGCAGGTGAAATTCTGATTTGAGCAACGTTTAGCCTCAAACTATCATGCAGATTGTTTCGGTATCTATGTAATTGCAAAAGACTGCTTCGGTTGAAGTTCCTGAACTCTTTTTATTGCTAATTTTGGCAATAAACCTGTTAATTAGTTAATTGTAAAACATTAGTGAATCAAGCAAAAAGAATCCATCTGTTTATAAAATTTCAAAGATCTCTTTTGGGCATAACGTTTAAAAACAAGAGCTGGCTTGCACTGTATTGCCTACTAACTACAAACCATCTCTTTTGAATATTTGTGCAGCCTCCTCTTAGGGCTAAGAGGTGATATTTTAATGCAACCGTTCGTTGTATTTTAAGGTAATTTTGTGGAGGTACGTGGTGTTGCGTATAATTTGAGAGGTTGTTGAAAACTGGAAAATTGGATAGGGATATACAACTTTCTCATCTATATCGCAAGCTAAATCTAGAAATAATTTACCAAATTAAAAATAAATAAATAAAAATTTTAAAAGGCAGACTGAAAAACTTAAATTTCTGTACTTAACCATCACAAATACCAGTCGGCTTTTTTAATTTTTCTATATTTTACCATCAAAGTCATGGAAATCCATTGGAAATCTCCATCTAGAAGAGGATGAATAATTTGTTTTTAGGAAATATCATTGTGGGGCAAATTTCCCACTTGAAAAACTGAAATGAATCCTAAGGTCCACCTTTTCCCAATGCCCAGATATAATTGCAGTGAGGAAGCCTAGGAAAAGCCCAGGCATCCCAGAATGAAGTAGGGAAAAAGGAGTTAGAGATGTGGGCCTACTAACTACAAACCATCTCTTTTGAATATATGTACAGTCTCCTCTTAGGGCTAAGGGGTGATATTTTAATGCAACTCTCTGACTGCTGAACAAAACCCCAGTACCAGTTGCCATCTGGTTGATTCCAACTCATGGCAACCTCATATGTGTCAGAGTAGAGCTGTGTTCCATAGGGTTTTCAATAGCTGATTCTTCACGATAGATCACCAGGACTTCCTTCAGAAGAGCCTATGGATAGATTCAAACCTCCAAATGTTTGGCTAGGAGCTGAGTACATTAACTGTTTGAACCACCCAGGGACTCCCTGAATAGTGAATGGAGACACCTAATCTCTCTTTCCCGGGTCCTTATAAATGCGTATTTTTCTCTTAGGTTTATCTTTAAATGTATATCCAGAAGCAACTCTTCTTACCTCTCCACTACTAATACCCTAGTCAGAGGCATTATCATTTCATACCTGGACTACTGCTGTTGTTTTTAAGTGCCACCAAGTTGGTTTTGACTCATAGCAACCCTATGTGCAGTGGAAGGAAACACTGCCTGGTCCTGCTTCATCCTCATAATTGTTGTTATGCTTGGGCCAATTGTTGCAGCCACTGTGTCAATCCATCTCCTTGAGGGTCTTCCTCTTTTTCTATGACCCTCTACCAAGCATGATGTCCTTCCCCAGGGACTGGTCCCTCCTGATAACATATCCCAACTATGTGAGGCGAAGTTTTGCCATCCTTGCTTCTAAGGCGCATTATGGCTGTACTTCTTCCAAGACAGATTTGTTCGTTCTTCTGGCAGTCCATGGTATATTCAATATTCTTCACCAACACCATAATTCAAAGGCATCAATTCTTCTTCAGTCTTCTTTGTTCATTGTTCAGCTTTCACAGGCGTATGAGGTAGTTGTAAATACCATGGCTTGGGTGAGGTGCACTTTAGTCCTCAAAGTGACATCTTTGCTTTTTAACACTTAAGTCTTTTGCAGCAGATTTGCCCAATGCAATGTGTCATTATGATTTCTTGACTGCTGCTTCCATGGGAGTTGATTGCAATCCAAGTAAAATGAAATCCTTGAAAGCTTCAGTACTTTCTCCGTTTATCATAATGTTGCTTATTGATCCAGTTGTGAGGATTTGTGTTTTCTTTATGTTGAGATGTAATCCATACTGAAGACTGTAGTCTTTGATATTCATCAGTAAGTTCTTCAAGCCCTCTTCACTTTCAGCAAGCAAGGTTGTGTCATCTGCATATCACAGGCTGCAAATGAGTCTTGCTTCAATCTTGATGCTGTGTTCTTCTTCATATACTCTAGCTCCCGGGATTATTTGCTCAGCATATAGATTGAATAAGTATGGTGAAAGATATAACCCTGACACACACCATTCCTGACTTTAAATCATGCAGTATCCCCTTGTTCTGTTCGAACAACTGCCTCTTGGTCTATGTACAGGTTCCTCATGAGCACAGTTAAGTGTTCTGGAATTCCCATTCTTTGCAATGTCATCCGTAGCTTGTTATGATCCAGTCAAATGCCTTTGCATAGTCAATAAAACACAAGTAAACATATTTATGGTATTCTCTGCTTTCAGCCAAGATTCATCTGACATCAGCAATGATACACCTTGTGCTACATCCTTTTCTGAATCTGGATTGAATTTCTGGCAGTTCCCTGTAAATGTACTGCTGCAGCCACTTTTGAATGATCAGCAAAATTTTGCTCGTGTGTGATAGTAATGACATTGTTCAATAATTTCTGCATTCTGTTGGATCATGTTTCTTTGGAATGGGCATCAAATATGGATGTCTTCCAATCAGATGGCCAGGTAGCTGTCTTCCAAATTACTTGGTGTTGATGAGTGAGCACTTCCAGCACTGCACCCGTTTGTTGAAACATGTCAATAGGTATTCCCTGAATTCTTGGAGCTTTGTTTTTCACCAGTGTCTTCAGTGTAGCTTGAACTTCTTCCCTCAGTGCCATTAGTTCTTGATCGTATACTACCTCCTGAAATAGTTGACCATCAACCAATTGTTTTAGTTGACCATCAACCAATTGTTTTGGTACAGTGACTCAGTATAATTCTCCATCTTCTTTTGATGCTTCCTGCGTTGTTTAATATTTTCCCTGTAGAATTTTTCAGTATTGCAACTTGAGGCTTGAATTTTCTCTTCGGTTTTTTCAGCTTGAGAAACGTCGAGTGTGGTCTTCCCTTTTGGCTTTCTAACTCCAGGTCTTTGCGCATTTCATTATATTGCTTGACTTTGTCTTCTCAAGCCACCCTTTGAAATCTTCTGTTCAGCTCTTTTACTTCATCATTTCTTCCTTTTACTTTAGCTACTCTACATTCAAGGGCAAGTTTCAGAGTCTCTTCTGACATCCATGTAGGTCTTTCTCCTGTCTTTTTAATGACCTCTTGCTTTCCTCATGTATAATGTCCTTGATGTCATTCCACAACTGGTCTGGTCTTTGGTCTTAGTGTTTAATGAATCAAACCTGCTCTTGAGATGGTCTCTAAATTAAGATGGAGGGTAATCAAGATCATACTTTGACTCTTATGGACTTGTTCTAATTTTCTTCAGTTTCAGCTTGAACTTGCATATGAGCAACTGATGGTCTGTTCCACAGTCGGCCCTTGTCCTTGTTCTGATTGATGAAATTGAGCTTTTTCATTGTCTCTTTCCACAGATGTAGTCAATTTGAATCCTCTGTATTCCATCTGGTGAGGTCTACATGTATAGTTGTCATTTATGTTGTTGAAAAAAGGTATTTGCAATGAAGAAGTTGTTACTTTGCAAAATTTTATCATGCGATACCCAGTATCATTTCTATCACCAAAGTCATATTTCCCAACCACTGACTCTTCTTTGTTTCCATATGTCGCTTTCTAATCACCAGTAATTGTCATTGCATCTAGATTGCATGTTTGATCAATTTCAGACTGCAGGAGTTGGTAAAAATCTTCACTTTCTTCATCTTTGGCCTTAGTGTTTGGTGGGTAAATTTGAATAATAATCATATTAACTGGTCTTCCTTTTAAGGGAATAGATATTATGCTATCACTGACAGCATTGTACTTCAGGATAGACTTGAAATGTTCTTTTAGATGATGAATGCTATGACATTCCTCTTCATTTTGTCTTTTCTGGCATAGTAGACCATATGATTGTCCAATTCAAAATGGCCAATACCAGTCCATTTCTGCCCCCAATGCCTAGAATATTGATGTTTATGGGTTCCATTTAATTTTTGACAACTTCTAATTTTCCTAAATTCATACTTCGTACATTCCAGGTTCTGATTATTAAAGGATGTTTGCAGCTGTTTCTTCTCATTTTGAGCCATGCCACATCAACAAATGAAGGTCCTGAAAGCTTGACTCCATCCACATCATTAAGATCAACTTTACTTTAAGGAGGCAGCTCTTCCCCAGTCATATTTTGAGTGTCCTCCAACCTGAGGGGCTCATCCTCTGGCACTATATCAGACTATGTTCCACTGCTATTCATAAGGTTTCCACTGGCCACTTTTTTCAGAAGTAAACCACCAGGTCCTTCTTCCTAGTCTGTCTCAGTCTGGAAGCTCAGCAAACCTGTCCATCATGGGTGACCCTGCTGGTACTTGAGATACTAGTGGCATAGCTTCAAGCAACACAGCAAAATGCAAGCCACCATAGTACGATCAACTGCCAGACATGTGAGGTGAACTATGTCAGTGGCCTCCTAATAGGTCTCTCTTCTCTTTTACAAACTATTCAAAAATTGTTCTTTTTTCTACATCTAGAGCAATCCTTTGAAAACTTCAGACCAGGTCATTCTCCTGTTCAAAACCCTCCAGTGGCTTCCCATCATACTTGAAACAAAATATAAAGTCCTTATTATGGCCTACCAAGACTTCTATGATCTGTTTCTTCTGACTTCCTACCTATAAGGCTTCCCCTTGGCTCACTGCATGCCCTCTATCCTCCATACTTATATTCTCGCTATACTTTGAAAGCTTGCTTTCCCTCAATATTTTAACGCTTTGCTTCCCTAGGTCTGTACCATTCTTCTCAGATAACCAGATACCTTTCTTCACCTCTTTGTTCAAATATCTTCTCTCATTACCCATCTAAAAAACAGACTCAATGAAATAGCACCCCCACCTCTCTGTACTTTTGCCTTTTGTTTTTTTCATAACTCCAAGCACTTTCTTATATTATCTATTTTTTTATTGTACCCACTGGACTGTAAACTTCATGAAGTCTGTTTTGATCATTGCTGTTTCTCCATTACTTAGAACATTCCTGGCTCATTGTAGGCACTCAATGAATCATTGATTAACATTTTATTGGGAACTAGTTTTATTAGTGTCTACATTATATATTTTTATAAATTTCGCAAAAAGAAGTTACTTTAACTGCAATCTTTCAAGACTATTGTCTCTTTCCCTTTAACATTCTCAGTCATCACACTTCCCCTCTTGTTAGATGATACTGGAGGAACTTCTTTGCAAGCAAAAAGAAAGTTGTTTGTGGCTCTTTAAGTCTGGTTTAGTGGGATGAAGTCTCCAGGCTGTGAAAATGGTTAATGTGCTCAGCTGCATATCCAAAGATTGGAGGTTAAAGTCCATTCAGTGGCTCCTCCAAAGAAAGTCCTGGTGATGTACTTGTGAAAAATCAGCCAGTGAAAACCCTATGAAGCACGCTTGTACTCTGACACACATGGGGTTCCAAGAGTTGGAGACAACTGACAACAACTGGTTTTAGGGGGATAGATTGATACACTTCACAGTACCCTCTAGTTACAGTTAAGTTATTGATAGTCATCTATATGTAGGGATGGCTTTAAGGAACTTATACTACCCGCAATGCTGACTAGCAAATCTGGCCTCATAACCAGAAGGTAAAGGTCTAGAGATCAAAATACCAAAATATGAGCTAAGACAGTCATAACTGGAAGTATGTGAATATTAGGGAAGAAACAAGTTTTGAAGTGTGAGGAGCCAGAAGGTAGTCTATGGAGAATTCTTCTAATTATCATATGTATAAAATCAGAAACAGACCATTTGGCTTTCATGAACACCTGAACATTTACTATAATCTGAATATTATTGTTATAATTTGCTTCTCAATGTCAGAATAATTTCTATTTTTATTGTTAATATTCAAATGTTTTGCTTTATATTCCAGTAATTATCTGAATTTTCTCTCAGATCTGTAATAAATAAATTTAAAGTTAACAAAACAAGGTACCCTTCGTATATAGCCAAATCCAAATCATTTCATAAATGTTTTTAAACATTTCAAAACATCTTACTAAAATGCAATTAAAATGACTATAGACTAAGCCTCTGAATAGGAGCATTTAATGAACTAAAGCTTTCAAACATTCCATCTCTCATTTATTCTTTCCCTTCTGTGGACTTTATTACACCTTAATGCGAAAAGTTGCTTTAACACTGGGAAGAATCAAGTCAGCAATAGCTCCTATGTTCATATTTCTGATTTTATCCTAGTTTACCTATTTGTAAGTCAAAATTCTATCACTTTCATTATTTTAAGTCCTTCTTTACTTTCATATTCCCATTTGGGACCCCAATATACATCTGTTATTAAGTGCAGGCATACCTTGGAGATACTGCTGGTCTGGTTCCAGACCACCACAAATAAAGTGAATATTGCAATAAAGCAAGTCACTTGAATTTTTTTTGGTTTCCTAGTTCATACAAAAGTTATATTTACACTATACTGTAGTCTATTAAATGTGCACTAGCATTATGTCCAAAAAAACAATGTACATACCTTATTTAAAATAACTTTATTGCTAAAAAAATCCTAACCATCATCTAAGCCTTCAGCAAGTTGTAATCTTTTTGCCGGTGGAGGGTCTTGCCTCACTGTTGATGGCTGCTGACTGATCAGGGTGGTAGTTGCTAAAGGGTGGGGTGGCTGTGGCAGTTTTTAAAATAAGACCTCTATGACATTTTCCATATCGATTGACTCTTATTTCATGGAAGATTTCTCTGTAGCATGCAATGCCGCTTGATAGCATTTTACCCACAGTAAAACTTATTTCAAAACTGGAGTCTGTTCTCTCAAACCCTGCTACTGCTTTATCAAGTTTATGTAATATTCTAAATCCTTTGTTATCATTTCAACAATGTAATGTTCACAGCATCTTCACCAGGAGTAGATTCTGTCTCAAGAAACCACTTTCTTTGCTCATCATTAAGAAGCAATTTCTCATCCATTAAAGTTTTTTCATGAGATTGCAGCAATTTAGGCACATCTTCAGGCTCCACTTCTAATTCTAGTTCTCTTGCTATCTCCACCATTTCTGCAGTTACTTCCTCCGCTGAAGTCCTGAACCCCTCAAAGTCATCCATCAGGGTTGGAATCAACTTCTTTCAGACTCCTGTTAATGTTGATATGCTTACCTCCTCCCATGAATCAAGAATGTTCTTAATGACATCTAGAATGGTGAATCCTTTCCAGAAGGTTTTCAATTTACTTTGCCCAGACCCATCAGAGGAATCACTGTCTATGGCAGCTATAGCCTTACAAAGTGTATTTCTCAAATAATAAGACTTGAAAATTGAAATTACTCCTTGATCCATGGACTGCAGAACAGATGTTGTTTTAGCAGGCATGAAAACAACAGTAATCTCCTTGTACATCTCTATCAGAGCTCTTGGGTAACCAGGTGCATTGTCAATGATCAGTAATATTTTGAAAGGAATCTTTTTTTCTGGGCAGTAGGTCTCAACAGTGGGCTTAAAATACTCAGTAAACCGTGTTGTAAACAGATGTGCTGTCACCCAGGCTTTGTTGCTCCATTTATAGAGCACAGGCAGAGTAGATTTAGCATAATTCTAAAGGGCCCTAGGAGTTCTGGAATGGTAAATGAGCATTGGTTTCAACTTAAAGTCACTAGCTGCATTAGCCTCTAACAAGAGAGTCAGCCTGTCCTTTCACTCTTTGAACCCAGGCATTGACTTCTTCTCTGTAGCTATGAAAGTCCTGGATGGCATCTTCTTCCAATGTAAGATGTTTCATCTACATTGAAAATCTGTTGTTTAGTGTAGCCACCTTCATCAATTATCTTAGGTAGATCTTCTCAATAACTTGTTGCAGCTTCAACATCAGCACTTTCTGCTTCACTTACACCTTTATGTTATGGAGGCAGCTTCTTTCCTTAAACCTCATGAACCAACCTCTACTAGCTTCAAACATTTCTTCTGCAGCTTCCTCACCTCTCTCAGCCTTCATATAATTGAAGAGAGTTAGGGCCTTGCTCTGGATTATGCTTTGATTTAAGGAAATATTGTGGATGGTTGATATTCTATTCAGACCACTGAAACTTTTCTCCATATCAGCAATAAGACTATTCACTTTCTTATCATTCGTGTGTTCACTGGAGTAGCACTTTTAATTTCCTTTGCATTCACAACTTGGCTAACTGTGGTGCAAGAGGCCTAGATTTTGGCCTGTCTCGGCTTTCGACACACCTTCTTCACTAAGCTTAATCTATTTCTAGCTTTTGATTTGAAGTGAGAGATGTGCAACTCTTCCTTTCACTTGAACACTTAGAGGCCATTATAGGTTATGAATTGGCCTAATTTCAATACTGTTGTGTCTCAGGGAATAGGGAAGCCTGAGGAGAGGGAGAGAGATGCGGGAATAGCCAGTTGGTGGAGCAGTCAGAACACACACAACATTTATTGATTAAGTTCACCGTCTTATATGGGTACAGTTCATGGTGCCCCAAAACAATTACAACAGTAACATCAAAGATCACTGATCACAGATCACCATAACAGATACAGTAACAATGAAAAATTTCAAAATATTGTGAGAATTACCAAAACATGACAGAGACATGATGTGAGCACATGCTGGTGGAAAAATGGCACACAACAGACTTGCTTGATGTAGGGTTGCCACGAACCTTCAATTGTAAAAACACACAATATCTGCAAAGTCAATAAAGTGAAGGGCAATAAAATGAGGCATGCCTGTGTTTTGATTTGTTCATAAAGGCCTCACTTGAATATGCCACAAAGCTTGAAGAAAAAGCACTGTGATGAAGTAGAAAGAGTACTGAATTGGGGGTCAGGATACTTGGCCTCTAGTGCAACATTGAAGGCTGTGTGACCCTTGATAATTCATTTAATCTTTTGATGGTTAATTTTATGTGTCAGCTTGGCTAGGCTATGAGTTTCAGTGGTTTGGCAGATGCTGGACTGGTTACTTCTGCATAATGTATTGCAGTGTAGTGTAATATAATTACTTTCCATGATGTAATCTGAGGTGATCAACTCATAAATTGAAAGGGGAGTTTACTTGGGGGTGTAGCCTGTCTCCAGAATATAAATGGGTGTTCTGACAAAGCTAGCTCTCTCTCTCACTCTTCTTGTTGCCTGACCTCCAGATCTTAGGACGTAATAAGCCTACAGAAGTCTCTAGTCTGCCCCCTGACATGCAAATTTTGGATCTGCCAACCACAACAATCCTGTGAGGCAGTAGATGTCTCTAGCCTGCCATCTAACCTATGGGTTTGGTACTTGCCAGCCCCCACAATTGCATGAGCCATTTCCTTGAAGCAAATATCTCTCTATATATTTATATTTATACATCTCAGTGGTTTTGATCCTCTAGAGAACACAACTTAAATACTCTTTAAGCCCCAGTTTCCTCTGCAAAACATGGTTAAACTGGGTATCATTTAAGACTCACTCCAATTAAAACATTCTGGAATTTTTTTTTTTTTTTTCCCATGTGCTATAGTGGGCACCAATACGTTTCCAGCCCAGGCAAGCAGAAACCAATGCTCTTATAACTTGGCAGCTAGAGAGTCAAACAAAGGATAAAAGCTACTGAGGTGCTCATGATCCTCCTATTTCATAAATAAATGAAAAGACTTCATTTTCCAGAGCGAATCCTTGAGTGTGTTGATGTCATTTTTTTTTTCCTTCATGGGGAGGTTAAAAAAAAAAAAAATTAGCATTTAAAAATACGCCAGCAAATAACATTCCATTTCTTTCCACAGTGTCTGATTTAAGGATAAAGATCTTTTTCTCAACACTGAGAGTGAAACTTTTCGTAAATTCATCTGACTCACAGGATCATTTACATATCCAATGGAAATTTATTTTATCTGACCAGAAATGAAGATGATACAACATTCTTGGCTGAGATTAAAAATATCTAAGGATGGAATGTTGATGGCAATACACTATATAGAGATGAGCAGCCTTGATGATGCACTGTGGATACTGATAAGAGCGAAATGTTTCCCAGCTAAAGTGAAATGATAACCTCAAAAGATACAGATTAATGACAGTAGTTTCTAAGATTAAAAAAGGAGAGGCAAGGATAAAAGAGGAATAAATTCAAGCATTTCAACAAAGGATGGGGAAATTTAAAGGATAATGTTAATTGAATTATGTGTTGTAACCAGATAATAGTCTATTATACAAAGATGAAAGCTACAGTCATATCAAACCATCTAGTGGGAAGATGTCAACTTGAATCCACAAAGGTTACTTTTAAAGTGACAGATTCTAATATAAATCTGAATTTCAGGAGCGCAATTTTAGTCTAAGCAGCTTAATTTATAATGGTGATAAACTTTGTTTGATTTCTCAAGAACGAATATCCAGATTTATGGCAATATCCAGATAAATGATTACATTTTTACTTTTCATCCAGAATTCTTTGATTCATTTTATATATATTAAGTTCTTCTAAATGTTCTTAATCTCAAATGGTTCAAAGGGCTCTGGTTTCTTTTTTTTTTTTTTTTTTTTTAAGTTTTCTTCATTCAACACACCTTTCCTAAATACCTATGGTGTAAAAAGCACTGTGTTAAAGATCAGAACCCAGGACAAATCAATATACTCCATGAGGGAAGGGGCTGTGTCATTTTTACCCTTACATGCCTAACAAAAAGTCCTGGCCTAATATATGTACTTGGCAAATGTTTTCAAAATGAACTAAACATTTTAGGAAAGTAGATATACATGAAACTATTAACCAAGACCACCTAATAATATTTTAAATGTCTGGAATTGTGAACTCTGAAAGTTAGAAGAGATCTTAACCAAAAAACTCAAGCCTGTTATCTTTGAATCAATTCCAACTCACGGCAACCCCATGTATGTCAGAATAGAACCGTGCTCCATAGGGTTTTCAATGGCTAATTTTTGAACTTTGATCATCAAGCCTTTCTTCCGAGGAGTCTCTCAGGGGACTGAAACCATCGACCTTTCATTAACAGGGAGCATGTTAATTGTTTGCACCACCAAGGACTAGAAGAGATCTTAGATGTCACTTAATCTAATGTGTCCTAAGTTTGTCCCATGGAATAAAATAAAAAGATGTTACTAAAATAAAAGGGAACAGGAGATCCCTTGGCCAAATAAGTTTGGGAACAAACAGAATCGAGCAAGTTTCTTTACTGCTCAGACAGTTTGATGTAATACTATTTTGTGTTTGTCTCAAAACTGAATGTAGTACTTAGCATTTCCAACATTATTTGTCCAGGGGATACTTTTATTGAGCTACATCTTGTGGGACTAATATTCCAACTTAGGAAGAGCTCAACTGGTCCATTTTCCTTGCTTTGCACCTCAATCCCAATCACCCTTGCCCCAGTGTGTGAGAAACTTGTAATTCTGTTTAAATCATTTTATTGATACAGGATTCATCCTTTTTTTTTTTTTATCCTTTTCTTTTTTATTTTTTTTTTCTTGGAGCAAACTGGTTTCATTGTTCGATAACCTTAATTGTTAGATATCTTTTTGGTTTTCAGCTGAAATCTGCCTCACAGTCCACTACAGCAGGCGTGGGCAAACTATAGTCTGCAGAACAAGTCTGTCCCAAAGCGTATTTCTGTATAGTCCTTCAGCTGTGAATGGTTTTTATATATGTTTAAAGGGTAAAAGAACAACAAAGAATATACAACAGACTGAATGTGGCCCACAAAGCCTAAAATATTTACTATTCAGACCTTTGCAATAAAGAGTTTGCCAACCCGTGCTCAAGAGAAGGGGTCTCCAGACGTTTTGCTCATGCAGTATGTGGTGGCAGCCTCTAAAATAACGCTGAAAGATCCCTGGATCCTGGTAGTCAAGCCCTTATATAAACCCCTCCCCTTGAGCATGGGCTGGACTTAGTGTCTCACTTCTATTTTATTTACAAGTCTTGTTTATATTCTATTCTACTGAATAGAATATGGCAAGAGTGATGGGATGTCATTGCTGAGATTAGGTTATCCAAATACTTGGGTTTCCAACTTGGATGCTCTCTCTCCTCTCTCACTTGCCTGCTCTGCCATGTTATAAACTGCCCTATAACAAGGTAAGAAAATGTGAAAGCCTCCAGCCAACAGCCAGTTAGGAAATGCGGCCCTAAGTCCAGCAGGAGATGAATCCTATCAATAACAAAGTGACAGCTTGAAACAGATCCTCCCCAAGTTGTACCTTCAAATGTGACTGTAGCCTTAGCCAACAGCTTTATTTCAAGTTTATGAGAGACCTTGGGCCAGAGATACCCAGTAAGTCTCACCCAGATTCCTGATCCACAGAAACTGCGAGATAATAAATGTTTGCTGTTTTAAGCTGTTGTATTTTGGGTAATTTGTTACACAGCAATAGGTAAATAATATACACTCCCACCAGAAAGAATTTTGGAATGTGTATCCCAATGTATGTATATTTAATTATGAATTATAAGTATGTACTACTGTGAGGAGGCAATGGTAGTTCAGTGGTAGAATTCTTGCCTTCCATGCACAAGACCCAGGTTCCATTCCCAGCCAAGGCACATCAAGCACAATCACCACTGATCCGTCAGTGGAGGCCAGCATGTTGTTATGATGCTGAGCAGGTTTCAGAGAAAGCTTCCAGACTAAGACAGACTAGGAAGAAAGGCCTGGCTATCTACTTCCAAAAATCAGCCAATGTAAACCCTATGGATCAAAATAGTCTGACCACAATGGGGTCACCAGGAATTGGGGGCCAGTTTGATGGCAGCTAACAACAACTGCAAAGTTTTATTTTAAGTATTAGTAAAGCTTATATTCTTCTAATTTTTTAGATAAAAATACAGAGAGAAGTTTTAGTAATTTCTTCCCATGCCTCACTGGATTAGCTTGTGCTTCCCTGATGTGTTCACACCCACTTTGAAGACCACTGTTGCAGAGCAACACAATGACCCAAAACATTCCCAAAAGTCATAAACATAAGGGAATTTAATTTATCTGGTCACTATATCCTTGAAATAGAATCAGATCTTTATGTATAAAATATTTGATTTGTTTAGAAATATTAGCTCTTCATTCATGCTAATCAATGGTCAACTCATCACAGCTGTCACCATGGAAGCCTATACTTAGGTTTCTAGAAAAATTTTAGATGTCTTACAGATTTTGTTTCTCTCTTGAAGGTTGCTTGGCCACTGAAGAGGAATGTTAACAGCTGTGGGAGAAGCAATTAGTGTCCATTCTACTCTGACTGACAGTTGTGCAAAATGCCCATTAGCATTTTCTGTGTTTCTACAAAATGGCGACATTCTGTTTGAGAGAGCTGGGTCACTCTTGAGTTCTGGGTGCAGTTATCATCATATCGATGCCCCATGTGGCCCCCAATTAGGGAATCAAGCCTAATTTCACTCCCTGACTAGACTGAGATATAAAAGAGAAAGATAAGACCTTCATAGTGAAGTATGAACAGAAATTTCAGGCAAGCAGAATACATGAATATCAACTTTTAGGAGCATTCCATTAAAAATGCAAAGGCAGAGCCTTCAGAGAATCTGGGAGGCACTGGATGAAAGGAGTGAAATTAGTGAGAACTCTGTGAAGAAAGCACTGTTCTCATAAAATGCCCTAATCAAGAGGATAAGTGGCAGTTGTTATGAAGCAGTGAGATTCGGCACAATGCCTTTCCCAGGGAAGTAGTCACTACACAACAAGAGCTGCATAGGACAATACTGACTTGTACACATGAAAGGGAATAATTACTTCAAGACATTATGCCCGACATCTGGTGAGCTTCCTTGGTCTAGGAATAAAATTACTAGAAACTGGATGATATTGGGTTATTTTTTCTTCGGCCGCCAAATTTCCTATTTTTCTCACTATACGTTTCATATTATCTCAATTATCTAAGTTAGTGCATTAATAGAGAAATGCTATGATCTTCCATTTTCCCTAATTAAGACTATTAGGAAGACATTTTATGCTCTTATTTTTTTAATGAAACTCAATTTAAAGTCACTGTATCAGATCTTATTAGCGGCTACATTTTAACATATATCATTGGGGGCAAAATGCCGAAATCAAGAATTAGATCCAAATTTCCAGCATGCAAACTATGATAGTAACACAGTCATGGTCCTTTGCATATATTTCATCCCGTATAAAATAAAACTTTTCTCAAGTCATGTTTTAATCAACTATGTCCCCAGGAAATACTATGACATGTAAGATCTGGAAAGAAATTTTATCATTCCATTTTTTTTAATAATAGAGTGTCCAGATTAAAGTCTGCACATATTTTAAGGAGAGTATAAGAGGTGAATATAGGAGTTGACCCACACCATACCATTAAAAAAAAAAAAAAAATGTGAAAATTTCATGTAACTATTTCGGTAAGTATATTTAAGTGTTAACTGCAATCTAAGAATGAAACTAATCATGATGGGGTAACATCCTGGAGGCAGAGATCAGCTTTTTTTTATATCCCCAGTGCCCAGCACATAGTAAGTGATCATTAAAAGATATTCGAATAATTGGATAAAGACCTTGTTCTTCCTAAATGTGTCTGATGACACAAATGTTTTGCCCTAGGCTGCTAAAACCAAAAGGTTAGTGAAAACCCACCCAACGTCACCAAGGAAGAAAGGCCTAGCCATCTGCTTCCATAAACATTACAGGCAGTTCTACCCTGTAACACATGGGGTCGCCATGAGTCAGAATCAACTCAGCAACAGGTTTTTTGTTTTTTGTTTTTGTCTCCTCTCTAAAAGTATGTGCAATCAATTGGAGTTAAGAGACATTTTTTCACACGGTCTTTGGCATACATCTGTAAGAAAGATAACATTTTTAAGTTAATTTTGTAAGTGAGGAAACTGAGGCTCTGAAAGGTTATCTGCTTAAGGTCAGAGAACTTCCAGCGATGGAGCAAGGAATTGAGCCCTGGCTATCTGACACTGGTTCCAGGCTGTTAACTTGAACTTGCACCTCTCCTCTGCTGATGGCTCACCCTTCTGGGAGCTGAGGACTGCCCTCAAGGACCTCCTGTTTGTCCTCCAGGCCCGGACTCTTTGTAATTCTTTTCTTCCCACATATATTACTCTCTCCTGGAAATGTTATTGAACAATTTAGCCTCCTACAGGAAATCTTCCAGCCATAATTATTAAAACACAAGTAAACATGGATCCCAAAGCTTGAGTGAAAACTATATTTCAAGTAAATTCTTGAGGCCTTCCTGGCCAGCCACTTGGCACATACTCCGGGCTCAGAACAACCACCAGGATGACAGTTGATACTCAGGGATGTTTTCTTTGTCATTGCTGGAAAGTAGGGACCTTTCTCAATGATTTTCTGTCACCATCTGTAAGTGATAAGTTCTATGAACAGTTTAATGGCCGAATAAAGGATTTCTGGATACCCCATGGAGGAGATTCTGAATTTTGCTGTCCTCTCAGCACATCTCACAGATATGCTTTGAGGATACATCGAGGTTCACATTTTCACTGGGGCTCAGCCTCTTTTATTTCTCTTGTAACAGCTCAGCATGGTCAGGGTTCAGCTGAGACTAAAGATAAAGAGCATTAGGTAGTTGAGTGTCATGAAATTATGGGGCCTTGTTTCTAGCTGCTGTGGACTGAAAGGTTTTTAGTTTAAGATTTGATTTTAAATAAAAGTCTTAAAAAATTTGAATGAAAGAAGTGTACAATGGGTAAATAAATGTACCAGAAAATAAAAATGGCAATTGGGATTTTTAAAGCTTTCCATTGGGAATGAGTTACTTTACACAGTCAAAATAGCCTCAGTTACTTGCTGTTTTTATTTTTTTTTTAAGAGGTAAATTCTTAAAGTACACCAGTCTTTCCTGACACTCTATCACTCCTGAAGGAAGTTCAACCCCACTCTTGGCCAAGAGGCTTGATCCTTTCACCCAGAACTGGCTATGACTGAAAAATTGGCAGCTCTAATTCCCAACAATTTATAGATTGCCAAACGAAGCAAAGGTAGGAACTTCTAGAAACACCATGGAACTGGTCACATTAAATTTTTCAGTAGTGTCCAGTAACTATGCTTGTTGGAGGTGAAAGATTTGCCCTTGTGACCCTCTGGAGACTTCCCTAGCCTTGAGGTATTTGTTCATTAGACACACTGCCTAGAGATAAATGGACGTAATGAGAGCTAAGGAAAAGTTGTTTGTTTGTTTTTGTTAATTGTACTTTAGATGAAGGTTTACAGGACAAATAGTTTCTCATTAAACAGTCAGTTCACATATTGTTTTATGACATTGGTTAACAACCCCACGACATGTCAACACTCTCCCTTCTCAACCTTGGAAGATCTTTTTTTTTCTCATGAAAATATACATAGCCAAAGTTACACGATTTCAAAAGTTTCTACATGTACAATTCAGTGACATCGATTACATTCTTCCAGTTGTGCTGCCATTCTCACTGTCCTTTTCCAAATTATTCCATCACCGTTATCTTCAACTCACTGCCCCCTAGGCTTCCCATCAAACCTTTAGAGTTGCTGTTGTCAATTTGATCTCATATAGATAATTCTTTTTTTTTTTTTGTAACTTAGATGAAGGTTTACAGAACAAATAGTTTCTCATTAAACAGTTAGTACACATATTGCCCTATGACAATGGTTAATAACCCCACAACATGTCAACACTGTCCCTTCTCAACCTTGGGTTTCCTATCACCAGCTTTCTTGTCCCCTTCTGCCTACTAGTACTTGTCCCTGGACTGCCGTGCCTTATTAGTCTCATTTTGGTTTATGAGGCTGTCCAATCCCTGGCTGAACGGTGAACCTTGGGAGTACTTCACCACTGAGCTAAAAATGGTATCCAGGGGCCATACTCTAGGGGTTTCTCCAGTCTATCAGGCCAGTAAATCTGTTCTTTTTTGTGATTTAGAATTTTGTTCTACATCCTTTTCCAGCTCTGTCCAGGACCCTCAGTTGTGATCACGGTCAGAGCAGTCAGTGGTGTTCGCTGGGCACCATCTAGCTGTAGTGAACTCAGTCTGGTGGAGGCCTTGGTAGCTGTGGTCCATTAGTCCTTTGGACTTATCTTTTCCTTGTATCCTGTTCTCTTCATTCTCCCTTGCTCCAGAAGGGGTGAGATCAGTGGAATATCTTAGACGACTGCTCACAGGCTTTTAACACCCCAGATGCTACTCACCAAGGTGGAATGTAGAACATTGTCTTTATAAACTGTGTTATGCCATTTGAGCTAGATGTTCCCTGAAACCATGGTCCCCACAGCCCTCCGCCCAGCAGTTCAGTCCTCAAGGAGTTTGGATGTGTCTATGGAGTTTCCACGACCTTTCCTTGCACAAGTTGTGCTGGCCTCCCCAGTAAAGTGTACTGTCTTACCCTTCACCAAAGTTACCACTTATCTATTGTCTATTTAGTTCCCACCCTGCAACCCTCCCATCCCTGGTAACCAACAAATATTGTTTCTTTTTGCATGTAAACTTCTACATGAGTTTTTGCAGCAGAGGTCTCATATCATATTCGTCCTTTTGTGAATGACATATCACTCAGCATAATGTCCTCCAGTTTCATCCATGTTATGAGATGCTTCACAGATTCCGCATTGTTCTTTATCGTTGCATAGTACTCCATTGTGTGTATGTACCATAGTTTGTTTATCCGTTCATCTGTTGATGGGCATCAAGGTTGTTTCCAACTTTTTGCTATTGTGAACAATGCTGCCATGAACATAGGTGTGCTTACGTCTATTCAAGTGACGACTCTTATTTCTATAGCATATATTCCTAGGAATGGGATTGCTAGATCATATGGTATGTCTATTTCTAGCTTTCTAAGGAAGCACCATATCATTTTCCAAAATGGTTGTATCATTTTGCATTCCCACCAGCAGTGCATAAGAGTTCCGATCTCCCCGCAGCCCCTCCAACATTTGTTATTTCCAGTGGTTTTGATTCATGCCAGTAATGCTGGGGTTAGACGGTATCTCATTGTGGTTTTAATTACCATTTCTCTAATGGCTAGTGATCGTGAGCATTTCCTCATGTGTCTGTTGGCTGCTTGAATGTCTTCTTTGGTGAAGTGTCTGTTCATTTCCTTTGCCCATTTTTTAACTGGATTATTTGTCTTTTTATTGTAGAGGTGTTGGGTTTTCTTACAGATTTTACAGAGTAGAACTCTGTCTGACTTGTACTGTCCAAAATTTCTTTTCCCAGTCTGTAGGTTCTCTTTTTACTCTTTTGGTAAAGTCTTTTGATGAGTATAAGTGTTTCATTTTTAGAAGATCCCAGTAATCTAGCTTATCTTCTGGGGTTTGTGTGTTGATGGTTATGGTTTGTATCCTGTTAATGCCGTGCATTAGGGCCTCTAGCATTGATCCTGTTTTTTCTTCTGTGAACTTAATAGTTTTTGGCTTTATATTTAGGTATTTGATCCATTTTGAATTAGTTTTTATGTATGGTGTGAGGTATGGGTCCTGTTTCATTTTTTTGTAGATGGACATCCAGTTTTGCCAGCACCATTTGTTAAAAAGACTATCTTTTCCCCATTTGATGGACTTTGGGCCCTTGTCAAAGATCAGGTGACCGCAGGTGGATGGATTTACATCTGGGTTCTCAATTCTGTTCTATTGGTCAATGTATCTGTCATTGTACCAGTACCAGGCTGTTTTGACTACCATAGCCAGATAGTAGGTTCTGAAGTCAGATAGTGTGAGTCCTCCTACTTTATTCTTCTTCTTCAATAGAGCTTTACTTATCCGGGCTTCTTCCCTTTCCATATAAATTTAATAATTAGTTTTTCAATCTCTTTAAAGAATGCTTTGGGTAGAATTGTCATTTTTGCAATGTTGAGTCTACCTACCCATGAGCATAGTATGTTTTTCCATTTTTGTAGATCCCTTTGGGTTTCTTGCAGTAGTGCTTTGTAGTTTTCTTTGTATAGGTCTTTTACATCCCTGGTTAGATTTATTCGTACGTATTTTATTTTTTTAGGGGCTATTGTAAATGGTATTGCTTTCTTGATTTCCTTTTCATCGTTCTCTTTATTGGCATATAGGAATCCAATCGATTTTTGTATGTTTATCTTGTATCCTGCTAGTCTGCTAAATCTTTCTATTAGTTCCAGTAGTTTTCTCATGGAGTCTTTTGTGTTTTCTATGTATAGTATCATATCATTGGCAAACAGGGACAGTTTAACTTCTTCATTACCAATTTGGATGCTCTTTATTTCTTTTTCTTGCGTTATTGCTCTAGCTAGGACTTGTAGCACAATGATAAATAGGAGTGATTATAAAGGACATCCTTGTCTTGTTCCTGTTCTCAAGGGGAATGTTTTCAGCCTCTCTCCATTAAGAATGATCTTGGCTGTTGATTTTGCATAAATGCCCTTTATTATGTTGCGAAGTTTCCCTTCTATACCTATTTTATTGAGAGTTTTTTATCAAGAATGGGTGTCAGACTTTGTCAAATGACTTTTCAGCATCAATTGAGATAATCACGTGATTTGTTTCTTTCCTTTTATTTATGTGGTGGATTACACTGATTGATTTTCCAATGTTGAACCATCTTTGCATACCTGGTATGGATCCTACTTGGTCGTGGTATTTTTTTTTTTATATATGATGCTGAATTCTATTGGCTAGAATTTTGTTGAGAAATTTTTGCATCTATATTCATGAGAGATATGGTCTGTAATTTTCTTTTTTTGTGACGTCTTTTCCTGGTTTTGGTATCAGGGTTACACTGGCTTCATAAAATGAATTCAGAAGTATCACTTTCTTTTCTATGTTCTGAAATAGTTCGAGTAGTACAGGTATAAGCTCTTCTCTGAATTTTTGGTAGCTTTCTCCAGTGAAGCCATCTTGGCCAGGGTTTTTTTTTTATGGGAGTTTTTTTATTATCTTTTCAATCTCTTCTCTTGTTATGAGGTCTATTCAGATTTTTAACATCACTTTGTGTTAGTTTGGGTAGGTAGTGTGTTTCTATAAATTTCTCCATTTCCTCTGGGTTTTCAAATTTGTTGGAGTATAGTTTTTCACACTACTTTGTTATAATCCTTTTTATTTCAGTTAGGTCTGTTGTAATGTTCCCCATTTCATTTCTTATTTGGGTTATTTGCATCTTCTCCTGTTTTTCTTTTGTCAGTCTGGCCGGTGGTTTGTCAGTTTTGTTGATCCTTTCAAAGAACCAATTTTTGGTTTTGTTGATTCTTTCTATTGTTTTTCTGTTCTCTATTTCATTTATTTCTGCTCTGATCTTTATTATTTCCTTTCTTCTAGTGGCTGTGGGCTTTTTTTGCTGTTCTCTTTCTGTTTATTCAAGTTCTGTAGTTAATGTTTTGATTTTGTCCCTTTCTTCTTTTTTGATGTGTGCATCTATTGCTATAAATTGTCCTCTGAGGACTGCCTTTGCTTTGTCCCAAAGGTTTTGGTATGATGTGTTTTCATTCTTGTTTGATTCTAGGAATTTTTTGATTCCATCTCTGATTTCTTCTATTACCCAGTGATGTTTAAGCAGGGTGTTATTCAGTTTCCATGTAATTGATTTTTTTTTCCTTGGACTACCTGTTGTTAACTTCTACTTTGATGGCACTGTGGTCAGAGAAGATACTTTGTATTATCTCATCATTTTGTATCTTGTTGAGGATTGCTCTGTGGCCTAAGACGTGGTCTCTTCTGGAGAATATTCCGTGTGCATTGGAAAATAATGTGTACTTTGTAGCTGTTGGGTGGAGTGTTCTATATACGTCTATGAGGTCAAGTTGGCTGATTGTGCCCTTTAGGTCTTCTCTATCTTTGTTGTGTTTCTTTCTAGATGTTCTGTCCTCTACCAAAAGTGGTGTGTTGAAGTCTCCTACTATTGTTGTGGAACTGTCAATTTCTCTTTTCAGTGCTGTTAGAGTTTGTTTGATGTATTTTGGAGCCCTGTCATTGGATGCATAGATGTTTATTACGGTTATGTCTTCGTGATGGATCATCCTCTTAATAATTATATAGTGTCCTTCTTTGTCTTTTGTGGTGAATTTTGTTTTAAAGTCTATTTTATCTGAGATTAATATTGCCACTCCTACTCTTTTTTGGTAGCTATTTGCTTGATATATTTTTAGTTTTTGATCTCAGAAAGTTTTGTTTTTGTCTTTGTTTTCCAGTTTAGAAATTGCTTTTGGATATATAATATAATTTGCTCCTCAAAACAACCTTGTTATAAGAACACCCATTCTACAGTTGAGGGAAGACATTTGGAGAAATTTAAAGACAAGAGTACATTATCCATGCATTTAAACAGTGGAGCTGAAAGGTTTGCTCAAGTCTCCTGATTCTTAGGTTAATACTCTTTTCACTTCCCTAACACTAACTCCCTAACCCACCAGGTCAGCTAATCTATTGGCCGTACACCAATGGCTCTCAAAGTTGGCATCAGCAGTGTCAACGTCATCTGTAAACTTGTTAGAAATGCAAATTCTCAGGCCCCACTCCAGACTTCTTAATGAGAAATTATGGAGTGAGGCCCAGTAACCTTGTTTTAACAAGTCCTGCAGGTGATTCCAATGCCAAATTAAGTTTGAGAACCACTTGCAAACATGAAACATTAAAAAAAAAAAAAAACCCAAACCAGTTGCCTTAAAGTCAATTACAATTCTTGGTGACCCCAGCTGTGTGAGAGTAGAACTGTGGCTAGGGTTTTTATTGGCTGATTTTTCAGAAGTAGAGCACCAGGACTTTCTTCTGATGAGCCTCTCGGTAGACTGGAACCTCCAACCTTATATGTTTAGCAGCCAGTTGCGTAATTGTTTGTACCACCCAGGGACTCCTATTCATAGTATCATAAAACTGTCCTAGAAATAGCCCCCATACAAAACCTCCAGATGACCTCAAAACCAGGGGAAGCAAAATATTTAATGTCTATCCATACAATGTGGACAACGTGGCCTTTACCTGCATCTTCTCTTTCACTGATTCCTGCCATTTAGAAATAAATGGCAGGGATAAGTGAATATTGTCCAACTATTGGATTTTGTTAAACAAAAATCTTTATCTTATGAGAATCCTTTGTCAAGAGTCTTTAATTCCTTCATAGTCTTCCCAGAATAATGTTTTTATCCAGTTCATGGGCACCCAGAAAGAGTGATGACTTCTTCCCATCCCTAAGCACTGTAAACATCAACTTTTTCAAGGGCTTATTCCACTATAGTTTAAAATGTGTGTGTCTTGGATTTCACAGAGGAAAAAGAAGGGAGGTTAGTCCCCCCTGTCATATGCTCCATAGCACTCTGTATTTCTCCTTTACAGTACTCATCACACTTCTAATTACTTGTTCAATGTCACTGTCTAATTACTTGTTCCCCACATGTTCTCTGTTAGGAATTTTAGAGGTCCTAAGCTTTGACAAGATAATGGTGTCTCATTCAGCACCACGTGGATTTCAAACTTTAAAAAAAAAATCAAAACTTTAAAATAAGTTTAAGAAGTCCAATAAAGTTTTGATTTTTCCCATCATGACTGCATCAATGCTTTTCTCCAAATATCATATCCCAAATGTCTTTCAAAAGTGGAGGGGGCAAGGGGTCTTAGTTTTCTAGTGCTGCTGTAGCAGAAATACCACAAATGGGTGGCTTTACAGGACTGTAATTTATTTTCTCACAGTTCAGGAGGCTAGAAGTCTGAATTCATGGGACTAGCTCTAGGGGAAGGCTCTCTCTCTGCTGGCTCTGGGAGAAGATCCTTGTCTCTTTCATTGTCTCTCTCATCGTCCATAATGCCAGCTCTCCTCAGTTTCTTGGCAATCTGCATGTGGCACCTGTCTTCCCCCCATTTTGTACTTGCTTTTCTTTGTGTCTGTGCCGCTGCTTATAACTCAGAAGTGATTAGGTTTAGGACACACCCTACATTGACATGATCTCATTAGCATAACAAAGAATATCCTATTTCCAAATAGGATTACATCCACATGCATAGAGATTAGGACTCCCACACACATTTTGGGGAGACACAAGTCAGTCCATAACACGGGGTGACTTCTTCCCCTTTGTTAGTGCCCTATTCACACTGTAGTCCCAGCGCAGGCTTTTAGTAACCAAAGAATAAAAGTAACCAAAGAATAAAAAGTAAGTACATGAGTATGTGAGGCAGTCTGGGTGGCACAAACAGTTAAGCACTCAACAACTAGCTGAAAGATTGGCTGTTTGAACTCACCCAGAGGCAACTTGGAAGTAAGGCCTGGCGATCTGCTTCCAAAAGGTCACAGCCTTGAAAACCTTATGGAACAGTTCTACTCTGCACATGTGGGGTCTCCATGAGTCAGAAATGGCTTGACAGTAACTAAACCATGTGAGTGAGTGGATGGAGGGAGAGGACAAGAATGAGGAAGGAAAGATAAAGTGACAGGGAGGAAAGAAGAAAAGGAGGGAGGGAAAGAGTGAAAAAGGGAGAGAAGGGAAAGAGAAAAAGAGGGAGGGAGGGACAGAAGGAAAAACTAAAGCCAGTTGGTCACTATCCTAACAATTTTGCAATAGGTTAGGTAAGAGACTACCAAAAACCAAAACTCGTTGCCATTGAGTCAATTCCAAATCATAGCGACTGTATAGGACAAAGTAGTAATGTCCCACAGGGTTTCCAAGGCTGTAATCTTTACAGAAGTAGACTGCTACGTCTTTCTCCCACAGAGCCACTGGTGGATTTGAACCACAGAACTTTCAGTTAGCAGTCAAGCGCTTTTTCAGTGCGCCACCAGGCAAGAGACATTAAAAAAAACTAAACCCGTTGCTGTCAAGTTGATTCTGACTCACAGCAACCCTATAGGACAGAGTAGAGCTGCCCTATCAAGTTTCCAAGGAGCAGCTGGTGGATTCGAACTGCCGACCTTTTGGTTAGCAGCCGAGCTCTTAACTGCTACACCACGAGAACTCCTGTAAGACATATACTGGGGCTAAACCCCCTAGTCCATTACTAGAGCTCAAAGGATCATCTATTTCATTATTGCTTCGTTCTGGAATAAATGTTTTCATCATCTTTTCATAGAATTACGAACTGTGTGTTTATTTAATTACACGGCACAATTTTCAGATACGTGACAGCCCATTGCTCATGTTGTCTTTGTCATGGAATTAGGGAAATGTAGCATAAACTTTTAAACGTGCAGTTGCCATCCAATCAATACGGAGGGCCCACCATGTGGGTAGCTCTGTGGCACATGACATTAGCTATTCAACAGCTACCATCCTTGGGACTTTTGAATTCTGTCACCCTGGAAAATGAGCAGCATTTGTGTTGACAGGGTTTTCTTTTTGTACCTATTCACCCCTTTTTAATGAATCTCTTCTAAACTGAGATGTGCGTTTAAATACATTTTACACGCCATACCAAAACAGCAGTATTAACAGTACTTATTGCCACAAAATCCTGTGCAAATTACAGAGAACTTACACATGTAATACATTTAGGCAAAACAGGGCTTTTAGACGGCATCAATCTTGTGAGGTGTCAACACGCGGCAATGACGTGCAAAACTTATTTTCTACTTTTTCTTGATAAGAACAATATTTGGTACAGCACTTAAATTCATCAAATAAGCACCCAAGAAGAGATTTATGACAACATGACCTCAAGTTGAGTAAAGAAAGTTCATCACTACATAAAAAAAGCCCTCCTATATCAATAGATCCCCAGATCCTAATGTGACAAGGATATTATCATCCACTAGAGTCATAAAGTCTTTTATGGAGTTATTTTCCCCCTTAGCCCTGTTATTTTAATTTGTGCACAGATTTTAGTGTACGCAATTTTCCCCTGCAAGGGTTTTTCACTAATAGAATTATACTGTCTTAGCTCAAAATGGCCTTTGGTTCTTAGTCCACTGGGCTCAAAAGATTATTTTCTTACAGTGGAGAGCTCTCTACACGGCCCAGAAGCCCACCATTATCTCCACTGAACACCCTAATCCTCTCCATCTTTCAAGAGGCTACACAGCTGGGCCCAGCGTGAAAATGACAAGCATTAGAAAGCTCCAAGAGTTTATTTTCCTCTGGCTGGGCATCTCAGCTTCTGGACTCCCGTCAATGCCATCACAATGCATGCCTCTCAATAAAAAGTGATCCTAACAGGATTAAATGTAATTTAGAGTCCGTAAGGAGAAGTTTGCCATGAGGCAGAATTATAATAGACAGTATGATCAGAAGGTAGAGAATCTGAAAGGTTTTCTGGGGCCCATTCTCTGTAAAAAAATAAAACAAAGAAGGAGGAGAAAAACAAAAGGCATTCTCAACCAAACCCTTTCACTTGTTCCATCTTGCACACAAATCAATTCACTGTCTATTAACGTAATAAGAACTGTGTATTATAGTTTACAAGGAGGGAAAAAAGAGAGATACATTTACAGGAGAATGGAAAACTGTGTGATTTCTCCACCAGTCATTTTTATTGATACTCAAATGGTAAGTAAAATGTTTTCAGCTCTGCACTACATGGAACCTGAGGCCACAGAAGGCACATGGAGTCCACCATCAGATTATATTTGATGCAAGGCAGCCCTTAAGTCATCACTCAGCAGGCAGCAGCCATGGGGAGGTGGTCACTCTTCTAGAAAGCAGCCCTCCATCCCCTGGGCTGAGTGGATTGGGAAGAAACATTGAGGAATTAAGTTCTGGATTGGAATTCTAGTCCAGAGAAGAATAAGCCTGCACTGAAGAAACATGAGCTGCTTTCTTAGAGTGCCAATGGGTGTCCTTCACCAAATCAACTGCTTTAGTGCAGATGTAAGGAATAAGGAAATAAGCAAGGCAAGTAACAAGAGCTTATTGTCAAAACTTATTCCTCTAATTTTAGAGAATTTTCATTAAAATTAACAGAAAATAGTAATAGTTAAACCAGTTGCTGTTGAGTAGACTCATGGCAACCCCATGTGTGTCAGAGTAGAACTACGCTCCATAGGGTTTTCAATGACTGATTTTTCGGAAGTAGATTGCCAGGACTTTCTTCCAAGGTGCCTCTGGGTGGACTTGAACCTTCAACTTTTCAGTTAGCATCCAAGTGCATTAAACATTTACACCACTCAGGAACATCTACTATAATAATAACTACCATTGTGTGGTTTAAAATCAGGAAAGGTGTGTGTCAGGGTTGTATCCTTTCACCATACTTATTTGATCTGTATGCTGAGCAAATAATCCAAGAAGCTGGACTATATGAAGAAGAATGGGGCATCAGGATTGGAGGAAGACTCATTAACAATCTGCGTTACACAGATGACACAACTTTGCTTGCTGAAAGTGAAGAGGTCTTGAAGCACTTACTGATGAAGATCATCAAAGACCACAACCTTCAGTATGGATTACACCTCAACGTAAAGAAAACAAAAATCCTCACAATTGGACTAATAAGCAACATCATGATAAATGGAGAAAAGATTGACGTTGTCAAGGATTTCATTTGGCTTGGATACACAATCAACATCCATGGAAGCAGCAGTCAAGAAATCAAGTAACATATTGCATTGGGCGAATCTGCTACAAAAGACATTTTTAAAGTGTTAAAAAGCCAAGACAAGTTTTACAGATAGAAAAGAAAAAAACCTCTCTTTGATGGTTACCAGGGATGAGGGGGTGAGGGAGGAAAAATTACCAAATAGATAGAAGACACTTGTTAATCTTGGTGAAGGGAAAGGCAATACATAATACGGGGAAGTCAGCAAAGCATACCCAAGGCATGGTAGGACACTGAGAGGAACACAAGGACAAAGGGAAGCAATCGTAATTAGTGCTAACCAAAAGGTCAGCAGTTCGAATCCACCAGCCACTCCTTGGAAACTCTATGGGACAGTTCTACTCCGTCCTATAGGGCTGCTATGAGTTGGAATCAACTCAACGGCAACGAGTTAGGATTTTTGGTTTATAGCATAGACAATCCTGCAACAACAATATTAACAAACACCAAATTATGGATGGATATATAGGTAGATGGATATGCCAAGAGGTGTGGGAGGGTATAATGGAAGACACTCACCTACACATATAGGTTTGGTGGTGGACATTTCTACAGAGATAACTATAGGTGCTGCTTATATATGAATATAGACAATAAAGCATACAAGTGCCAAATTTGGGAAACTTCTTAGACATAATCAAACACCTCACAGGACAAAGTTCCTAGTATTGAAGGCAAAGGACCATAGACTCGGGGGACATCTACGCCAATTGGCACAACATAGCTCACCAAAGTTATGCATCCTACTTTGGTGAGGATTATCTGGGGTCTTAAAAGTTTGCAAGTGGCCGTCTAAGATACAACTACCGGTCTCTTACCAGCAGGAGCAAAGGAGAATTAATAAAAACAAAGACCCAAGGGAGTAGTTCATCCAAAGGACTTATGGACCATATGAACCACCGCTTACACGACCCCAAGACCAGAAGAACTAGACCGTTCCCAGCTACCACTACCAACTGCTCTGACTAGGATCACAGCAGAGGGTCCTGGACAGGGTGGGAGAAAAACTGCAGAACAAAAATCAAATTCACAAAAAAGATCAGACTTACTTGTCTGACTGAAACTAGAGGAACCCCTGAGACTATGGCCCTAAGATACCTTTCTGAACTGTAACTGAAGCCATTCCCAGAGGCCACCCTTCAGATAGGCCCACACAATAGTTAAAGACACCTGAGAGGAACGTGCTCCTTAGAACAAGCAATTATACAAGATCAAAAGGTCAAAATTTGCCCAAAAACAAAGATGAGAAGGCAGAAAGGGGTAGCAAATCAGGACAAAATGAAATAGCAAAATTAGGACAGAAATGGGGGGAGTGCTCACACACTGTGAGGAATGAAACCAATGTTATAGAACACTTTATGTACAAACTATCTAAAGGGAAACTAATTTGCTCTGTAAACTTTCACCTAATGCACAATAAAAAGAATTTTTTTTAAGCGCTGAAAAGCAAAAATGTCACTTTGAGGGCTAAGGTGCACCTGACCCAAGCCATGGTATTTTCAATCTCCTCATATGCATGTGAAAGTTAGACAATAAATAAGGAAGACCGAAGAAGAATTGATGCCTTTGAGTTATGGTGTTGGTGAAGAATATGGAATATACCATGGACTGCCAGAAGAAGGAACAAATCTCTCCTGGAAGAAGTACAGCCAGAATGCTGCTTAGAAGCAAGGACAGTGAGACTTAGTCTCGCCTACTTTGAACATGTTATCAGACGAGACGAATACCTGAAGAATGACATCATGCTTGGTAAAATAGAGGGTCAGTGAAAAGAGGAAGACTCTCCATGAGATGGATTGACACAGTGGCTGCAACAATGGACTCAAACATAGGAACAATTGTGAGGATGGTGCAGGATTGAATGATGTTTTGTCCTGTTGTACATGGGGTCACTACGAGTTGTAATCGTGTGGATGGCACCTGACAACAGCAACAACACTTAATAGACACTGTAATTACCACTTGGTGAACAATGTCCTAAGCTATTTTACATGTATCATATCATTTCTTAGTTTAATTTGAATTTTCACTTTACAGATGAGGAGAATAAAAACCGAAGATATGAGTAAGTTACCTAGGTCACACACCCTGTAAACCCTGGGTTATCTGACAATACTAGGTACCACACTTGCTCATCTGGTGACTGGGCGTACTCTTTTCTCATGGCAATAATTTTGTTTTAGACAATGTCATTGCTGGAAGGAGAAATTAGCTTTTTAGAAGGCAGGATTCAAAAACAAAACAGCCTGCTGCGTGAACAAGCAAAGAAAATGTACAATATGGACAATTGTATTCTTAAGAAGGAAACAAATTACACATCTTTTGCTCTGTGAAAGGACTAGCTGTGAAGTATGAAAAACTGGCTAAAGTTTTAGAGACATATAGCATCTTCTACTGAAAAGTTATGCTGTGGCTAGATTGTATATCAGGGTAGCCATGGTACATTTATCGAATCTAAGAAGATTTTTAAAGTACTGTTAACTACAGGCTTTATTCAAATTTCCCAGCTTTTCCATTGATGTCTGTTTTGTTTGTTTGCTTGTTTCAATATCTTATCCAAGAGATGACCTTGCACTTAAGTTCTATGTACTTTTGATATATTAATTACAATTACATGTTAAAAAAAAAAAAAAAAAACAGTTACTGTCAAGTTGATTTCAACTCATGGCAATCCCATGTGTGTTAGAATAGTGCTGTGCTCCATAGGGTTTTCAATGGTTGATTTTTTGGAAGTAGATTGCCAGGCTATTCTTCCCAAGCACCAATGGGTGGACTTGAATCTCCAACCTTCTGGCTACAACTTAGTGCTTTAACCTTCTGCACCATCCAGGGACTCCTTTCCTTATATACACTTCTCACTCTAAATAGAGCACTTAACTCATCACTTACATTCTGCCACAAGAAGCTGGGTTCCTCTTTGATTCCTACACCACTTCCTTTCAAATCATTACCATTTGGCTTGAACCTTCAATCTTCTTCTAAGAGATAACCCAACTTCTTTGAAGAACATCAGAGACTCTCCACATTCAGGTCCTGACATGTCCACTCTCTTCTCTAAAGTGAATAGACCTGAGCACTGCCCTCCACACCAGACTTTACGCTTTCCCACTTCCATAGTTTTACTTATATCATTTATATTATTATTTATATTGTTTTTATATAGTAGTATTTTCTCTTGTCCATGAGACCATTGCTATGCACCCTAGCCAGCAGAGTTCTTGTGAAGATCATGTGAGTCAACCTACATCCAGTGAGATCTCCCTCCTCTGCTCAAGTAAAACTCATACTCTTTGAGAAACTGACCTGGCACTGTCTGTTATCATTTTACATCTCTAACCTAGCTCTCAAGAAGCCCTGGTGGGACAAATGGTTAAGCACTGGGCTGCTAACCGAAAGGTGAGTGGTTCAAACTCACCCAGGGGCTCCATGAGAAAAAGACCTGGCCATCTGCTCCCATAAAGATTACAGCCTAGGAAACCCTATAGGGCAGTTCTACTCAGTCACATGGTGTCACTATGAGTTGGAATCAACTTGACAGGCACCTAACAACAATAAAAACTTCCTAGCTCCCCGATCTTCCATGTGCTTCTTTGAAGTAAGCACTGTCTTGTCTGCAGTATTGCATCTCTGCAGTTCAGTTTAATAAATATGTACTGATTACATGTCATCAACTCTGATGATTATAAAAATAATGGCTCACACTAATTGTGGCCTTGAACACATGCCAGGAACTGTTGAAAGCATGTGCATCTGTCAGCTTACTTAACCCTCACAATAGTCTTATAAGGAAGATGTTAGTATTGTTCCCATTTTTCAGATGGGAAAACTGAGGCATGGGTAAGTTGAGTAACTCGATCAGTGTCACTTGGCTAGTAAATGGCAGAGCCAGGATTTAAATCCAGGTAAACTGGCTCTAGAGCCTGGATTCTTAATGACAACACTATATTTGCCTCATAACAGATACCAACAGTCACTCAGGTAAGGGCACCTAAGCCAGCCTTTGCTCAGGTGATACCTGCAGACGCGGGGCAGTTCTGGGACAACAGACCCTCTCTGCTGTCTTCAGGAAACACTCATGAGCTCTCACAACTGGGAATCACTCTTCCCCATGAGTCTAAAGCAGTGCTTCTACCACATCTCCCCACCTTATCTGCTGCCTCCATAGATGAGGTTTATTCCTCCTTCACACTGCCGTACCCCCTAATTCTAAAGGCCACCACAAAGTTTCTCTATGTCAAAATTCCTTCTAATTTCATTCTTTACAGCTCCTCTTGCTTTGTGGTCTGTACCATATCCCTCTCAGGACAACTAGAGCCTCAGATATTGTGCTCAGTGATGAATGTGTGTTCTCCAGGTGAGGTGCATTGCTAGTAATTAGACAGTATTAATTCCATCAGCTTTGATTTATATTCTGCTCTCTCAATAATGAAGTTCCAAATTATATTTTCTTTCCACCTAGTACTAGAATCGGTGTTTAAGGATTATCATATAAATCTACTTTTTGGTCAGTCAGTGCGGGGGAACTTTCTCAATATATTACAAATGTATTCATTATTCCCTCCTTCATAAAAATAATTAAAAGCTACAGGCCAGACACAAATTCCCAGAAAGCAAACCGTGGCTGACGTGCCACTGTCAAATAGCAAGGTGGCCTCTTCGTTTACAGGTTTCTTAATGAGAACTCATACCTTCTTGCTCAATAAAGGGCTTAGGTGGACAATTCCTCCTGGTGTTCTCAGGAGTTATAAAACTAAAGCCTTACACATCAAAATGAAAATGGGCTACTCTTATTTTCTTTATGCCTTCAGCAATTCTGAAATGATTTGTCCTAAAATAAAAACTATCGGAAAAACAATTCTCCTGAAAGTGATTCCCAGGATAATAACATATGTTCACACTCCCTTTAAAAAAAAAAAAAAGGAAGAAAGAGAGAAAGGAAGAAATACAGGTGGGTCCAATCCATCATTGTGATATTCAAGTTTCCCTTTAGATAAAACAGACATAAAACATGTGCTTTACGATCGTCAGATGACCTTCAAAGCATCGAAGTACAGTATCTATGGATTTTTAAGCATAATTAACAACTCTTGTTTTTCCATTTAAAGAGTTCCAGTTCTGTTTCCTTGACAGGCAAAAGCCAATCAATTTTATTCTCAAATGCTCATACAAGCCATTTAAAATAACATTAATTGAAATACTGCAGGGGTTGCTAGGTTTTGGGTTGGTGGGATTTATTTATTTATCAATCCTCTGTCTATCTATCTACCTATTTATTTATTTGGCTTCAACTTAACCTCATGGCAATACGAAATTTACACGACTAATTAGGGACCCACTCTTTGTGCAATCCATCTCTGGGAAGAAAAGCTAGCCTTCAAAGCCCAGCAGAAAACTGCAGTGGCCAATGCAGAGAGAGGAAGCATGGGTGCCGGCAGCTAAGACATTGATTTCACCTAGTAGATCAAATGTGACAGATCCTTTTATTTACGGAGCGAATATTAATTTTCTGGTTTTGGTAACAAAACTACAGTGCTCATTTGTATTGTTGTAAATATGCCCTGTAGGAGAAGTAATATTCAAAGCAACATCCTAATTAAAAGGAAAACTCAGCTGTGTCAAAAGATAATATAAGAGGACACATAAATCGTAAATAAGATATTTGGTAAAAATGAAAAAGACATACTGCATGGGAGAGGAATGAAATACGATTTGGAAGTGTGCTTTTGTAATGAACACAAATTGTGAGATAATGTCTCATGGAACAATGAAAATAGCAAACCAGTGGCAAAGATGTAATAGAATTTCCTATGTATACCATTTTAATCTTAATATTAATTTCCACAATGCATCCACATTTATTGAACTATTACGGTCATTTCTTTCTCACCCTGCCCAAAATTACTGAGAGTGTGTTCTTTGCTGTAAATAATTCCCTGATTATGAACATGAAAATGATCCAGAAGTTGACCACAGCTTTGGGGAAAAAAAAAAAAAAAGCATAGCAGCTGCTCAGGGCCAAAAGCCTTCTGAAAATGCCAGAGTATGTACAGTTTTCTCAAGGAAGTAGAGTGAGAATATAGAAAACCATCCTCCCACTTCCTCCTGCATGCGACCACTCCGCAGCTTTGCTTCCTTCTTCTTCTGTTTGAAAAATGTATAGAACCCTTCCACGGCATTCCAACATAGGGTGTGCCTGGCAGAGAATAGCCCAGATGCCAAGGAAGTGCCAGGTCCAAGTGAATAAACAGTAACATGATTGGAGGAAGATGCACTTTACTGTGGCCTCAGCTTCTCAGTCTGTAAAATGGGGGATAATACCTACCTCTTTGTTTCAAGCCTAATGCATGAATAGGTGTTCCATAAATGTCACTTGAGTGTGGCTGTAAGGGGCCTAGTTATGGTTAAAATTGTGTGCCAACATGGCTGGGCTATGATTGTCAGTGTTTTGGCAGTTGTATAGTTGTGATCACTTCCCTGTTGAGATTGGATATGTGATCACCCCCATGATGGGATCAGCTGTGAGTAGCCAATCAGCTGAAGGGGAGTTTGCTTGGGCGTGTGGCTTATATCGAGTGTGGGTGGACGTTCAGACACAGCTCTAGGGCTTTAGCTTGTTCTAGATCCTGCAACTGGCTCCTGTTCGTCTGACCTTCAGTTGCTGGGATTTATGCTAGCAGCTTGCCTGCAGTCTTGCCTGCCGATCTTGCTATTTGTTGCTCTTCACAGCCTCTGAGCAATAGCCCTGCTCTCCGGCCTGCCGATTTTGTGTTTGCCCGCCCCTGCGGCAACATGAATTAGGAGAGGACTCTTTCCTGACCCACGGACTTGGGACGTTACAGTCTCTACAACCATGTGAGCCATTTCCTTGATATAAATCTCTCTCTCTCTGTATTTTATATATATTATATATATATATATACATATATATATTTCTATGCTTTACTGGTTATGCTTCTCTAGAGAACCCAGCCTAAGACAGGCCTGACTCCACATAGATGGACGCTTGGGTGGAGGGGAGATGTGAAGTCCAGAGGAAGCCCTTCATTTACGACTAATGAGGAAGCTCAGTAAAACTTTCAACTCCAAACAAACAAAAACCAAACCATTTGCCCTCAAGTGGATTCTGACTCAAGGCAACCCCATGTGTTTTAGAATTGAACTGTGCTCGCTAAGGTTTTTAATGGCTGTGATCTTTCAGAAGTAGATTGCCAGGACTTTCTTCTGAGGCACCTCTGGGTAAATTTGAGCCATATACAACTCAAATATTTCAATAACCAATATAATGAATCCCCCCTTTTGCTTACACACCTGTTAATCATCATCCAATTCCTGTATTTATTTAATGTATCATCAATGTTCACGTGGATCTTAACTTTTAAAACTATTCAAAGGTAGAGACCATGCCCCACTTATTACTATACTTTTAATTTGGTGTTACTTTGGAGTAGGAAACTAGTATTTGCTGAACATCAACCCCCAAACACATTTTCTGTCATTCAAAGTCTAATTTATTTCCTTTTATTTTATTTTTCAAAAAGTCATCAGGCAAGAAAAAGATGTGCTTTTTCAGGCATAGATAAAATATGTGCCAACTATATCAACAAGTCCTTTGTATTAAATAGGTTATAAATTAATTATTTGGTTAAATAAAATGTATAACTCTATTAATATGATCAACTTTTAACTTTGCTTGTTTTTTACATTAGATTAAATAGTAGAAAAATTATTGTGTATACAACAATGGAACTATTATGCAAACAATAGATAATGTAACAGAATAAACAGGCTCTTAAACAAGTATTCTTATAAGTCTACTGTTATGGTTACAAATCATGAGCATATTATCTTCATAAGTTTTGTGTTATTTTGTCTGGAAAAAATCTAATGATTTTAAACTGAAGTTTCCAAGTCTATCTGATTTCTCAATATAAAAACCAATTTCAGTGGTTTTCTATTCTATTTTTTAAAGCCTCATTGATCAAAATACAAATAGATTAAAGGCCATCATTAAGTACTTCCCCCAGCATTACGTATTCAGACTTCATAATTACAGATCAGCTGGTAAGAACTATTGATTACAAAGGCAACTTGAGGGTGTGTGAAGGATCACTAAAACAAATTTTCTTTCCAAAAGCAGAGGCCACTTCTCCAGGTGATGTTTCCCAGCCATCTTTTCCACAGATGTCCTTCTAGGCCGTTGTTTCAGAAGATCTTGGCATACTCCTTGGCTGATGTGTAAGGGACTCAAGGTCTAGCTGGATCTTCAAAGCCAACATGGAAGAGACCAAACTGTTTGTTGTACCCATCGGTCCACTCAAAGTTATTCAGAAGAGCCCACACACAGTACATTTTAAGATTGACTTTATCCAACTGGATAGCTGGAATTTTAAAAGAGAAAAATTATCATTTCCAGGAAGGTTTTATAAGAACACAGACAAAATAATGGATAACCGGTCTAGCTCTCTTTCTTCTGCTCTGCAGAGGATGACAGTGGAAACAGAAAAAAACCCTCGCACAGTCCCCTTTTCCAGTTTTCTCCTTCAACCAAGCAGAGGCTTCATTCAAGAAGTTAAATTGCACGTGATTTTAGTTATTTGATTATTCATTCATTTCGATATTCTTTTATTCATTTACTCAGTGCACATTCTTTTCAAGACCTATCCCTTTCAGGCACAGAGAAACATAAACACATACAGAATTCCTCTGTAAAACCTAGAAATACATGTAGTAAAGACACTGTCGAGCTAAGCACAGCTTCCAGATAACCTGTTGGCTTAGTTGGAATAGGTGATAACAGCATGCCTCAGGAAGCTACAGCACTTACTTCCTGTCCTTGTTAACAAACTCAGGCGTGTCTTATAATTCTGCGGTGGGGGGACAACATGTGTGTCATAGTATAGCTGTGCTCCATAGGATTTTCAAAGGCTGATATTTTGGAAGTAGATCTCCAGGCTTTTCTGCTGAGGTGCCTCTGGGTGGACTTAAACCTCCAATCTTTCAGTAAGCAGCTGAGCACATTAAACATTTGCACCACCCAGACCCTCCATTCTGGAAATAGAGCCTCCAGAATAGGAAGGGGCAGCACAAGCTCTGGCTATGTCTGTATCCTGGACTGAAAATGCATGAATAGCTACAGTAACCCTCCACCCCGCCACTCAAGGTAATGCTTCTTCTCCCCTTTAAAAATCAAGGCAATAGACTATCTTCTGCCAAAATGCACATATGCCCAAACACAATATTAAGTATAATGTCAAGATTTTGTGGATGCCCCAAAGCCTGACAATAGACCCCATATTAGGAAGCCCAGATGTGGAGAATTATCGAAGTAGTTTCACACCGATTCCCATTCCTTTGTTCTGGGAATTGAGCTGATTTTATATTAATATGTTTAAGTTTGGCAAAACTCTGAGGTTGTATGAATCTTTGCCTTGAACATTTTCTTTTTAAAACCCACCCACTTCCGTCAAGTTGATTCCGACTCAGAGTGACCCTATAGGACAGAGTAGAACTGCCCTGTAGGGTTTCCAAGGTTATAATCTTTACAGAAGCAGACTGCCACGTCTTTCTCCTGTGGAGCAATTGGTGGGTTCAAACCACTGAATATATGGTTCACAGCCAAGTGCTGTAACCACTAGGCTGCCAGGACTCCTTTTTGAAAACCAAGAATAAGTAAATCTAATCTACGGGATGCACTAACATTAGCGTCTCAGTGCAGAAATTATGTTAAAAGGCAGGTTTGTTTAACAAGATAGAGATATTGCTAAATAATTTGGGTGAAACGAACATTTATATATCAAAACCGAACCCATTGCTGTTGAGCTGATTCCTATTCATAGCAACACGATAGGACAGAGTAGAACTGCCCTGATAGGGTTTCCAAGGAAAGGCTGGTGGATTCGAACTGCTGACCTTTTGGTTAGCAGCTGAGCTCTTAATCACTGCGTCACTAGGGCTCCTTATATAATATACCAGATATTAATTGTACTAGGGATTACTTTCAAGCAAGACGAATCTTCTAGTTAATCATTCAGCAAAGCAAAATACACCTCATAATTTTCCTTAGTGTACATCTGTATTTTTCAGGTCTCTCACAAGCGCTACACCCACATGTTACTACACATGCACATTCATTGGCTCTCCGAATCTCAGATTTTTTTTGTTTGTTTCTGTAGATTGTGGATATTCCATAGACAAAAGGTTCCTGACAGGTTAATTGATGCATAACCCCTCTACATTTGTGCACGAAGGCGTGCAAAGTGCTTTGTCTAGAAATTGCCTTATGAGTAACCTCAAGGCAGGAATTAAGCCAGCTGGGTTGGTTCTTTTTAAATAAAGTATTGGAAAATAGAAAATATAACATTTAAACATACTCAGCTTTGCAGGAATAAAAACATTCATTTACTAGATACGCTTCTTCTCCAGCCTCTCTACATTTTCCATGTTCATCTCCTCCCCTCTCTGTCAACTCTGGAAAATACCAATTTTTAAAAAGACTTTTCTTTTTCTTCAACAAAATTTAATTCAAGTGCTGGATGGCATATCTCTAAGAATGAAGACAGTCAAAGCCAACTACCAGCCCAGAAAAAAATAACCTCTTTTCACTGCCTTGTAATGCAATCTAGGGACATGAGAGAATCTGCATATTTTCCTTCTCATTTGCAGAACGATTGTCCAACAGGAAAGCCTGCCAGGTACAAAGCCAGACGGTGTCTGAAAACACACAGAGTCCCACGATCACTTACAAAAGGATTGATTCATGGGCTCAATCAGAGGATGAAAATGATGCCGTGCCTGCTAGGAAGGGAACAAAAAGGAAATCTTGACAATTTCATTGTTAACTACCAGGAGTTCCACAGCAGGCACTGAACTGCCCGAGTGACATGGTGGATGTCTCTGCATTTCTCTCACGCAAATGTTCAGGTAGAGAATTACCTAGTTAGGGCTGAGGCACTAGTCTGCTGGAATCCTCCTTACTATGCCACCACTGGGAAAAATTACACAACGACTCTGGAAACTGCACGCCTCTCTTGTTCCAATCTCCTCGGGAGTGGAAAGAGATTGTCATCACATTTCTTGTCACCGTGAGTTATGAAGTCCCAGAATCTTGGTGGGGGAAAATACTTCTGTGAGTTCACTTTCTCTCTTTAACCAGAGTTGGAGGCAAAGTAAACACAGACAGACAGGAACTATGGGTGGGTACAGAAGACCAAGAATAAACACAACTCATTGACATTGAGTCAATCCCAACTCATAGGGACCATGTAGGACAGAGCAGAAGTGCCCCCACAGGGTTTCCGAGGAGCTGCTGGTGGATTCGAAATGCTGACCTTTTTGATTAGCAGCAGAGCTCTTAACCACTGTGCCACCCGGGCTCACATACATTGAAGCATGCAGCTACTAACCGAAAGGTTGGTGATTCGAACCCACCCAGGACTGCCTTGACAGAAAGTCCTGGCAATGTGCTTCAGAAACATCACAGCCATGAAAACCCTATGGAGCACAGTTTTACCCTGACACGCACATGGAGCAGCACATGGGTCGCTGTGGGTTGGAATCGACTAAGTGGCAATGAACAACAACAATTCTAATTATAACCTTGTGTCAGTGTTCTGCTACACACACACACACCTCTTTTGTTGTTGTTGTTAGCTGCTGTCAAGTCACCCTCCACTTATGGCAACCCCACACACAACAGAATGAAACTCTACCCCATCCTGTGGACCAGACTATTATGATACATATGGTTTTCCTCAGATTTTTGGAAATAGACCACCAGGCCTTTCTTTCCACTCTGTCTTAGTGTGGAAGCTCAGCTGAAACCTGTTCAGCATCATAGCAACTATGCAAACCACCACTGACAACAGGTGGAGGCTGTGCATGAGGTGCATAGCCAGAAATCAAACCTAAGTCTCTTCCACAGAAGGCAAGAATTCTACCACTGGATCACCAATGTCTTTATACACCTGTTGTAGAAGCTCATTATGTCAAGGTACTGAGCAGAATCATTTAAAGTTACTGGTTTACAAAGTGCTGTGATTATGTCCTGTGTTTGTCACATCATAAAAGCCTTAAAATTGGGAGCACATTTGCCAGCATTAGTGGAATGTGTTTCCCCACAGTTTATAAATAAACATAGCCTTTGTTTTGGGGATGGCTTAGGACTTATCAGGAGAAAGACGTGGCAGTCTGCTCCTGTAAAGATTTCAGCTTTGGAAACCCAGTTCTACTCTGTCCTACAGGGTTGCTATGAGTCAGAATCGACTCGACTACAGTGGGTTTTGGGTTTAGGATTTGCAGAAGATGGCCATGAACATGGCAAAGCTACCTAGCAATCTCACAAACCTCTAATCCACAGACCCTGGCTGCCCTGAAAACAACCAGTGGAAAGGTTCAGGACAGAACAAACAGCAGCAGCCTTCCAGGAAAAAAAAAAAAAAAATGGGAGCGATATAGCCCCAGGAATGACCAAGAAAGAAAAATGTCAGTCTCTGGCTTTCTGTATTCAGGTAACGGCAGGCTGCACTATTTGAACAAACCCTCCTAATGAAAACAAGTAAAACAGCTGGGTAAGAATTTTAACAGAAATCCTCAAAGCAATAGAGAGCTGACAGTTTAGTTAGGCATTACCAGGCCAAATCTGAAAACAAAGATTAAAGTAGGTAAAAACAGCAGCTATTTTTGCCTGAAGGAATTTTCCTTTCTCAGGAAACCTGAACCTTCTTCTCTTTTTCAGTATGAGGGGAGATGTCAAAGCCAAGAGCTGCACCAGGTGGGAAGTCTAATATGAAAACTTCTATGAAGGAAACTAAGGTCCTGTTATGGATCAAATTGTGCACCCCAAAATATGTGTTGAAATCCTAACCCCTATACCTGTGGAGGAATCTCTGGGTGGTACAAAAAGGGTAAAGGCATTCAGCTGTTAACTGAAAGAATGGAGGTTTAAGTCCACCAAAAGCCACCTCAGAAGAAAGGCATAGCAATCTATTTCCAAAAAAATCAGCCATTGAAAACTCTGTGGAGATCATTCTACTCTGACACACTCTGGGTCCTCAAGAGTTGGAACTGACTCCACAGAAACTGGTATACCTGTAGACGTAATCTAAATTAACACAATGTAATCACTTTCCATAATGCAACCTAATATAATGTAATCGATTGATTAGTTGAGGTTATACCAGTGTAAGGTGGATCCTAAACCTATTTATTTCTAAGTTAGATAAAGAACAGCCTGACACAGAGATACCTGCAGACACGGGGGGAAGACAGACACTGTCTCTGGCAATAACATAGACAGATAAATCTATAAGCCCAGGAACTCGAAGATTTGGCAGCTACTAGAAGCTGAAATGAAGGTGCAGACTTCAGTATGGATTATACCTGCTCATAAAGAAAATGAAATCCGCACAACTGGGTCAATAAACAACACCATGATAAATGGTGAAGAAACTGAAATTGTCAAGGATTTCATTGTATTTGTATCAACAATCAATGCCCATGGAAGCAGCAGTCAAGAAATCAAACAATGCATTGCATTGGAGAAATCTGCTTCAAAAGACCTCTTTAAAGTCTTAAAAAGCATAGATGTCACTTTAATGACTAAGGAGTGCCTGACCCAAGCCATGGTCTTTTTAATCACCTCAAACACCTGCAAAAGCTTGACAATGAAAAAGGAAGAACTGACACATTTGAATTGTGGTATTGGCAAAGAATATTGAATATACCAACCAATACCATCAAAGATGAAGAAATTGAAGATTTTTATCAACTTCTGCAGTCTGAAATTCATCAAACATGCAATCAAGAAGCATTGATAATTACTGGTGATTGGAATATGAAAGTTGGAAACAAAGAAAAAGTATCTGTAGTTGGAAAATATGGCATTGGTGATAGAAACAATGCCAGAAATCACATCATACGATTTTGCAGTATCAATGACTTATTTATTGTGAATACTTTTTTTCAGCAACATAAACAGTGACTATACAAGTGAACCTCACTGTATGAAAACCATAGGTATCAAACTGTGGAAAAGCTCACCTTTACCAGTCATAACAAGGCTGGGGGCTGACTGTGGAATAGACCATCAATTGCTCATATGCAAATTTAAGCTGAAGCTGAAGAAAATTAAAACAAGTCCACAGGAAGCAAAATATGACCTTGAGTATATCCAACCTGAATTTGGAGACCATCTCAAGAACAGATTTTACGCGTTGAACACTAATAACTGAAGATCAGAGGAGTTGTGGAATGACAACAAAGACATCACACATGAAGAAAGCAAGAGGTCATTAAAAAGACAAGAAAGAAAGAAAAGAACAAAATGGACATCAGAAGAGACTCTGAAACTTGCTCTTGAATGCAGAGTAGCTAAAACGAAAGGAAGAAATGATGAAGTAAAAGAGCTGAACAGAAGATTTCAAAGGGTGGCTAGAGAAGACAAAGTAAAATATAATGAAATGTGGGAAGACCTGGAGATAGAAAACCAAAAGACAAGAATATGTTCAGCATTTCTCAAAGTAAAAGGAGTGAAGAAAAAATTCAAGCCCTGAGTTGCAATTTTGAAGGATTCTATGGGCAAAATATTGAACAAGGCAGGAAGCATCAAAAGATGGAAAGAATACACAGAGTCACCGTACCAAAAGGAATTGGTTGATGTTCAATCATTTCAGAAGGTAGCATATGATCAAGAACTGATGGTATTAGAGGTAAAAGTCCAAGCTGCAGTAAAGGCATTGGGAAAAACAAGGCTCCAGGAACTGACAGAATACCAATTGAGATGTTTCAACAAATGGATGCAGCACTGGAGATGGTCACTCATCTATGCCAAGAAATTTGGAAGACAATTACCTGGCCATTCCAAAGAAAGGTGATGCAACAGAATGTAGAAATTATCGAACAATATCATTAATATCACACACAAGTAAATTTTTGCTGGAGATAATTCAAAAATGACTGCAGCAGTACGTCATCCAGACACTGCCAGAAGTTCAAGCATGATTCAGAGGAGGACATGGAACAAGGGATATCATTGCTGATGTCAGATGGATCATGGCTGATATGATCTATACTTGTGTTTTATTGATTATGCAAAGGCATTCAACTGTGTGGATCAAAAAGAAATTATGGATTACATTGCAAAGAAAAGGAATTCCAGAATACTTAATTGTGCTCATATGGAACCTGTACATAGACCAAGAGGCAGTTGTTCAAACAGAACAAGGGGATACTGCGTGGTTTAAAGTCAGGAAAGGTGTGCATCAGGGTTGTATCCTTTCACCATACTTATTTAATCTGTATGCTGAGCACATAATCTGAGAAGCTGGACTATATGAAGGAGGAAGACTCATTAACAGCTTGGGATATGCAGATGACACAACCTCGCTTGCTGAAAGTGAAGAGGACTCGAAGCACTTACTGATGAAGATCAAAGACCACAGCCTTCAGTATGGGTTAGACCTCAACATAAAGAAAACAAAAATCCGCACAACTGGACCAATAATCAACATTATGATAAATGGAGAAAAGTTTGAAGTTGCCAAGGATTTCACTTTACTTGGATCCACAATCAACACCCATGGAAGGAGCAGTCAAGAAATCAAGTGACGTATTGCATTGGGTAAATCTGCTGCAAAGGACCTCTTTAAAGTGTTTGGAAAGCAACGATGTCACTTTGAGGACTAACGTGTGGCTGACCCAAGCCGTGGTATTTACAATCACCTCATATGCATGTGAAAGCTGGGAAACGAATAACGAAGACTGAAGAAGAATAGATGCCTTTGAATTATGGTGTTGGCAAAGAATATTGAATACATCATGGACTGCCAGAAGAATGAACAAGTCTGTCTTTGCAGAAGTATAGCAGAGCACTCCTTGGAAGCAAGGATGGCAAGACTTCATCTCATGCACATACTTTAGACATATTATCAGGAGGGACCAGTCCCTAGAGAGGGACACCACATTTGTTAAGGTAGAAGGTCAGCGAAAAAGAGGAGGAACTCGATGAGATGGGTTGACACGTGGCTGCAAGAAATTGGCTCAAACATAACCATGATTGTGAGGATGTTCCAGGACTGGGCCGTGTTTCGTTCTATTGTACGTAGAGTCGCTATGAGTAGGAACCAACTTGACCACATCCAACAACAAGAATGTCTCTAAGCCATTGCCTGAGTTCTTGCCTCCCTAAAACTTGAGCAGCAGACCTGAGAGGCTTAAAGCACTTAGTTTCAGGTGTCCAAACCAGGCTTCTAACCAGTTCATTTTGTTTCAACCCCCTGCTAATAATTTTCATTTCCACCCCAGATATACTGGATCAGAATCTACATTTTAACAAGATCCCCAGAAGAATCACCTGGAGATCTTGTTAAAATGTACATTCTGATTCAGTATACCTGGGGTGAAAATGTAAATTCTCAGCAGGGGGTCATACCAAAAACAACCAGTGTGAAGCCTTGTTCCAAATTCTCAAGCCTGTGTGGAGTTGGTTGAGTAAGTGCATACTGAGGTTTAGTTCCTGAGCAACAGCCCATCTCCAGTATGGAAAAATCATGAAGAGTGCATCTGAGTAAAATCCTCAGGTCACAAGTGAGTAAGTCAATGTCACGACAAACTCGAAAGGCAAGACGTAGACCAACCACAGTTGCAAAGTCTTTGAAATAATGTAGGAGCTGATCTGAGTCAATGAAAGTGGGTATGATAGTTTTGTATGTCAACTTGGCTAGGCTATAGTCCCCAGTTATTCAATCAAACTACTAATCTTGGTGTTGCTGTGAAGCAACTTTAAATAAAGGAGATGATCCTCAAAAACGTGGGTGGGCCTTACCCAATCAGTTGAAGGTGATAAGAGCAAAACTGAAGTTTCCCTGAAAAAGAAGAAACTCCACGTGTGGACTGCAACATCAGCACCTGCTGAGAGTTTGCCCATTCTGAAGACCTGGACAGTAGATTTCAGACTTGCCCAGCCAGACCTAACACACACACATCCATCCATCCATTCATTTATTTATATAGTTGTTAGCTGCTGTTGAATTAGCCCCTGACGCATGGTGGCACCATGCTCAATGGAACAAAAAGCTGCTCTGTTCCACCATCCTCATGATTGGTTGCAAATCAGACCATTGTGACTCATAGGATGTTCATTGGCTGATTTTCTAAAGTAGATCATCAGACCTTTCTTTCTAGTCCGTCTTCGTCAGAAAGCTGCACTGAAGCCTATTCAGCATCCTAGCAACCCACGAGAATCCAGTGACAGATGAGTGGTGGCTGAGCATGAGGTGCGTTGGCCAGGATTCAAACCCAGGTTTCCTGCACTGAAGGCAAGAATTCTACCACTAATCCATCACTGCCTCTACACAAACACACACACACAAACACACACACACATACATTTGTTGTTGTTGTTTACAGTCTGTTCCTGCTCATAGGGACCTTATAGGCAGGGTAGAACTGCCTCATAGGATTTCCTGGGCCGTCATCTATACGGGAGCAGATCGCCAGAATTTTTTCCCATGGAGCAGTTGATGGGTTCAAACCAGGACTTCAAACCAGTTCTTCCCAGTTCAGTCATGGCCGAGGAAGAGAAAATGGAACAGACAGGAATTTTTTAAATTTGAGTGAACCAGAAAGGAAAAAATTCTGGGTCAAAGCCCTGCTGGAAACCTAATCCGCCCCTTAGAAAACAAGGACAGTGTACACATTACATAGCAGCCAGATCTCCTCCCTGTTGGATTTTGAGCAGAGTTGGGAAGAGCACTGCCTTGCTCAAAGATGGCAGCTGACCACACCGCTTGGAATGTGTATCACTCTCACAGTCCCGCCAATAATCCAGTCTCATGCATCAGGCTCCTGAAAGGGCCCGCTACACCTCTTCCGAGTCTCCCATTCCAGGGCTTCAACCTATAATTTTTCCCATTCTGGTTATTGTTCTGGATCACCCAAATTGTAAAAATTTGGGTCTGTTCTGGTTTTGCTTCGTCAGCCATGACTGAACCAGTTTGAACCAGTCCAAAGTCCTGGTTCAAACCACTAACCTTTTGGTTAGCAGCCAGGGCAATATATATACTATATATATATATATATACTTGTATGTGGGGGGTGTGTGTGTGTGTATGTATGTATGGATGGATGCATGTGTATATGGTATATATGTAATATATATATATTATATATAAATATATATAATATTTATATAATATATATTACATTATTATATTATATACAAATATATATATATTGTGTATATATATATAGAGAGAGAGAGACATGTTATCAGGAGGGATCCGTCCCTGGAAAAGAGCATCATGCTTGGTAAAGTAGAGGTTCAGCGAAAAAAAGAGGAAAACCCTCAACGAGATGGACTGACGCAGTGGCTGCAACAACGGGCTCAAGCATAGCAACCATCGTGAGGATGGCCCAGGACCTGGCAGTGTTGCGTTCTGTGGTACACAGGGCTGCTATGAGTCAGAACTGACTCGATGACACCTAATAACAACAATATACATATATATTTTATATATATAATACATCTATATATATAATGTATATATACATCTTCCAGGGTTCCTTAGGGAGATTTAAACCAAGACCACAATGAGATATCACCTCTTCCTTACTAGAATAGCTATGATCAAAAAACATGGAAAATAACAAGTGTTGGTGAGTGTGTGGAGAAATTTGAACCCTCATCAATTAGTGGTGTTAATGCAAAATGGCACAACTGCTGTGGAAAACTGTTTGGATTTTCCTCAAAAAGTTAAGCATAGAATCTCCATGTAATCAGCAATCCCAATCCCAGGTAAATAACCAAAAGAATCGAAAGCAGGAACACAAATGGACTCTTGTTCAACAATGTTCTGTTAGTGTTCACATCAGACAAAAGGTGGAAACAACCTAAATGTCCATCAACAGATGAATGATAAACAAAATGTGGTATATACATACAATGGAATATTACTCATCCAGAAAGAGAAATGAAGCCTTCATGCATGCTACAACTTGGTTTCAATCTTGAAAATGTGATTCTGAGTGAAATAAATAAATCCCAAAAGGACAAATATTGGATAATCTCACTTATATAAATAGGCAATTGTACAGAGACCAAAGTTTATTAGTGGTTAACAGTGCTGGGAGAGTCCCTGGGTGGTAGAAATGTTTAAGCTCTCGACTTTCTAACCAAAAGCTTGGCTGTTTGAACCCACCCAGCAGAGCCACAGAAGAAAGGCCTGTCAATATGCTTCCAAAAGGTCACAGCCTTGAAAACCCTATGGAGCGCAGTTCTACTCTGCAACTCATGGGGTTGCTATAAGTCAGAATCGTATAAAGACAACTGGTTTGATTTGGCTTTTCAACAGAGGTGAGAGGGAGGGAGGAAAGAGAGTCACTGCTTAGGGAGCACTGTTGTTGCTAGGTGCTATCGAGTCGGTTCTGACTCATTCGACCCTATGTACTACAGGACAAAACATTGCCCAGTCCTGCGCCATGCTCACAGTCGTTGTTATGCTTGAGCCCATTGTTGCAGCCACTGTGTCAATCCATCTCATTGAGGGTCTTCCTCTTTTTCGCTGACCCTCTACTT
>NW_004443970.1:12395750-12429436 GCF_000243295.1 Trichechus manatus latirostris
GTTGCAGCCACTGTGTCAATCCATCTCATTGAGGGTCTTCCTCTTTTTCGCTGACCCTCTACTTTACCAAGCATGATGTCCTTCTCCAGGACTGATCCCTCCTGACAACATGTCCAAAGTATGTAAGAGGTAGTCTCGTCATCCTTGCTTTTAAGGAGCACTCTGGTTGTACTTTTTCCAAGACAGATTTGTTCGTTCTTTTGGCAGTCCATGGTATATTCAATATTCTTCGCCAGCACCGCAGTTTAAAGGCATCAATTCTTCTTTGGTCTTCCTTATTCATTGTCCAGTTTTTGCATGCATATGATGCGATTGAAGATATCATGGCTTGGGTCAGGCTCATCTTAGTCTTCAAGGTGACTTCTTTGCTTTTCAACAATTTAAAGAGGTCTTTTGCAGCTAATTTGCTCAAAGCAATGTGTCGTTTGATTTCTTAACTGCCGCTTTCATGGGAGTTGATTGTGGATCCAAGTAAAATGAAATCCTTGACAACTTCAGTGTTTTCTTCATTTACCATGATATTGCTTATTGGTCCAGTTGTGAGGATTTTTTTTTTCTTTATGTTGAGGTGTAATCCATACTGAAGGCTGTGGTCTTTGATCTTCATCAACAAGTGCTTCAAGTCCTCTTCACTTTCAGCAAGCAAGGTGGTGTCATATGCATAATGCAGGCTATTAATGAGTCTTCCTCCAATCCTGATGCCCCGTTCTTCTTCATATATTCCAGCTTCTCTGCTTATTTGCTCAGCATACAGATTGAATAAGTATGGCGAAAGGATACAACCCTGACACACACCTTTCTTGACTTTCACTGAGTTTCTGTTACTTTCACTGAGTTTCTGTTAATGGTGGTGGAATAATTTGGAACTGGGTAGTGGTGATGGTTGCACAACATGAAGAGCATAATCAGTGTCACTAGATTGTACATGCAAAAAATGTTGAATTGACAAACATTTTGTTTTATATATATATATATTTACAACAAGAAAACAATTTTTTAGAAAGGCACTTCAGTTGGAGGACAGTTTTAGCTGGATACCAGTTTCTGTGAGGGAATTAGCACAGCGGCTGTTTTCTGCTTTCTTTGGAAAAATAAATAAAATAAAATAACATCAGGAATATCTAAACATAGAAAATGCACAATAAGGCCCCCAACTCCAGGTGAGTATCACTGGCTGGGCAGCATCTGTGAAAAGGCCCAAGCAATCCCAGGCCGGGGGGCCATGCCTGCAGATGTGTCCTCCTGGTAGCAAAAACTATGATTCTCTGAAAAGGGAGTCTTTAAGAACCAAAGGGTAATTTTTAAATACTTTACAGGAAAAGGCCAATTAACCAGAAACAAGTAGCACAGATTTCTTAATTATCTGTATTATTCCTACTACTTACATTAGACTTGGGGGGGTGGAGAAGCTACATATAACAAGTAGTAGAAAACGATCATATAAAAATATCACAGCTGTCAAGCAGATCTGAGGATAGGTACACGTTCAGTGTCGTCTTCTGTAATTTCTTCATCCAGATTATTTTTACAGTGACTTCTGCTGCATTGGGAAAGGTCTTACCGGAACCAGCGTTCTTCTCAGCAAGTGAAGTTCTCTTCCGCCAGAAAAGCACCTTCCCTTCCCTTCTTTCTTTCCTTTCTTTCTCTCTAGGATTTACTTTGCAATTCTGTAAAATGGGGCTGTCTTAGTTTCCAAGAGCTGCTGTAAAAGAAATACCCCAAGTGGGTGGCTTTAAAGAACATAAATTTATTTTCTCACAGTTCAGGAAGCTAGAAGTCTGAATTCAGGGTGTCGGCTCTAGGGGAAGGCTCTGCATCAGCTCTGGGGAGAAGATCCTTGTCTCTTTCAGCTTTTGCTGGCAGTTTTGCTGGTTTCCTTCACAATCCTCATGTGACGTCTCTCTTCCCCCTCCTTTAAGTTTGCTCTTTTTGTAACTCAGAAGTGATTAAATTTAAGACACACTCTATACTGATTATGGCCTCATTAACATAACAAAGAAAATTCTATTCCCAAATGGGATTCCACCCACAGGTATAGGGAGTATGATTCCCACACATATTTGGGGGAGACACAATTCAATTCATAACAGGAGGTAATCTTCTTCATAGGATAGAGATATTAAGAAAATTAATATATATAAAGCTCTATGAATAATGCTTCGCTGTTGTGTGCCATCGAATTGATTTCAACCCATAGCAACCCCATATGACAGAGTAGAACTGCCCCAATAGGGTTTCCTAGGCTGTAATCTTTACTAGAGCAGACTGCCAGGTCTTTCTCCCTCAAAGCCACTGGGTGGGTTCAAAATGCCAACATATTGGTTAGCAATTGAGCCCTTAACCATTGCACCACCAGGGCTTCTTTGACTAATGTCTAGTAAATAGTAAGCACTCAGTATACACTACTTGTTATTGCTGTTGCTGCTGCTGCTGCTGCTGTTGTTATTGTTTTGCCCTCTGCGTCTGGGAGGGTAATGAATGAAACCTGTTTTCTCTCTTCCTCCCATCTGGCTTCTAACAGCTTTCAGAGGGTGTAGAGTCAGCACTAACGCCTCAATGCTGAGAACCAGAGAAATCAGGCCATCGAGGGAACGTGCAGCATCTGGGGCCGGGTGAGTGCATGGTGGGAATGGGGTCAACAGTGGGTCATGAAACGTAATCAGTAAAGACAAGAAGTTTAGGGTGAGGCTGCCAGGAACACCATGCGGCAGAAGCTCCTCTGTCTCACTCAGTGTGCCCAAAGAAGTAGGAATGGTCCTTCCTAAGGTTTATGGGATCCAACAACATTCGCTCTACATTTATTAAATAAATATATATGGTGCTAGGGATCGGGAATATAATGGTGAGCAAAATAAACAGCCTGGTTTGTAGCACTAACAGTCTATGTGGAAGACATATCTTAATCAAGGTATCACCCTGTGAGCAAATACTTATAGTCTGTGAAAAGCATTATGAAAGGAAAGAATAAGGGGATACCATAAGAAAGAACAGCAAATTACCCATTGCTGTTGAGTGGATTCCCACTCATAGCAACCCCATGTGTGTCAGAGTAGAACTGCACTCCATAGATTTTCAATGGTTGTAGTCTTAAGGAGGAGCCCTCGTGGAGCAATGGTTAAGCATTAGGATGCTAACCAAAAAGTTGGTGGTTCAAACTCACCAGCCACTCTGGGGGTAGAAAAGACCTGATGATCTGCTTCCAGAAAGATTACAGCCTAGGAAACTCTATGGGGCATTCTAATCTGTCCTATAGGGTCACTACAAGTTGGAATCGACTCAACAGCACACAACAACAACTCTTACGGAAGTAGGTAACCAGGCCTTTCTTCTGTGTCACTACTGGGTGGATTGGAACCACCAACCATTCAGTTAGTAGTTGAGTACAAACCGTTTGACCACCCAGCGACCTGAGCAGCAGATTAGCTAACATTTATTGATCATTTACTTACTACTTAAATAGTTTTCTATATGTATTAATTCATTTAATCCTTACAATAAACTTACAAGATAGATAGTACTATCATCCCCATTTTACAGATACACAGAGAGAGGTGAGGTAACCTTTGCAAAATTCATGTATCAAGTAAATGGCAGAGTTGAGATTGGAACCCAAGCAGGGTAACAGAGGCTGCATGCCAAGCTGCTACACTGAGTCTTGATAGCATGCTATAGCAGGAGAACTGTCTTAGTTAGCAAGGGTCAAAGGACAGGCCTGATGGAGCAGCTTCTTGGAACGAACTAGAGCCGAGGGCCAAAAGATGAGTTAAGAGTTACCTAGCACTATTAGCCAGGACTCTTTCTTGGTTGTAAGTAACAAAAGCTGACCTTGACTGATGAAGCATAAAAGAGATCAGGTTGGAGAGCTAGGATCCAGACTAAGCCTTCTGACCAGTCCCCCCAGGCACTACACAGAACTGGCAAGCTAAGAAACTACCTCAACAGCTAGTGACCCAGTGAGCACTAGACCCTACAGTTTGAGTTGCTGCCAAAACTCAACTTTCCTGCTACCACAACAGCCGTTAGCATCTTCGCTACTTCTGCACCAGAAACTGGACCTTACTGCCACTGTCACTCCCAAAACCTGGATGCCTTGGCTGTCAGATTCACCAGTACAATAGGTTCTGCATTCCTTGAGATGTTTGCTTTCTCATTAGATTCTCAAGTGGGTGAATCAGATTGGTGGAAACTAGCTTGCATGCCTGTGTCCTGGCTCCAAAGAAGTCTCCAAAGAGAATCTCCTTTTCTACCTTGGCTAGACAAAACTCCATAAATTCCTCAAATGTAGCAAGGGTGCTCAACAAGTTCTACCCACTGCCATCAAGTCAATTCTGACTCACAGCAACCTTATAGGACAGAGTTTTAAGTTAATAATAAATTAACAGAGTAGAACTGCGCCATACGATTTTCTAGGCTATAATCTTTTAAGGAGAAGATCTCCAGGTCTTTTCTCCCATGGAGTGACTGGTGGGTTTGAACCACCAACCTTTGGGTTAGCAGCTGAGCACTTAACCACTACACCATCAGGGCTCTCTTCAAGAAGTGCTAGGGACCCAGAAGATATGACAGATGTTCACTATACTGGATGAAGAAGGACAAAAGAACCCAAGGAACAAGAATAGCATGTCTGAAAGCCCAGACATGGGAAAGTTCACAGGACATTTAAGGAACTTAAAGAAGACGGTTCTAGTGGATCATAAAAAATTATAGGGAGAGAGCCACAAGGCAGTGGTTAAGACATTCAGTTCCTTATAAAAATTTTAAGAATTTTGATCTTTATTCCAATAACAACAAAAAGCCATTGAAGAATTTTAAGCAGGGGAGCAACTTTTGTTAATTTGCTTCTTTAAAAAGATTACTGTGACCTCTGTGGCGAATAGACTGGAGTGAAGCAAGAATGGAAGCTGCCAGAGCATTTAGGAGTCACTGCAGTGAAGCATGGGGGAAAGGAAAGGAGTTTGGTCAGGAAAGGCATAAGTGCCAATGAAGAGAAGCAGATGGATTCAACAGATATTTAAATAAAATCAACAGTATTTAACAATTGATTTAGATATGAACAGTGAAGGAGATAAGAATGCAGACTTAGCACGGTTTAATGGATAAGGTTGCTGATTCCTGAGATAGGGAATACTGGGCACAGACAAGTTTTGAAGGAGTGAGAAGGGAACATAATGAAACAAGCTTTGGTTATGATGAGGTTTAGGTGCCTTGTTTGACCTCCAAGTGGAGAGTTGAACAGGTGACTGGAGAATAAGAATGAGATAAAGAGCTCAGAGAAGAATCTGAGGAGAAGATGTAAATTTTGAGTCCTCATGTAGGGATGGTAACAGAAATTGTGGTTGTTGAATAGAATTTAGAGATTAAAAAAACAAGACTGTGGTGCAAGCTTTGCGGCATTCCAACATTTAAAGATAAACTGGAAAGGAAGCCTAAGACGGAGGCCAGAAATGCCCATATCCTTGAGTCAATATAACCACAGGTGATATTTCCTGTGGCTGTAATTTGACCAAAGCTACACAGCTAACAGGAACGAATCTGGGAATGAAGCCTAAGACTGTATGACTCAAAAGGTCATGATCTTTTCATCAGGATAACATGGAAAGATTGCAGATGTAAAACAGAAGGACCATGGGTGGCATGCAAGCCATGGGAAGCACATTGCCAAACCTGAAAAATAGCAAAAAGTGACTGGAGATGAGGGAGATACCTACCACATCAGGCCCCTAAGAGCAAGTATCTGGAGCTTGTAGTGTAGGGGAAAATCTCAAGGCTTCTTTACTCCTTCCATGATCCCCTTACTTCTCTCCAGAAAAACCTCAGTACCCAAACCAAGAAACTTGCCCCTTGTGAGAAAGAGTAGCACTCAATTTAAAGGACAGTAATTAGTCCAAGTTTTCCTGGATCACTATTTTTAAAGAGAATTGAGTCACGTACTTATAACCTTACATGGTAGTGCCCTCTCTTTTTGCATCCCAGAAGTCAAAATGGTAAGGTGGCACCAGTTCTCTTCCCTTTCAGCACAGTTGGCCAACTCTCATACTTTTTCTTTTTCCAACTTGACAACAGTCTTTCCTTACTAGGCCCAGATCAGACATAGACTTTTAAGGAGGAAAGAGGCGAGGAAGAGCAGGTATGAGGGGATGAAGGGGGTAACAAATTCACTATCTCCTATTTGTTACTCTGATTCCATTTCCTTGGTTGTGATCTGGTGTGGCTTTCATCTCAGTAGCAGGATAAGTTCATAGAGCCTTAAATGAATGAATTTAGGGGAAATTATAGGTTTTTCAGCCTGTTTTCTTCTGAGCTCTAGACTAATTTTAGCTCACCTCTAAACTAGCCAAAAAGATATGCCATGTGGTTCGGACTAGCTCACTAGATTTCTGATGGGAATTTTGGATAAAGACCAAACTAATAATAAAGTTTTACTTTGCTCTCTTTGTTTCCTACTGTATACATCTCCCTGGGGAGGGGGAGAGAGGCTTCAGCCAAGGCAAAATTTGAGTCATGGGTCCTTTGGTCAAATACTATATGTTGTTTGTTGTTAGTTGCTGCCGAGTTGGCTTTGACTCATGGCAACCCCGTGTACAACAGAAAAAAATGTTGCCTTGTCCTGCACCATCTTCATGATCATTGGTATGCTCAAGCCCATCATTGTGCCCACTGTGTATTTTGAGTGCCTTCCAACCTATGGGGCTTATCTTTCAGCACTATAACAGACAATATTCTGTTGTGAGCCCTAGAGTTTTCATTGGCTAATTTTCAAAAGTAGGTCATCAGGCCTTTCTTCCTAGTCTATCTTAATCTGGAAACTCTACTGAAACCAGTTTACCAAAGGTGATCGTATTTGAAATAACGATGGCATAGCTTCCAGAATCGTAGCAACTCACGGGCCACCACAGTAGGACAAACTGAGAAGTGCATGATGGCAAATACTATATGATGGCTCCAAAATTTTTATCTCCAGCTCTGACAGCTTCCTTACCTACAAAATCTACAGACTATCGCCTACTTGCCTTCTCTTGTTGGTCTAAATGACACTTAAAATTTAACATGTATAAAACATAACTTTAAATTTTTAACCCACCCTTCAAACCTGCTCCCACTCTAGTTTTTCAAATCCTAATAAATGGTACTGTCATCCACCCAATTCTTCACACTAAAAACCAAGGAGTCATACTTAGTTTTTTCTTTCCCATATCTTCTTCCATTGTCAGTCTGTTGCTGGTTCTACCTCCATCCACTTCCTTCTGTCCTTCTAGATTACTGAAATAGCCTTCTTACTGCTCTCTCTGTCACAACTCTTACACACAATGTAGCTAGAATGCGTAAATCTTTTAAAAGCCAATTCAGCTTATATTCTTCCCCTGTTTAACTCCCCTGCCCAATGGTTTCTGATTTTATTTAGAGTAAAATTTAAAATCTTTATATATCCTTTAAGACTCTACATAATAGGATCTTCTCCTTCCTCTCTTCTACTCACCTTGCTGCAGCCATGCTGGGCTTCTTTCTGTTCTTGGAGTGTGCTGAGATCTTGTCCAACCTGTGGCCTTTACACTAGCTATTCCCTCTGCCTGGGTCACTTCTTTAAGCCTTCACCTTGTGGTTCTTTCTTGACATTCAGGTCCCAGTTCAAATTAATTTCCTTAAGATATTGACCCTTATAGATATTGAAATAGCCCATCTCTACCAACCCAAGCTACCTAAGAATACCAACCAAAGATAGTAGCTGGTGCCCTGAATATCAGTATAGAGTCATATATTTCTATACTTAAGTGAAAGGCTAGGTTCTAGGTTCTATGACTCTAGAAATGGAAACACAGACACCATGGATGAATAACCAATGGCATAACTGAATGTGGGTGGCAAAAAAAAAAATGCATAGTTTTACTTCTAAAACTGACCTGGGATTTAGAATTGTAATTTGTAAAACTGTGTCCTGAAGAAATGAACTCATGTTCATACGTCCTTTTTAACTTCTTTCTTTCATTTCTTCCTTAAATTCACAACTACTTTACTCAGCATTTACTATATACAAGTTATTATTTTAATTATAGTGATTCCCATACAGGGAAGAAAAATATTCTGACATAAACTTTGCCCTCAAGTTTTAATCAGTCAAGTAGAGTAACATACATAGGAAATGTAATTAATTATTTGTTCAATGTCTGTCTTCTACCCTAGACTCTAAGCTCCATAAAGATGGGAAGCATGTGGATGTTGTATCCCCAAGTCTTAACACAGTGCGTGGTGTAGGATAGCTGCTTAATGGATATTGGTTAAATGATCATCTAGGTGCAAATAGATATAATACTCAACATGTCATCAGCAATATAAGAAAAAAGGCAGAAGGCAAAATTATTTTCTTGACCGAGATGACAAAATTCAACTCCAAGTTCACTTTTTCCAAATAAGCAGAAAGAAAGCTGGGACTCAACACTCTGTGAATCTTATCAATTCAGTGTTCATTTAGTATGCTAGGAAACTGAACATCTTTTTGTAATCAATTAACTTTTTATTTTTTCATGACTCCAGGACTAATCTCTTCTCAATTATTGGGATCCTTATACATACACAATACATGCTGAATAAATTATATTAAACCCAACCCACTGCCGTAGAGTCGATTCTGACTCATAGAGACCTTATAGGACAGCATAGAACTGCCCCATAGGATTTCCAAGGCTGTGAATCTTTTACAGAAGCAGACTGCCACATCTTTCTCCTGCAAAGCGGCTGGTGGGTTCAAACCACCAACCTTTAGACTAGCAGCTGAGTACTTTAACCACTGCGCCACCAGGGCTCCTAAATTACATTACATGCCCCTTAAAAAAGCCATTCTCAGAAGAGTCACGACCACCTGTTAACAACAAAGGGAGAGAAAGCAAGTATTATCATTATCCTTGCCACACTACCACCATAAAAGCATTCCAAATGCTGTGTACAGGGGCACTGTGATTGCCTAGAGTCAAGAAATATACGAAAGAGAGCATTAGAGAGTTGAGAAGAAAAAACAGTGACATGTCTTTAAAATGATACCGAGTAAGTTTCATATTGCTGGCACTGAGGCCAAGCCCAGGTGGGCACCCCTCACCCAGACTGCCTGTCCTGGCCTCGTGTACAAGTCTCACTAGTCTGCTTTTTAAGGACAAGGAAGGACATTGCTTGGAGATGTGGCCACAAGCTGTTCAGGGAAGAGACTTTGCTCAGCACATTTCAGCTACTGAGCAAGGCTGGGCTCATTTCAGAGACCCACATGAAATAAATAATCATGCAAAAGCAGATTCGCTCTGATAGGGCTCTGACAGCTGCATCAAGAGGTGGGTCGTTGCAAGCCCATCTTTCAACAATGAACTGACCCAAAGATCCCAGAAAGCTCCAGACAGGACCATATGGCCTGGAATGGAAACATATTTCAAACTCTGTTTATTATGCATCTCTTTTAAGGGTTCACTACTCTGTGATGAAGCATTGCACCTGCAAGGCTTTAATAAGCTTCCCAAGCAAGTACAATTATAAAATTGCAGGCACCTGAAGAACTTGTCTTTTTTACTTAGCCATGCGCTGCCCACCAATGACGGGTCTCATTCTTTTTAATTACTTGGGTTTGCAGTACTTTGTAAGCTGTAATCAATACTTATTCAGAAAATAAAACTTCTTATAGACCTCAGAGTGAGGGACAGGAAATCTCTCTCCTTCTAAACTTTGGGGACTCCAGCATCATCGCATACAGAATCCTCCAGTCCGTCTGAAAAGAAAAGAAGGAGTTCAATCAAGAAGCCCTGCAAAGGCAGGAGATCATTTGAAATGAGTTTAGACTGGAATTTATTCATCAGCAATAGCAGGAACTGAAGGAGTAGGGGGAGGTGGGGACTGAACAGCTTTCCTTCACAAGGGAGCCTTATGACTCCACACCTGGTCCAAATATCTGAGAAGCACAGTTTGTTCATTGTTCACACAATAAATATCCACAGAGCAGCTACTATGTGCCAGACTCTAGGCTAGCTGTGACGATTCAAAGAAAGATAACACGTAGTTTCTGCCCTCAGGAGTTGATAGTCTTCTAGGAAAGACAGACCTAAAAGGAACTTATTTTGAGAATGCAGAGGGATGAGGACTATAGAAGACAATGGAGGAACAAGGAGGGATGACTAGCTCTCCTGGTACTCAGGGACAGCTTTCCAGAGAAACATACATTTGAACCAAAACTTGAAAAATAAACAAGAGGTCACCGGCTACTCACAAAGTGAAAGGTAGGAGCCATGTTGGGGTTGGAACTGTGTTCATGTGTCAATTTCAGTGGCCCGAGGCCAACGGCAATGTGGCACAGTTGGGAAACATAAGAGTCAGAGTTTGAAGCCCTGAGTCCTAGTCCCATCTCTGCCTCTAATTTAGGCATGAATAAGATACGTGTGTCTGAGATTGCTCTTTGGATGGGCGGTCTTCACAGATCACTGGCAATAGAATCTAAGATTCTTCCTAAACTAAGAGTCTACTTGAAATGGGGGACCCTTTTTCCCATCCACCCACAAACAGTGCACAGTGGGACATCTTAAGATTTGGGGAATGGATTTTATATCAGATGGTTTAGCTTATTAATTATGCAGAATCACAGAGTGACTAAATCTTGCCTGCTAAGAGCTATCTTAATCCTCTTGAACACATGATCCAGCATCAAAAGAGTCTTTGCACTCTACCAGAGAAAGTTTATATCTTGGCCTTCTAAACGTAGAATGTAGGGCCAAGAGGGGAAAATGAAATGAATATTTTAACTATGAAATTTCTTGGTAAACCAGGGTCACATGTAAAAGAAGTAACAAACTTTTGATTCTTAAAGATACTAATGATGTCACCATAAATATGCAACAAGATGAGCTTCTTTGACTAGGGATTGTTATTTGACAAGTGCATTGAGGGAAAGAGAGAGAGAGAATCAGGTAGGGGAGAAACATTTACTTACTATGGGAAGCCCTGGTGGCCTAGTGGTTAAGAGCTTAGCTGTTAATGAAAAAGGTCAGCAGTTCGAATCTACCAGCTGCTCCTTGGAAACCCTATAGAGCAGTTCTACTCTGTCCTATAGGATCACTATGAGTTGGAATCAACTCAGTGACAATGGGTTTTGTTTTTGGGTCTTCTACTTACTACAATCAACAGCTTCTCTGAAGTGTTTTTATCTCCAGGCTCTCAGTAATGGTTCACAGGCTTGTAACCAGGGAACTATCCTTCAAGCCTTTGAGAGTCAAAGAGGGTAGCAGAGGATTACCAAAGATAGCATCTGATACTGCCCTCACACATAGAAACAAGAACAGATACTGTTTATTGTAGGTCTCTAGGTGACACAAACACTAGCTGCAAGGTTGGCAGTTCAATTTCCCCGAGCCAAACCATGGATGAAAAGTCCTGGAGATCTCCTTCCATAAAGATTAGAGACAAGAGAACCCTATGGAGCAGTGCTACTCTGTAACATATGGGGTCACCATGAGTTGGAATTGATTTGACAGCAACTAAGAAAAACATCATTGTTTACTGCTAAATTCATGTTTGCATTATATACATTTTTTTCACAACAACACTTAAGGTTTGGTGTTGTTATGTCCATTATATGGACAGAAAAAATGAAGTTCAGAGAAAGTAAATGTACTCAAGGTGACCAAGAAAAGAGAAGACAGGGAACGAATAGAAATCCCTTTACCTGACTCTGAAGTCCAAACTTTCCAAGACCCTGTCTTTTCCTTCTCCCAGTTACCGTTTATGAGCGTTAGCTGATAGAGAATAACCATGATTTTCTCCCTTTTACTTATGCTTTCAAAGACTGTTGATCACAGCAGTGTAGGTGACCATAGCAGATACAGTGTCACTAGAACTCTCAACAGGTGCCTTCCACTGAATATGTGGCTGATGGTGACATATACAACCAGCGTGTCTTTTCATCTGACCTTGCTGTCTCTCATAAATCAGTTATTCTTTTCTGGTTTTGAATACTAACAAGACAGAAATATTCCCGAGAAGAATCAGCAGAAGAAGGGAAAGAGTGGAGACTGTATATGGGAACTGAAAATGTTATATTTTACTGTGAACTGCAGAAAAGAGAAAACCATCAGATGATAGGAGAAGGGGGTCAACATATTTTTGCTTTTCTCTAGCTCAAGCTGGACCTTTCCAAGTCTTTAAACTCTATTACTTTTCTTGATAGATACTGTGTTTGGATTTTAATGTATCCACTCTTTTATAAGCTACTTCATTGGGGTCAAGAAAACCTACAGGACACCTCTTCCACTCACCTTTCATTGACCACCCCCAAGAGAAACTCTCCTGAGTGAAAGGATAGGGTAAACTTGCTCGCATTTTGGAGCTAATGAGATAGTAGTGATTCATATTTACTGCATGTTTGCTGAGCACTATTTCTTTGCCAAGCACTATTTTAAGACTTTTATATGCATATCTCCTTTGCTCTTTTCAACAATCCTATGAGGTAGATACTGTAATTATTCACAATTTACAACATGAGGAACCTGAGGCACAGGGAGCCTGTCAAATCTTCCCAAGGTCATGCATTTGGTAATAAATCTCAAGCATGGACTCCTCTGTAAGCTTCTTGCAGAGCAGAGGGGTTAGCAACTTGAAGATGCTTCTTGAAGGACAACTACGTCATCTTATTTTCATGAAATATAATATTCATTCTTCCACTCAGTCAATGTGTATTGCTCATGTTCCAAGCCACTGGGAATTCACAAACAAGTGCGATCAGATCCCAGTCTTCAAGGGTTCCTCTGTCTTATAAGGAAGAGAGATATGTAAGAGAGCAGCTATGAGACAATGCAATCAGGGCAAACTCTGGGTGCCATGGGGGTACGGAGGAGGAACTCCTAACTCAGTGAGGGTGTTGGGGGAATGAGATGTCAGAGAAGGCTTCTTTAGAGTAGGTGATGCTAAAGAAATCTTGAAAGACAGGCAGGAGATGAATCAGGAGGAAGAGGTCAGAAAAGGCAAGAAAGAGACAAAGGATCATTCTGGAAACCACATCTATTTTGGCATAGCACAAGGCATCAATAATGGCAATAGGGCAAGAGTGACCCTGGGATAATGTGTAAAAACCGTGTCATGGAAGGCCTTGCTTGCCGTGCTAAGAAATTGGAATTTTATGCTGCAGGCAATGAGAAATCTCCAGGGAGTTTTAAGTGGGAGAATAAGAAAATTAAATTTGCACTTCAGAACATTCTTTCAGTAGACAGGAGAATGGAGGCTGGGAGGCCAGCTAGGAGGCTGCTAAAGCTTTATATTAAGGATGATTTGGGGACAAGAAGGAAGAGGCCAAAAATTAGAGATATTAAGAAAATAGAATCAAATTTTAAGGGCTAACTAATTGGGTGGAATGGTTTGAGTCCCAAGTTTTTGGCTTTGTCCACTGGGTTGATAGAGAAAGAAAATTCAATAGAAGGATCAGGTTTGGGGAATTAATGAGGATAATGAACATGAAACTTTAAGGTTTACAAATAACATTGACAGATACAGTCTCATTCTTCCTCTAAACAACTCTGTGAGGTTGGTATTATCCTCATCTCAGATGAGAACACTGAGCAGACCCATTAAATGACACCCAAGCTCTCAAAAGCAGTAGAGGAAAGAACCATAACTTGAACCCTTTCCAAATCCCATTTATTTTCCACTCCATAATCTGGTACAAGTAATAATATTATCAAATAAAAATAAAGATATGTTCCCAAGGAGTGGCTGGTGGATTCAAACTGCCAATCTTTTGGTTAGCAGATAAACTCTTAACCACTACGCCACAAGGGTTCCAATAATATGTTAACTGTATACTGTGCCCCAGCCATTCTTCTAAGTATTTTATAAACTCATTTAGCTCTCAAAACAACCCTTGGCTTTAATCTTTAGTGTTATGGATTAAATTATGTCCCCCAAAAATATGTGTTGAATTCCTGACCCCTGGTGGCACAGTGCTTAAGAGCTCATCTGCTAATCAAAAGGTCAGCAGTTCAAATATACCAGCCCCTCCTTGGAAACCCTATGGGACAGTTCTACTCTGTTCTATAGGGTTGCTATGGGTCGGAATCAACTTGATGGCAATGGGCTTTTTTGGTACCTGTGTATGTAATCCTGTTTGGAGATAAGGTTTTTCTTTTGTTATGTTAATGAGGTCACACCAGTAAAGGGTGGATCCTAAACCTAATCACTTCTAAATTACAAAAAGAGCAGATTAGACACAGAGACAGGCACACCCACAGGGGAAAACAGGCACCATGTGAGGATTGTCTACCAGCCAAGGGATTGAGAAACACCCAGGACTACTGACAGAAAGGTATTGATACAACTGAGAACCTGATTTGGATTTTAAGCCTCCAGAACTGTGAAAAACTAAATTTCAGTTCTTTAAAGCCACCCACTTGTGGTATTTCTGTTGCAGCAGCACTGGGTGACTAAAACACCAAAATCCAAACTGAATCAGTGGCGTCAAGTCAGTTTCGACTCATGGTGACCCCATACATGCAGAATAGAACTGTACTCCACAGGATTTGCAAGGCTGTGACCTTTAGGAAGCAGATTGCCAGACCTTTCTTCCAAGACACCTCTGGGTGAGTTTGAATCACCAACGTATCAGTTAGTAGTTGAGCACTTAACCAGTTGTGCCACCCAGGGGTTTCTGGTAGCTAAGACAGGTAGGTATTATTGCTATCCCCATTTAATAGTTGAAGCAAGTGGAGCGCAGAGAGGTGTCTATCTTATAGAATATAAGCTCTCTTGTTGTTGTTGCCGTCGAGTTTACTCCGACTCATAACAACCCTATAGGACAGAGTAAAACTGCACCATAGAGTTTTCAAGGAGCACCTGGTGGATTCGAACTGCCAACCTTTTGATTAGCAGCTAAGCTCTTAACCACTGCGCCACCAGAGTTTCCTTGTTGCTGTTAGGTGCCATCAAGTCAGTTTTCAACTCATAGAGAACCCACGTGACAGAGTAGAACTGTGCCATAGGGTTTTTTTGGCTGTGATCTTTACGGAAGCAGATCACCATGTGTTTGTCCCACAGAGCTGCTGGTTGGGTTCAAACTGCCAACCTTTCGGTTAGCAACTGAGCCCTTAACCATTGCGCCACCAGGATGCCTTAAGCTCTCTCTTACATGTTGCCATTTCCCTTATGAGAAAGATCTAGGGCCATGAAAAACAGACCACACGGTGGTAGTTCTCAGTGACTTGACCCACCTTTGAACGATATTTCAGAGTCTGTGGTTGTTGTTATGCACTGTCTAGTCAGTTCTGACTCCTAGCGACCCTACTGGACAGAGTAGAACTGCCCTATAGGGTTTCCTAGGATGAAATCTTTACAGGAGCAGATCATCAGTTTTTTCTCCCATGGAGTGGCTGGTGGGTTCAAACTGCCAAACTTTCGGTTAGCAGCCGGGCGCTTTAACCATTGCACTACCAGGGCTCCTTGGAGTCTAGGGACTAGGTAAAAACCCATACACAGGCCCCACTTGTTTCAGCCATATATGAAAGGTAAGAACTATTTGCTCCTATGTGTCCCCAATACATGATTATTCTGGAGGACATCCAGGACCTCCTTGCTGGGCTCCTCATGGTACTTTCTGAGAGCTCGAGCCAGGCTCTGTTCATCAAGTGTGAGTTTTAAGTAGGGAATCATTCTCCAGCAGCGTTAGTGTGCGAGCTTGCTATCCTGGAGCAGGATAAACAACAGCAGGCTTGACAGCCCAGTGTGTCAGGTTGTGGAAACAGCCCTCTGGAGGACACTACTCACCCCAAGTCCATTAACCAATTATTTAGAGCCTGTTTAGTAAATGAGCTCTTTCTGTGTACTAATTGGAGCCCTGTAAAAGTAAGCTTGCAGTGAGAAGCTAGCTCTCTGTGGCTGGATTTCTCTTGCTGGTAAACCTCAGGATCAGTCAGACTAGAGAGGCAGGATAGCATCATGGTGCAGACCACAAGCTCTAAGCTTGGGCTGTCTAGATTCAAGTCCCAGCTCTGCTACTTACCAGCTGTGTGGCCTTAGTTATTCTGGCCTCGGTTTTGATGTCTATGAAATGGGTATAATAGAACCTATTTCATAGGATTATTTTGGGTCTCAGGTGAGTTAATACACTTAGAACTGTGCCTGGTGCATTGAAACAATTCAATAAATGTTAGCTAGTATTATTTACTGCCCTTGCTTATTTATGTAGAACAATCCATCTTATTCCAAAAAATGTGATTTTTTAAAAAAAGTGAGAGGGGAGTAAATTTACTCAGGTTTGATAAAGGTGTTTATTTTTCTTGGATATCAAGTGCTAAAACACACTGCTCTTCGCAGATTTCCTCTTTGATACAAAACATTTGTCTGAGTTTTTGCAGTTACGATATCGGTATCTAACCTGATTACAGAAGAAATGAACACGTTTTCTCAGCTGAGCTCCTTCAAAAGTTTGCTGCAAGAACACAGTGAGAGAGGCTATGAGCTCTCTGAGGGCAGGAACTGCGTCCTACCCAAATTTAGCACCAAGGGTATCACATAAAAGAAGACTTGGTGGTGCAGTGGTTAACGCTTGACTGTTAACCAAAAGATTGGTGATTTGAAGCCACCAGCCACTCCATGGAAGAAAGATGTGGCAATCTGCTTCTGTAAAGATTACAGCCTTGGAAACCCTATGGTACAGTTCTACTCTGTCCTACAGGGTCACTAAGTGTCAGAATCGACTACACAGCAACAGATACATCACATAAAGCATGTTTACACTCAATGGCTATCACTCAAGCAAGAGTTTCACAATGAATGAATGGATGGATGGAAATAATAGATTTCAAAACGCTTTGACTATTAACAATTAAAATGAAACTGTAGAAGATCTTTACTAGTATTACCAGAATGAGAACTGGATTTACTTCATTTCCCTGGAGGGAAATGAAAGGGGTCTTTGAGATTTCACAGAGGTAATATTTTGGCTAGGAAGTGACTGAGCAGGTTCAAGTTGACATCTACTTTCTGATGAACAAGGAGACTTTTGAGGGAAAGGGAGGTAGTTCAACATACGCAGTTATTTGCATTATCTGCCCCTGGGTGGTGCGAATGGTTAATGTGCTCATCTACTAACCTAAAGGTTGGCAGTTCAAATCTACCCAGAGGCTCCTCGGAAGAAGGGACTGGTGATCTACTTCTGAAAAACCAGCCGTTGAAAACCCTATGGAGCACAGATCTCCTCTGACACACACAGTGTCATCATGCGTTAGAACTGACTCGATGGCAACTGGTTTTAAACTTTAAAAAGGGAACCTCCATACTAAAGCAAAGCTTGACTTTGTTGCATGAGAAACTGATACTCTCCTCATTTTTATTGCAATAATTTATATGGATATGTTAATTAAACCCAGGTCCTGGAAAAGAGTTTTGTTTGTGTAAAGACACTTTTGTGTTTACCTTAACTCTTTATTTTCTATTCACTTTCCTTACAGGTGTTTCAACTTAAGTTGCCAGATCATACAGTAAAAAATAGAATAAATTTCCATAAGAAAAATTAAATGTGAAATGTTTGTCATGTACCTACCACCACCTCAAGCTGCAGATTGTGTAGGAAATATATGGGGACTGAACTAATCCTTTCTGAAATGCAGAAGCCACAGAAATGTAGAAAACATACAGCATCGTAGAATCTGCTATCCACACCAGCCAGAAAGAGCAAACGTTGAAACATGTGACATCTGATCACCTCTCTCCTCTGCCTAAATTATTTCAATGGCTCCACATTGCTTTACATCTTGAGATTCCAAAATCCTCGACAAGATCTTTCAGGATCTGGTCTCAACCTACCTCAGGCTGGTGACACTCTTCCCTCCGACTCCATGATGGAGTTACCTGGATCATGCTTCTTTCTACCACAGGCCTTTGAGTATGTTGTTCTCCTACCTAGAATGCTTTCCAAGCCTTCCACCTCCCACCACCCCCTTCCCTGCCCTCTGCCTGGTAATTGTTACAGATCCTTCATGACTCCTAGCATCTTTCTTGAGGAAGCCTTCCCTAAAACATGTCCCCATGCACATATATTTACCCACGGCATCAGGTCAATTATATATTTTCAGAGTATCCTATAGTTTTCTTCCATGGCACCTATAAAGCCCTTTAAAAAAAAGATGTGATAATTACTGTCTCCAATTTTCATAAATTCCATAAGAGCAGGAGCTAAGTTATTTAGCTCATTATTGATTGCATCCCAACACCTACAACAGTGGCTGTCACAGAGGCAGCATGGTGCAGTGGTGGTATGCATGAGCTCTGGAGCAAGACCGTCCTGTTTTAACGCTGGTTTGCTACTTGCTGACTGTGAGACCTTGAGCAATATACTTAGTTGCTCTGTGCCTCAGTTTCTACACTCTAAAATGAGGGTGACAGAACGTAACTAGTACCCTGGCTTGTTGAGAGTATTAAAAGCATTTATTTGTGTAAAGTGCTTAGAGTAGTACCTGACACATAGTAAACTCAATAAATATTAGCTTCTACTATGTGAGTAATTTGATAAACACTTGGCAAATGAAGTAGCTGAGAAGAAAGCTCTGTCCATTAGGGATCATAGCCATTTATACAACTAGACAAGAGATACACAACATGAACCCTAATCCAAGTGGGATGCAAATCTAATTCTGACAGATGTGGCTGATAATGAGGGTTTAGGCAAACCAGAACTTGAGTCCAGCAAAGTTGCTAAAGTGGATGGGGTCAGAAAGATGTTTAGATGCAAGATTTCAAGTGGCAAAAAAGACAGAGGTAGGTAACTGTTTTGGTGGTCAGAAGACTCAAGATGAGCTCTCTTTCTAAAGCCCAGAGTCCTTCCATAGTCTGGATGGTCCTGGACTCACAGATGTCATTCATTCATTCATTTAGTCAACAAATACTTATGGCATGCCTACTATGTGATAGGAAGTGCTCCATATGCCAACGTTCCAGGATTGGATCAGGCCAAGTCTCTGCTCTCAAAGAGTTTACATTCTAATGAGGGAGACAGACATTTTTAAAATGCAACCAAATTAAAAAACAAATAAGTTCTGATAGTGATAAATATTATAAAGAAAACAAAATAAGATGAGGAGATAGTGGGAGAGAAGATATCTCAGAAGAGGAAACATTTGAGCTGAAACTGGAATGATGTGAAAAAGCTAGCCAAAAGGAGATACTAGTAGTTAATATTTACTGAATGGTCACATGCATCAGGCACTGGTCCAAGTGCTTCACTTGTCTATCAGTCAGGGCCCCAGTAGGAAACAGATGGTGTACTCACAATGGGTAATTTGATGAGAGTTTAATAAAAAGACTGTAGACAAAGGTCTGGAGAAGGTATAGGGAAACCACAGGGGATAGTGCAGGCCTGAAGAGATAGAAAGGGGATGTTTTTGGAACCTATAGATAGACACCACCACTCATCTGTCACTCATCTGTGGTGGCTTGCACATCGCTGTGAGGATGGAAGCTATGTCATCGATATTTAAATACCAGCAGTGTCACCCATGGTGGACAGGTTTCAGCTGAACTTCCAGACGAAGAAAGACTAGGAAGAAGGACCTGGTGATCTACTTCTAAAAATTTGGCCAGTGAAAACCTTATGAATAACATCAGAACATTGTCTGATATAGTGCTGGAAGACAAGCCCCTTAGGTTGGAAAGTACTCAAAATATGACTAGGGAAGAGCTGCCTTCTCAAAGTAGAGTTGACCTTAATGATGTAGATGGAGTCAAGCTTTCGAGACCTTCATTTGCTGATGTGGCATGACTCAAAATCAGAAGAAACAGCTGCAAATATCCATTAAAAATTGGAAAGTGAAATGTACGACGTATGAATCTAGGAAAACTGGAAGTTGTCAAAAATGAAGTGGAACACATAAAGATCGATATTTGAGGCATTAGTGAGCTGAAATGGACTGGTATTGGCCATTTTGAATCGGATAATCGTATGGTCTACTATGCCGGAATGACAGATTGAAGAGGAATGGCATCACATTCATCTTCAAAAAGAGCATTTGGAAATCTAGCCTGAAGTATGACATTCTGTCAGTGATAGGATAATATTCACATATCTACAAGGAAGACCAATTATTACGACTATAATTGAAATTTACACACCAACCACTAATGTCACAGATAAAGAAATTGAAGATTTTTACCAACTTCTGCCGTCTGAAATTGATCAAATATGCAAACAAGATGCATTGACAATTACTGGTGATTGGAATGCAACAGTTGGAAACAAAGAAGAAGGATCAGTAGTTGGAAAACGCGACCTTGGTAATAGAAACGACACTGGGGATTGCATGATAGAATTTTGTCTTATTCATCGCAAATACCTTTTTTTTTTTAACAACGTAACAATGTAAAATGCAACTATACTGGGTGTGATATACTAGATGGAATACATAGGAATCAAATCAACTACATCTGTGGAAAGAGACAATGGAAAAGCTCAATATTATCAGTCAGAATAAGGACAGGGGCTGACTATGGAACAGATCATCAACTGCTGATACAAAAGTTCAAGTTGAAGTAGAAAAAAAAACTAAAACAAGTCCACAAGAGCCAAAGTACGACCTGGAGTATACCCCACCTGAATTTAGAGACCATCTCAAGAACAGATTTGACAAATTGAACACTAATAACCAAGACCAGTAGAGTTGTGTGATGACATCAAGGACATCATACATGACGAAAGCAAAAGGTCATTAAAAAGACAGAAAAAAAGAAAAGACCAAAATGGATGTCAGAAAAGACTCTGAAACTTGCTCATGCATGTAGAGTAGTTAAAGAGAAAGGAAGAAATGATGAGGTAAAAAAGCTGAAAGGAAGATTTCAAAGGGTGGCTCAAGAAGACAAAGTAAATATTATAATGAAATGTACAAACACCAAAAGGAAAGAACACACTCAGCATATCTCAAGCTGAAAAACTGAAGAAAAAAATTCAAGCCTGTAGTTGCAATGTTGAGTGATTCTATGTGCAAAATATTGAATGATGCAGGAAATATCCAAAGAAAATGGAAGGAATACACAGAGTCATTTTACCAAAATAGAATTTGTCTATGTTCAAACATTTCAGGAGATTGCATATGGTCAAGAACTGATGATTGTAAAAGAAGAAGTCCAAGCTGCACTGAAGGCATTGGCAAAAAAATAACGCTCCAGGAATTGATGGAATACCAATTGGGATGTTTCAACAAATGGATGCAATGCTGGAAGTGCTCACTCAGCTATGACAAGAAATTTGGAAGACAGCTACCTGGCGAACTGACTGGAAGACATCCATTATTGTGCCCATTCCAAAGAAAGGTGATCCAACAGATTGTGGAAATTATCAAACAATATCATTGATATCACACGCAAGTAATATCTTGCTGAAGATAATTCAAAAACGGTTGAGGCACTACATCGACAGGGAACTTCCGTAAGAGGACATGGAATGAGGGATATCATTCCTAATGTCAGGTTGGTCTTCACTGAATGCAGAGAATACCAAAAAGATGTTTACCTGTGTTTTATCAACTATGTAAAGGCATTCGACTGTGTTCGTAACAAATTATGGGTAACAATCAGAAGAATGGGAATTCCAGAATACTTAATAGTGCTCATGCAGAACTGTCCATAGACCAAGAGGCAGACATTTGAACACAACAAAGGAATACTCTGGTTTAAACAAGTGGTTTAAAATCAGGAAAGGTGTGCGTTAGGGTTGTATCCTTTCACCATAATTATTCATTCTGTATGCTGAGCAAATAATCTGAGAACGCTGGACTATATGAAGAAAAATGCAGCATCAGAATTGGAGAAAGACTCATTAACAGCCTGTTATATGCAGATGACACAACCTTGCTTGCTGAAAGAGAAGAGGACTTGAATCACTTACTGATGAAGATCAAAGACTACAGCCATCAGTATGGATTACACCTTAACATAAAGAAAACAAAATTCTCACAACTGGACCAATAAGCAACATCATGATAAACTGAGAAAACACTGAATTGTCAAGAATTTCATTCTACTTGGATCCACAATCAATGCCCATGGAAATAGCAGTCAGGAAATCAAACAATGTATTACATTGGGCAAATCTGCTGAGGCCTAAGGTGCACCTGACCCAAGCCGTGGTATTTTCAATCACCTCATATGCATGCAAAAGCTGGACAATGAATAAGGATACCGAAGAAGAATCAATGCCTTTGAATTATGGTATTGGCGGAGAATACGGAATATACCATGGACTACCAGAACAACAAACAAATCTGACTTGGAAAATGTACGACCAGAATGCTCCTTAGAAGTGATAATGGCGAGACTTCGTCTCACGTACTTTGGACATGTTATCAGGAGGAACAAGTCCTTGGAGAAGCACATCATGCTTGGTAAAGCAGAGAGTCAGTGAAAAAGAGGAAGAGCCTCAATGAGATGGATTGGCACAGTGGCTACAACAATGGACTCAAACATAGCAACAATTATGAGAATGGCATCGGATCGGGCAGTGTTTCATTCAGTTGTACATAGGGTTGCCATGAGTCGGAACCGACTCCACGGCACCTAACTACAACAACAAAATAGACAGACAGTGGTGTGTGGAGATGGCCACCTAACAGGAGCTATGACCTTCAGTCAAGGAATACAGTCAGCCTGGAAACCTTCCATCCTTTTCTAATTCAGGACAACCTCGTGTTCTCCTGAACTCAGACCTCTAGTTTTAGATTGCCTTGCCCTAGAAATACATGCTAAGATTAAGATTGGAGGACATGTGATTTGTCTAAGAGGTGATCCCAGAAAATGCTAGTTGTGGAATGAGGAAGTGAGACAAAAAAAGGAAGTCAATACATATGCATTATCAAGCATGTTTCCAATGTAAGAAACCAAGATTTATCCCACTGGGGAACTCTGGGGAACAGGGAAGCATATTCACTTTATAGTTATCCCTCAAGGGACAAGGGAACTGGTTAGTATTTATTATTTATACAACAGCCTTCATCAGTCATTGAGTAAAGGCTACTAGTAAGGATTCAATCGCTGTTGCTGTTAACCGCCATTGAGTAGGCCCCAACTCATATAGTGACCCCATGCACAACAGAAAGAAATGCTGCACAGTCCTGCACCATCCCCATGATCAGTTGCTGATCAGACAGTGATCCATAGTGTTTTCAATGGCTGGTTTTCAGAATTAGATTACCAGCCCTTTCTTCTTGGTCTGTCTTAGTCTAGAAGCTCCACTGAAACCTGTTCAGCCTCATAGCAACACACAGGCCACCACTGACTGACAGATGGGTAATAGCTGCTCATGAGGTTCATGGGCCAGAAATTGAAACCGGGTCTCCCACATGGAATGTGAGACTTCTACCACTGAACTATCAGTACCTTTGGAACAACAGGCAGAACAGGCTCAGTAGACAGTGAAAGTCCATAAGGTAAGAGTCAATGGTGCTGATCATTGAAATTTGGGTTGGCACGCACAGAAATGGTAAGAGCTGAGGACATATGGGCAGAACATTTCTGGTGTCTGTTATACCACTCATTTGGCAATTAATATGTACTTTATTATTAGATTGTATTATGTGGCTAAGAAATTTTTCATATACCTAAACATTAAACATCTCATCAATTTGATTTCAAGCTCCTTGAAGACAGGTTCCATGTACCTTCATGTCTCCCCAGCACCATCCAAACACTCAAAAGATATGTTTGTTGACTGATGTTCTTGAGTAAATTTCTGTCATTCCTGATGAATGTCAGCTGGGATAAATATTGATGAGCTATCTTTATAATACTTAATTCTTCAAGATTAAAAGAATCCAAGCATTTTAAACTCTATTCATGTTTTGTTGTCAAATTAGACATAAAAATAGACGGTAAAACAAAACAGTAATAAGATAGGTCAAGTGAAGAACTTATAATATCCATAAACCACAGGTACAGTTTATTTTATAAGGACTTTGTAACAAAATTAATGTATATAATATATATAATAGTATTCTAAGTTCTTCATGGTCTTAACTCTACTGGAGTAGGACAACTGTTGGCCTAAGAAAAGTAGACTGAAATTCTGTCTCAATTAACTATAATGGCCACTGAAGCTTTGCAAACTTGATCTAATAATTTTATTAACAACAAAATTTTAAGTCTATTTTAGTATACATTAATATTATATGTTTGGTTATTAACAGAACATTAACCCTGCAAACCTTTTACTGGCGTGGGTAATTGATTCTCATTTATTGAAAATTATAGTTGTCAAGGTGAACATTGAAAAGAATAACTTCATATGTGGTAAAAGCCAATTATTGCTATTTAATCTCCTTAAAGAGCGTAAAACTTATGTGCTGATTTTGTTTTAAAGAAAAAAACTATGTAATATGTTTTTTTGCACATAGGTAGCAGTTGAATGAAGAATTCAGAACTGTTCAATTTCAGACCTGTTATTCGAAGAAACTTAGAGTTAAATTACTCCTCATTATCGACTTTCTCTGGAAATAACTTTGTACCTTAAAAAAGAGAAGAAAGTCCTGAAATAGCTCCCCTTCTTCAGTTTGATCATTTTCCTGATTCCATAAGCAGAAGCAAATACAATGTGACTAGCTAATTCTTAGCTGCATAAAGATTTAAATCTATGTCTGAAAACTGGATAATCAAATTACATAGTAGCACAGTAGCTAGAAATAAACTCAGCACATAAATGCAGTTTGTTCAACATTATTAACACAAATAAAATTTCCACCTACAGTCCTGTGCATTAAAAATAACTTCTCCTACATCAAATAGAAATATTTTGCTAAGCCAATCAAATTAAACCACCAGAAATATACAGAAAGAAATCAATTCTGTAACAAACCTTTGAAAAGTATGACATTTATCATGTTCCAGACAGGTTAATTCCAGTTCTAAATAAACTTTCTCTTTCCAAGTTAGGGCTTTTGTTTTGTTTTCTTTCTTCTTTTTTTTCTTTTTTTGCCTTTCCTGGGAATGTACTCAACACAAACATTGTGTCAATCTAGCCATAAGATCCTTTTTCTCCCAACCTGCATTAATTAAAAGGGGAAAAACATATATACGTGACTGTTCTTGTTTTCCCCCTTTTAATTCATACATATATATAATGTGACTATGCTATTTCCCAGCTGTGTAAATATATATATATATATATGTATATACATATAACCACAAATAATCCTACTACACCCAGACAAATTTAATCGTATTGATTTTAGGCAAAATTGGGACTGAAACCCTATGCCAAGAATGAGAGTCTGAAAATTCGGGTGAGACATGTTTATAGAAAAAATCTTGTCTCCTTGTTCCCTGTCAACAGCTTCAGAGACTAATTGCAAAATCACCTCAGCAAATCTCCTCGACTGAAGGGAGGGAAGCCATTTTTAATGGCCTCCAGGGCCCCAACCTCCATACATTTCTGCAAATGAAAACTGATAGCCTCAAGGAGAGCCCCAGTCTGAGCAATATGCATCACCCACACTACCTGCATCACATTCCTAAATCAGCAGCTTCTGCAGCCACCATTAGCTCACATTTGAAAGACATAGTCAAGACCAGTCTTCCAAATCATGTACCACAGTAGCCTCATCTGCAAGTTATGAGCAGGTGAACAATACAGATGAGGCAAAAAGGAACAATGTCTGACCTTAAAGTACATGCAGAACAGAATGGAAGGAAAAGAAGTGCAACATGTGTACATTTTACAGCTAAAAGAAACCTTACCGGTTATCTAGTCTGGTCTTGTAGCTTCCATCACATGAGAATGTGGGAGATGTGGAATGAAAAACACAGCCCCACTGGCAAAGAAGAAATGAACATAGGGTGCCAAATGACCAGGAAGCTTCTCTTCAGCCTTTGTGCAGGTACCTGGTTATTCTTCACCAAAATATAAACAGTCAAAACTACGATGTCAAAACTAAGAGAAGAGTTGGCTTTTCTGCTGGGGATTTGACATTTGCGTTCAGTTAAAAACATTCAACTGAAATGTCAAAGTAGGTTTATTCGTTTTATCTAGATTTATGGTATACATCCTTAATTCCTTTATTAGTCATCCACTTATTAAATCAACAGTTAAACGCTCTACTATTAGTCAAAATGTTGTCAGTTTGAACCCACCTTGAGGCACCTGGGAAGACAGGCCTGGAGACGTGCTTCCAGAAGGTCACAGCCTTGAAAACCCTATGGAGCACAGTTCTACTCTGAAACACATGGGGTCACCATGAGTCATAACTAACAACAACAACCAAGTTTCAGGCACCACCCTGGCTGCAGGGTACTTAAATGAACCAAGCCAACAAGGTCCTGGAGAGGCCCACATATGTAGATATCAAGAGGTCATAAACCCCAAATCGTTGCTGTGGAGTTGATTCCAACTCATAGCAAACCTACAGGACAGAGTAGAACTGCCCCATAGGGTTTCCAAGGAGCAGCTGGTGAATTCGAACTGCTGACTTTTTGGTTAGCAGCCGAACGCTTAACCACTGTGCCATCAGGGCTCCGAGAATTGATTAGGATTATTAAAAAAAAAAAAGTTCTGAGGGGCCTTCCTACACCATAACAATTAATCCAGAAATAACACACTCTGGGACACACTTTTCATAGCTAGTCTCAAAGGAGCTCCAAGAGGACACACACATACACACAGGAGAACTGAGCCTAGACAGGTGGTTGCATGAGCTGATGTGGCAACAGTGGGAATTTTCAGAGCACAGGGCAGAGTACCAGAACCTGAGTCAAGGACACTATGAGCTAAGGCCACGGAAACAAAGATTCGATTTGGAGAAGAAAGAAACAGTGACAGCGCAGCAGCCTTGATGAGCCAATGGAGTTATCCTGAAATTGGAATGCTGAAGTCGCGTGTTGACCCTTGTAATAGTAACAAGAAAGGGAAGCTGAATCTGAGACTATTCTTTGAGCCAAAACTCTTTGGGAGAAAGCCTGAGATGATTTAGGAATAAGCGGGCCCTCCACTTCCAGGAAAAGTGAATCTTTCTCCTTTGAGAGCCTTGACAAATCAGCCTGGTCCTTTACCACTGCTTATGAGCCTGTATATACTCTTACTTCAACACAAAGTAGATGATTGGATGCACCACCCAGCACTCTGCCAATTGAAAAGACTGCCCCATGTGCCTACCACTATCTTTTAGGGCCATCCGTGAACGGAGCTGTAGTGCAACATCAGCCCATTTTCAGCTCGCACCTTCACACCCAGCCTATCCGTCACGTGACTGGAACCCGTTTCTCAGGCTCTTCTTCTAGGGAACCCAAAGGTAGGGTAAATACTCCTACTTGAGACCTCTTCTGGGGAATTACCTCAGGTAATCAAGTCAGAATCTTTCTTCCCATTCTCTGTAAATCATTTCTATATATATAGAATATATAGTCAGGTTTAGGTTATTGTTAATAAATTCACTAGCTGGTGTGCTCCTTGAAAACAAGCAGAGTATTCCTATTTTTTAAGAGATGTTGTAGTAAATATAGCATACTTGGCATCAGACACAGGTTCTAACTCCTGAATTTGTTAGATGTAAAACCTTCAGAAAGTTATTAAACTTCCTCATGTTTCCATTTCTATGTCATTAAAATTTGAAAAACAATACCCCCTTGCAGTGCTTTTTTAAGAATTAGCAATAATATGTATATAACACCTAATAAGGAACCTAGCCTAAATCCCAATAGATGGTTCCATCATTGTTATTATTATTTGAACCCCCAGAACCTAGCCCAGCTTGCTGCATTAAATCAGACAGAGAAACATCACTTAAAATTGCACATTTGCCAAAAGACTGGCAAATGGGTGAGGTTCTAAAGAGAAAATTTGGCAGACAGAGCAATATCTTATGTTTATTTGGCACAACGGTCATCGCCTTAAGAGTTTTTAGGCCTACTCACGTCATCCTGTGCAGGGCCTGCTTAGCAGGGTGGGGTTAGGTGTGAGATGAGCTCCTATTTTTGCAACACTGATAGCTAAGGCTTAAGCTGAAAGAACTGCCAGTTACAAGAGGCAGCCACCTCCATGATCACCACCTACCACCTCTACCCAACCCAGGAGATATGAGTACCACCAGAAGATTACAGTTTGTGGAACAGAAAACTTCCGTTATTCTATTGCGATCTTTCCACTAGCACCTTCTATAATATTGAGGGAATTCAAATGTTGTCTCCCATCTCTACTAAGTCAAGAACTCTGATTAAATAGAGCTAATATACACATTCTCCTTTTACAGAATCAAATTCAAAACAATTCATCATAGAAATTTTTTAATAGACAGCTCTCATATATATACATGCATATGGAAATCATATTCACTTGCTGTTTGGGTTTTTTTCATATTTTTTGCAATACATGACTCTTGAAATTAGGCAAAAATATCACTTGCAAAATCTGACAATTTACTTTTTTAATCATATATGAGATTAACCCAAAAAATAGCCTGGACTGTAGGAAGATGCTGAGAATAGTGTTAACCTGTCTCTTCTTTTTTAACTGTGATTCCATGGGCAAATCACTTCACTTCTCTGAGGCTATATCCTCATGAAGGAGTTGGAATATAGAAAGTGCTCCTAATCTGTGAACTTGTGGTCCTCTGGGGAGGGTCCCTCCTAACATCTCCTACCTACCACCCTGGTGTTACTGCAAGGTATATGGAATTCACCTGTGAATGTCTCATTAGAATTAGTTGGTGTTGACAATCTTACATCTATCAAAATTATCATCCCCTGCTAAGAACACTCCATTGTTTCTTGAGAAGGCATACTGCCCACACACAATTCACATGTCTTGGATGGGGCTGGCCCCATCCTCTGAATCCAGGTGTGGACAGACCTATTACTGGCCAATCAATATTTTCCAAAGCTAAAGTCACAGTGATTGCTTCTAGCATAGACTCTCTTTTTAATTGTTGTAAAAATATAGATAACAAAACATTTACCAATCCAACATTTTTCACTTGTACAATTTAGTGACACCAGTTACATCAATCGTGTTGTACAACCATCGCCAATATCCATTGCCAAATTTTCCATCACCATAAACAGAAACTCAATGATTCCTAAACAATGATTCTCCTGTTCCCCTTCCTCCCTCCCTCCACTGGTAACCACCATTAAACGTTGATCTCTATGCAGGATGGACTCTTGACTCAAATTTTCCAATGAGAACTAACAGAAGATTTGGCTGGAGAAGCGAGGAGGAAGTTGTTCCCTTTCTTCTGTTCTTGAATCTAGAAGATACAAACCTGGAGCTGCTAACAATCGCGACAAAAATAGGGTGTGAGAGTTGAAGAGATTCTACAGAAAAACAGAGCCAAGAGATGGAGCTAGAAATAGATCCCTTTGAGCCTCTAAGCACTACTAATTTGAAAAACTATTGCTGGACATTTCATTCACGTGAGCAAATAAATTCTTTTCTTTCTTCAGCCGGTTTTTGTTAAGTGATTTATACTTATTTGAAAGAGATGTGCCTGATACATATTGTCTATGGGTTGAATAATTATTCAGTCTTATACAGTGATGTCCAAATATTTTTGTAATGCACATAGATAATGTGACAATTAAAATATAAATCAGTGTAAAAGTTTTTTAGTATGTTTGTTATTAGGTACAATTAGAAAATTTCAGCAACCCCTTCAAGTTCTAAAACCCTATGATGTTCAAGAGCATTTTTATTACATAAATCAAGGTATAAACCTGTGCACAAAATGGTACAGAGGACATTTGTCTGCAGAGATTAATCAATAAACAGCTGTGTTCCTTTGCCTGATATTGTGAAAGGTGATAACTTTGAGACAATGTTGTTACATTTTGGGCTTTGCAGATTAGAGCTATGGAAATAAGGTTGTGAATTCTGAGTAAAACAAAAACAGAAAATCACTTAAAAATCCAAAGGATGGCTTTGTTTTGATCCTTCCTTTGGTGGCAGTGGAGATTTCACACTGGGTAATATAAATCACCAACGTGTTAATTAGGCTATGTTTCTCACTCTAAGGTCTGTTTGTGCTTCCTCAAAGTGATAACAAATGGAACATCATTTTCCTTAGATATGAAATCACAAAATGTCCACAAGCAATATACAGTTGTAGTGATACAATAGCCAGCAAAAAAAAAAAAAAGTAATGCTTTAAATATCAGCCACCACAAAACACGGAATATAAAATGTGAAATTTGCAGAGGCATGACTAATAGGTTATTTCTATTTTCCAGCAACCGAACACCCAGTCCATGAGTCAAGGACATATAATACTTCGAAAACAGTCTTAGAAAAAACTAACAGATATATAGGGAGTTTTAGCTTGCATTATGTGATTTGTAGAAGTAATCTCAACTAGAAGCACTTCAAAGGTGGGCATTAAACAAGTATAAAATAACTAATCTACGAGTATTTATTAAGTGTTTGCTATGTAGCCAGTCAAATCCAAGGTGATTGAGAAGGAAATAAGAAAGTGTTATCTACGGACCTTTTGAGAGTAACCTGCTAACTGTGCCCCCCTCTTTCAGCCTCTTCCCCTTCAAACTATACACATGGCTCCCAGACTAATGAGTTCAAAGCATAGTTCACTTCAGTCTCCAGCTCAAGCACCTTCAGTGGTTCCCTGCTGCCTACTAAACATATTCTAAAGCTTTGGGGTTTATAGAACCTAGTCTTGACCTATTCTTCCAGCCTTATCTCTATTCCCCTTCAGGTAACAAAGGGGACAGGTTAGTATTTTTATCTGAGAAAGAATGTTCTACAATGGCTATGATAATGATGACTACAATGAGGATGGAGAAGGAAAAGTGGAAGAGGAGACTAACATTATTTGTTTGGTTACCATGTGCTAAGTATTAGCCACTGTATTAAGTATTTAACAGAGTCTGTTGGTGCTCGGCTGCTGACTAAAGGGTTGGAGGTTCATATCCACCCAGAAGTAACTTGGAATTGACTTGACAGCAACTGGTTGTTTTTTCTTTGTTTTGTGTTTTTTTAATTTAAGTATCCAGCATCAATTATAAATCTAATTATAACCCTATGAGGTATATACTACTATCATCCTTGTTTAACAAATGAAGGCATTCAGTCTTAAAGAAGTTAAGCTACTTGTCCCAACTCTCACAGCTAGGAACAATGGAACTGGGTTCTGACCCCATCCTCAAAACATCTAAGCTATGAGGCTTTTAAATACAATTACTTGAAGAATAAACTTATCACAAATACAGGCATTGGGGGTAGGTGGATGATGTGCCTTAAGGAACTGATAACTGTAAAATAAATCGGATATTCTGCCCATCCCAAAGATACAACACAAAATGATCCAAAAAGGCTTTGCTAGCAACACTCTCATTACCCTGAGAGTTCCTAGAGGTTCCTTTCTACCCAGCATTTTCAATCACCATTGATGTATTTATGTAATATGTATTGAGCACATACTATGAGCCCAATGTGAGGTTCTCAATCAGCTATAAGCATAGTTTGCTGAATTTTGTATGCCTTCAAAACGTCCTGGAAGGGACAAAGTCCAAAACAGAATATCTATAAGCCTGTCCATGCCATAATCAGAAAAACAGGCCATTTTGTTTCTATCATATTGAGACTCCAATTGTTTTATAGAACAATATTATTAGTTTTATAATGTATCTTACATAACAGAAGTAAATAGACCGAAACATAATATAATGTTGTTGTTGCTAGATGCCTTCAAGTAGATTCCGACTTATACAGTGACCCCAAGTCACAGAGTAGGACTACCCCATAGAATTTTCTTGGCTATAATCTTTACGGAAGCAGAGCACAAGGTCTTTCTCCCAGAGAGCCACAGCGGGGGTTCAAACTGCCAACATTTTGGTTAGCACCCAAGCACTTAACCGTTACACCATCAAAGCTCCTTATAATAATATGATATGATATGATATATGATATGACATGACATAACAACCTAATATTATTGTCGTTGTTGTTAGGTGCCCTCAAGTCAGTTCCAATTCATAGTGACCCTATGTACAACAGAATGAAACACTGCCCGGTCCTGAACCATCCTCACAACAATTTCTATGTTTGAGCGTATTGCTGCAACCACTGTGTCAATCCATCTCGTTGAGGGTCTTCCTCATTTTCACCAATCCTCTACCTTACCAAGCATGATGTCCTTTTCCAGGGACTGGTCCCTCCTGATAACATATGCAAAGTACATGAGACAAAGTCTCGTCGTCCTCTCTTCCAAGAAGAACTCTGGTTGTACTTTTTCCAAGACAGACTTGTTTGTTCTGGCAGTCCACGGTATATTCAATATTCCTCGCCAACACCATAATTCAAATGCATCAATTCTTCTTCAGTCTTCCTTATTCATTGTCCAGCTTTCCCATGCATATGAGGTGATTGAAAAAACTATGGCTTGGGTCAGATGCACCTTCATCCTTAAACTGACATCTTTGCTTTTTAACACTTTAAAGAGGTCTTTTGCAGCAGATCTGCCCAATGCAATATGTCGGTTGATTTCTTGACTGCTGCTTCCGTGGGCATTAATTGTGGATGCAAGTAATATTAAATACTTGACCACTTCAGTCTTTTCTCTGTTTATCATGATGTTGCTTACTGGTCCAGTTGTGAGGATTTTTGTTTTCTTTACATTAAGGTGTAATCCATACTGAAGGCTGTAGTCTTTGATCTTCATTAGTAAATGCTTTAAGTCCTCTTCATTTTCAGCAAGCAAGGTTGTGTCATCTGAATATAACAGGTTGTTAATGAGTCTTCCTCAAGTCCTGATGCCCCATTCTTCTTCATGTAGTCCAGCTTCTCAGATTATTTAATCAGCATACAGACTGAATAAGTATAGTGAAAGGACGCAACCCTGACACACACCTTTCCTGACTTTCAACCATGCGGTACCCCCTAGTTCTGTTCAAAAGACTGCCTCTTGGTCTATGGACAGGTTGAGAATGAGCATAATTAAGTGTTCTGGAATTCCCATTCTTCACAATATTATCCATAATTCGTTATGATCAACCATTTTTTAATTATCTTCAGGAAAATTTTACTTGTGTGTGATATTAAGGATATTGTTTGATAATTTCCACATTCTGTTGGATCGCCTTTCTTTGGAATGAGCATAAATATGGGTCTCTTCCAGTCAGTTGACCAGGTAGCTGTCTTCCAAATTTCTTGGCATAGATGACTGAGTGCTTCCTGTTTTGCATCCATTTGTTGAAACATCTCACTTGGTATTTTGTCAGTTCCTGGAGCCTTGTTTTTCACCAATGCCTTCAGTGCAGCTTAGACTTTTTCCTTCAATACTATCTGTTCTTAATTATATGCTACTTCCTGAAAACGCTGAATGTCAACCAATTCTTTTTGGTACAGTGACTCTGTGTATTCCTTCCATCTTCTTCTGATGCTTCCTGTGTTTTTCAGTATTCTACCCATAGACTTCCAATATTGCAGCTTGAGTCTTGAATTTTTTCTTCAGTTCTTTCAGCTTGAGAAATGCTGAGCATGTTCTTCCCTTTTGGTTTTCTAACCCCAGGTCTTTGCACATTTCGTTAAAATACTTTACTTCTGGCAACAGGGCCCTCTGGGCAGAAGCACCACGTCGTCCCTCTACAGCAAAGATCCGAAAAACTAAGCCAAACAGAGAAAACAGCAATCCTGAAATCCTAAACATCAAATGAAGAGATAAAGAACTCAGCCAAGCACCAAATGGAATAAGAAACTGACAGAGAAC